>NW_026571353.1:5397526-5852526 GCF_026225935.1 Boleophthalmus pectinirostris | reverse complement strand
GACTAAACAAGGACTAAACCAGGACTGGATCAGGACTGGACCAGGACTAAACCAGGACTAGATCAGGGCTGGACCAGGACTAAACCAGGACTGATATAGAACTGAATCAAGACTAAACAAGGACTAAATCAGGACTAAACCAGGACTGGATCAAGACTAAACCAGGACTGGGGTTACAGACTCCCGTAGGCCAGCATACATTTACATCAAATATTTCACATGTATGATTGGTCCCAAATTGATTCTGCAGCCGGACAACGATCCCAAACATCCAGTCAAAGTCATTAAGAACGATCGATCTTCAGCATAAAGAAAAACAAAAAGTTCTGAAAGTGATGATGTGCCTCCCTCAGAACCCTGACCTCAACATCATGGAGTGTGTCTGGGATTACATGAAGATACAGAAGGATGTGAGGAAGCCACATCCACAGAAGATCTGTGGTTAGTTCTTCAACATGTTTGGAACAACCTACGAGTCGAGTTCCTTCAAAAACTGTACGCAAGTATACCTCGAAGAACTGATGCTCTATTGAAGGCAAAGGATGGTCAATCCTGATTTCATTTAGATTTCACTTTTGTTCATTCACTGTTTTTTGTTGATTGATAAAAATAAAGGATTAACACTTCCATTTTTGAAGCCATTCATAGTTTACAGCATTTTTTCACACCTGCCTATAACTTTTGCACAGTACTGTACTTCTCAGGAGGGTGGTAGGACAACTTTCGCTTTCTCAGACACGTTTTTATAAGGGAATAAGGGATACGGAGTGAATTCAACTGTTACGACCCAGCTCGTTTGGGTATGGGAAGTAACAAAAATAAAAACCAAGATGTAAAATGGAATAAATGAAATAATGTTTAATTAACAGGGATGTAAAAGGTAAATTAACAAAAGACTAAAAATATACAGAAAATAACCTAAACTAAGAAACAGAACAACAGAATAAACAGAGTTTTGTGCCACAAAAGGAGTCACGCAGGCTTATACAAAAACGAGTGGTAAAACTTAAGGACACACACTAAACCAAAACACAAGTTCCCCAAATTAAACCACATAAACCCACAAACAGAATCCAGTGACCAAATCAAAAAAGGCACAAAACAGAACTAAACTAAACTACACACACACACACACACAAAACAAAATGTCAGACTGGCCACCAAGACCAGCAGCCCCGAACAGGTGCTGGTCATCTCCTTAAATAGAGGGCGGTGGCTGCAGGTGAGGTGGGCGTCGACCTGCCCCACCAATCACGGACCAGGGCTCCTGCAGCAGGAATTAGGAGAACTTGGCAAAAATCACACAAACAAATTGGAACTAAGGCCTGGGGCCGTAACATCAACTGAAATGGACAGTGTAAATGAGTGTACTTAAACAAAAAAAAAAGGGTCAATATTGAAACAGACTGAAACTACTGAGGTAATTCAACTTACTGATTTGAAATTTTGTTTTTCTTGTTTATGTTCCACTTCATGGGTCACTGCCATTTAATGCCACTTGACAGACTTTGAAATACATATTATTCTTTTTTATACTGAAGCATTTGTCAGAGTCTCTTATTGAGTTTTTTGTTTTTGTTTTGCTCTAGAGGGAGTCGCTGTTGCCAATCTCCCTACAAATTTAAGATAATTGAATCCTTAATTGTGTAGATTTAGACAATTTGGATTTTCAGCAAGACCAGATTGAAAAGGGTGACATAATTATATGAAGTTATGTTGCAATAATCAGGATGTCCGTATTAGCATGCTAATTGGTCCTCCATTCTTTGGCTTTGTGAGAGAATGTTTGAATCACGCCAATCACCAGTAACCAGACTAACACACTTCCAGTACTTTACAAAGACGTATTTGCAATCATAGACGTCTCAAAGCACTGAGCCAGAGTCAGCCCTGTAATAAAGCAAATGCCCGTGAACTACTCTATGTGCATATTTTCTGTACAAATACACTTGGACTTGTTGAACGTTAAGTTTTGACCCTTTAAGGTCGCTGTAGATTTTTCAGTGCATGAGGCTGGAAACGGTTGCCAACCAAATGGAGCAAAGCAACGAGAGCTAATAAGACAGACCTGAGGGCAGCACATCAAGTGTTCACTGTAAACAAAGTAGGCTTATATCTTATGAAAATACTTGGATAAAGCCACGAAGAAGAGAGAGCATTGTGTACTATCAGCTTTGTGGAGCTTTCTGCCCTGTTATAATGTTGTTTTCTTGTCAAAAACATGCCTCAACAGGTTTTATATTTCATCCATGTATGTTTGAGGAATACACGCATCAAGAATCTCGGACGTCCGGTCATTGCGCAATACATACTGGGAAGGGTTTTCCAAAAAAGTGAGCATCAAACCGCCATGTTTGATTTTACAGTGGGATGCGTCTATTGACAAAGTCGATCTTTTCAAATCTTTTGAACCATATCGCTTTTGTTTCTGGTTCTGATATTGTCATAGTTTAGTTTTGGGATTCGGACATCGTTAATTGTGTGGTTGTTGGATCCTAACAGCAAAAAACGTCTCAAAAAATTTGTTTGCGAACTCCACACCTGCAAAAGGGAGTCAGATGTGTGTGACTGCAAACCTCTGTTCAAACTGTTTCTCTTCCCAACGGAATTGAAAAATAGTGAAAGGTGATGGCGATGGGCAGGATTGATCCACGGGAAGGACGAAAAAGGAAACCTTTGGCTGTCTAAATCATCCCGAATTTGCAGTCAACATTTTGTATGTGGAGCGACATCAAGGCGGGATCCCGTTTGTTAAGCCAGAGGTACAGAAGACAAACAGGCTGAGCTGCACTTTCTTGTTCTTGTAGTTTCACAGCAACATTAAGTCTTGGTCTCTTTGCAGTGGAAGGTGTTTCTTGGTGAACAGCTGGTGCCTTTCGCTTTTGCGATGACTTTTTAAATTCGTAACCAAGACTGAGTGAGGGATTGGGATTTTGTTTTGTTGGCGCTCCACATACAAAATGTTCGCTTTAGGCAGTCAAAGAATAACTTTTTGGTCCTTCCTGTGGATCAATCCTGCCCATCGCCTTCGCCTTTCACTATTTTTCAATTCCGTTGGGAAGGGAAACAGTTTAAACAGAGGTTTACAGTCACACACATCTGATTCCCTTTTGCATCTATAGAGTTCACAAACACATTTCTCGATCCGTTTTCTGCTGTTAGGATCCAACAACCACACAATTAACGATGTCCAAATCCCAAAACTAAAATATGACAATATCAGAACCAGAAACAAAAGTGATATGGTTCAAAAGACGAGAAAAGATCGACTTTGTCAATAGACCCATCCCACAGTAAAATCAAACATGGCGGTTTGATGCTCACTTTTTCGGAAAATCCTTCCCAGTATGAATTGCGCAATGACCGAAGTCCGAGATTCTTGATGCGTGTATACTGCAATCTCTCCTGAGCCCTAGTTATGGCTTCCTTATTGTAAGCGGTAAGAGGCTCCGCCCACAGAAATACACGCCCCACTGGTGAATCTCACTTTTCAAATGACTGTGATTGACAGGTGTATTAGCCAATCATGGCCACACATCGTCCATCTGTATTGGAAAAAATAAAGGAAAAAAACACAAGGGACTGAAAAATCCTACAGATTTCTTCAGAATTAATTAGCAAACTCCATTAATCTGACAGGTGATAGGTGACCAGTGAACTCCTTTGTTTCACATGTGTCTGTAAAAAAATAAAAAAAATCTGATAGTATGATCATGTTTGGTTAAGCTTGAGATGCGACAGAAGGAGTGGGGACCAGACTGAAATCAATCTGTATACAAACAGATATCAGAGAGATATCAGTCTGGGTTTGCCAGACAACCATAGAAGTGTAATACCAAGTCTTTAAGGGGCTAATTAGTAGAAACACACAGATCATGATGACAGCGATATTGAAAAATCTGCTGGATCGGATATCAGCTTCCAAATACTGGTTTAGCTGACATCCTGGATTCATATTTAAAATGTTGTAATAAGACTGTTTACTTTTCATCGTCATCCAGAAAGTCTCATCATGCTTAAATTTTTATTCACACAGAGTTGTTCTGTAGTTCCCTCAGAGGTAAATGACAGCTCCAAATGCTGTTTTCAGACACTCACTGGTATATTTCGTGGAAGAAAAGTAATTATACTCTGGTTTTAGTTTTCAATCTGGTTAACGAATACAGACTTTAGCCATGACACCATCAAAGGCCTCTGGGGTCTTCACCTGTTGCCCCCTGCTGCTGTCCTTCCTGATCTCAGCTGTACTTGAACTGCTCATCTTTTTGAAACAATGACCACAGTTTTACCAAAAGGGGGTTTATGAGGGGGCTTTGTTATTGCTGTGAAATTCCTACAAATGTTAATCTGCAGACTTTACCCACCTCTTTGTGTATAAAATGCTTGCTGTACCTTTGCTCATGGTCAGGAGCTCACCATCTGCCTGCTTACAACATGCAACTTCCAACCAATAAAGACACCACTACAGCAAACCAGATATGAACATGGAATTTGTCTTCTTCAACATTTTCATATCTGTTATTAGCAGGTACTTAAATATGTAGTATTGAAACTGAAAAAGCTGTATCTGTGCCTTGTACAGCTTGACTGCAGGACTAACCCGTCTGTGTTCATCTGTGTCTGTTGTATAGTTTATTTGTGTTGTGAACTAATGGACAGGACATGGTGCTGTCTTTTGTGGTTTTAATCTGCATGAAACAAAATCTGTACTGGTCAGAAAGCCATAGCTCAACACGGCGAGCAGCTCTACAAAGAGAGCGAGTCACATGAGCATCTAAAAGTTTAAAGCTTCTGTCATGACATGTGCAACAGTCCATTACTCTGTAATAACTCACACATTGTACAAAATATTAGCTCATAAATGTCCCAAATGACATAAATAAAATGTACAATTAGGCTGTGATCATATTATGAATAATTAAACAGAAATACACGATATTACAGACGGAGCTAAAGTCAGTGACCCGCCTCATGCCCGTCTCTCATGAACTGGCAACGTGCTCCCGGCGCCAGGGCACTCATCACTACCGCTCATCACAAGAGGTGCTACTCGTTACTCATCCAAAATGCATTAGTCCAATAAAAGTAATGACAAATCAAATACTATGTAATCTCTGTTAAACTACTACTAACACAACAATACCAACACAGTCTGTATGTATGTATGTATGTGTATGTATGTATGCATGTATGTATGTATGTGTGTGTGTGTGTGTGTGTGTATGTATGCATGCATGTATGTGTGTGTGTGTATGTATGTATGTATGTATGTATGTATGTATGTATGTATGTATGTATGTATGTATGTATGTTTGTATGCATGTATGTATGTGTGTGTGTGTATGTATGTATGTATGTATGTGTGTATGTATGTATGTATGTATGTGTATGTATGTGTGTGTGTGTGTGTGTGTATGTGTGTATGTGTGTATGTATGTATGTATGTATGTATGTATGTATGTGTATGTAATGTATGTGTGTGTGTGTATGTGTATGTGTGTATGTGTGTGTATGTATGTATGTGTGTGTATGTGTATGTGTGTGTATGTGTGTGTGTATGTGTGTGTGTATGTGTATGTGTGTATGTGTATGTATGTATGTATGTATGTATGTATGTGTGTATGCATGTATGTGTCTCTGCATGTGCGTATGTATGTGTTTATGTATGTGTATGCATGTATGTATGTATTTACATATGTATGTGTCTGTGCATGTGCGTATGTATGTATGTATGTATGTATGAATGTATGTGTATGTGTGTATGTATGTATGTGTGTGTATGTGTATGTATGTATGTATGTATGTGTATGTGTATGTATGTATGTATGTATGCATGTATGTATGTGTGTGTATGTATGTGTGTGTGTATGTATGTGTATGTGTGTGTATGTATGTGTATGTATGTGTATGTGTGTGTATGTATGTATATGTGTGTGTATGTGTGTATGTATGTATGTATGTGTATGTGTATGTGTATGTATGTGTATGTATGTGTGTGTGTATGTGTGTATGTGTGTGTATGTATTATGTATTCTTTGTAATATCAGTACTCTAGAGGTGAGTTTATTTTTCCCCCAACCTTGAACCTTTTGATCAAATTCTGCTACACTTGTACTTTCAGTAAGTATTCTGCTATTTTCCCCATTTCCAAGTAAAAGAACAAAAGAAAGAAAGAAAAAAAAGAATCATAACATATTTCACGATTTTCAAAGTATTTTTAATTATCATTTATAAAAGCTTTGAGTGGCTTTTAACCAAAACTCTCATGTTAGTTTGAATGTAATCTGAGCATGTGGGGAATTATTCCTTTGCACATGAGTCGTGACGGTCTGAACTAGACAAGAACAAACTCGGTACAAAAATAAAAACACAAGAGGTTGAGCACAAGATTACAGTTCATTGTCTGTTCAGCCTTCAAATCCCTCTGATCACATTCATTTCGGAGATGGTAAAATTTAAAAGTCCTATATTATGCAAAACGGACTCTTGAGAGGTTTAAAAGTGCACTGTTTAACTTTTCTGGTGGAGGGTCTGGGGGTCACACATTTTAGTATTGCTATTCTGCAGTGTTGGGGAGTAACAGATTACATGTACCGGAGTTACGTCATCAGAGTACAAATTATGAGTCACTGTATTCAGTTACAGTTACTGTTTCAGTGAGTGGTAATTGGATTACAGTTACTTTGTTGAAATAAATGTATTACACGGCGGTATTTTCCTGTTTTTGCATTTTGGGCTATATCCTCTATATCCCTTTTTTCTTTTTTCTTTTTTTTTTTTTTGGTAATTCCACTCCACTCTCTTGAAAATAAACCAGGTCTAAACTAGATCTAAAACAGGTCTAAAACAGGACTAAAACCAGGTCTAAACTAGATCTAAACCAGGTCTAAAACAGGACTAAAACCAGGTCTAAACTAGATCTAAACCAGGTCTAAAACAGGACTAAAACATGACTAAAACCAAGTCTAAACTAGATCTAAACCAGGTCTGAACCAGGTCTAAACCAGGACTAAACTAGATCTAAACCAGGTCTGAACCAGGTCTAAACCAGGACTAAACCAGGATTTAAGAGGATTTAACAGTAATGCTGCGCAGACGTGTTTCCTCCTCTTCTATCAATAATATTTTTAATATGGTTCAGTAAAGTCTGGACTTTTTATTTTCTTTTAGCAGATAAAACATCTTATGTTATGATATCCTAGTCTTTGCTTCTCTACAGCAAATCAAGTAATCCAAAGTATTCAGATTACACTTTAAGTAACTTAATGGATTCCGTTACAAACTACATTTTGGGATATGTAATCTGTAATCTGTAGGGGAATACATTTTAATAGTAACCTTCCCAACACTGTTATTCTGACACGTGCATATTCAGGCTGCTGTCCATGGTGCTGAACACAGATCGATGGATAGGTAGGGAGGTACATAGATCAAACAGCTTTACTGACCAGCTTTAATGGTTCAGTTCAATTTATGCCTCTCTTTACTGTTGGCAAGTATCAAATTGGTCAAAAATCGCGGCACCTGGGACATTTCTTGTATAAAACTGGGACAATCTCTGGTTTTGGATCAATCTACCAGCATCAGCACCTTCCACATTCTTCCAGACAAACCAAAACAGTTTTTTTTTTTTTTTAGTAGAGATTGGTGATTCTGGGGCTTAAATGATCCAACTGTTTCTAGTGAAGGTGTATGTTTGGAGCACTTCCTGTATTACCTCATGACATCACAAGATGGATCTGAGAGAAGTCTAAATATGCAGGGTTTATACATTAAACATGTGTGAATGAAACAAAACACAACTCCAGGTACTTTTTTAATAAGGAAACAACATTATAACACAGATCAGAAAATTAAACTCAACACATACACAACTAGGGCTGTACAAATATATATCGTATTATTTTATGTGATGATACAGTATCTATATCGTGGGCTGCTGCATCGTTATATCGCCAAGAGTATATTTTGGTTTATTTTACTGAATTATTTTGTTACAGCGCTAAAGTTTTGTTGCTTGTTGAGGGGAAAAAAAACTTATTGATGTGGCGCATTTGACATTTTCACTGTTTTGATAATTAAAATGTGTTTGTTTCATATACATTTTGTACAAGAAGTGGTTTAACAAAGACTTTTAGCATCAGTCTTTATTTTTTATTGAACAATATCGATTTGAAATATATCATTTTGTATTAAAAGTGCATTGTATCGAGATATGTATCATATCGTGGCCTATGTATCGAGGTATGTATCGTATCAACAACTTCTTACTGATACTAATACAGACTTATACACAACCCATGTAATGTGGGCAGGGTTCCCACGGTCATGGAAATACTGGAAGAGTCATGGAAATTGAAAATGTAATTTTGCAAGCCTGGAAAAGTCATGGAATTTTAGTATCCCGACACTCCTGGTTTAGTCCTGTTTTAGTCCTGTTTTAGTCCTGGTTTAGACCTGGTTTAGACCTGGTTTAGACCTGGTTTAGTCCTGGTTTAGTCCTGCATCACAGTTCAAGTCATGGTAACGGGAAACGGCCATTATCCATTTTTTACATTATTCATTTAAACACAAAATCGAAAACTGAAAAAAACTAATCGTTATCAATTTTTTTCATTTTGGTTTTGGACACAAATAATGAATAAAATAGTTGTTTTTTGGTTTTATTGTGAAAAACAAATGAACGAATGATACACAGATTTCAACCCATAAGGTGAGTGGAAAAGGTTAACATTTCACATTTAGCCCTAAAAATCTGATCAATTCTACACACGTAGCCTCTGTAAAACCATGAAAAATTCACTTTAGATCATGATAAAGTCACATTTTGAAATTCTGTCAGGGAACCCTGTCTGGGAACTGAACCGCGCACATTCTACCTTCGTGGCGAGACCTGCTGCTTACCGCACCCGTCTGACCAGTACCAGCACCTCCCATGTTCTTCTGGCCTTATTATTACCTCCTCATGCTTCTCCTTTGCTCATCTTGGCCACTTTCCGAGCAAGTTCATTATGCACCCAATCTGTGACAGCCTACATTAGTTCTACGCACTGTACAGCTGGTTTAGACCTGGTTTAGACCTGGTTTAGACCTGGTTTACATCTGGTTTAGTCCTGTTTAATCCTGGTTTAGACTTGTTTTAGTCCTGGTTCACAGTTTAAGTCACGTAAACGGGAAACTGTCGTTCTCTGTTTTTTCCATTATTCATTTAAACATAAAATCAAAAACTGAAAAAAAACGAATCATTTTGTGTTTGTTTTTTTTTTAGTTTGGTTTTGAGCACAAATAATGAAGAAAACAGTTGTTTTTTCGTTTTCTTATTTTTGGTTTTATTTTGAAAAACAAATGAACGAATGACACGGATCCCAAACTGTTACGACCCAGCTCGTTTGGGTAAGGGAAGTAACAAAAATAAAACCAAGATGTAAAATGGAATAAATTAAATAATGTTTAATTAACAGGAATGTAAAGGTAAATTAACAAAAGAGACTAAAATATACAGAAAATAACCTAAACTAAGAAACAAAACTACAGACAACGGGTTTTGTGCCACAAAAGGGGTCACGCAGGCTTACACAATGACGAGTGGTAAAATTAAGGGACACACACTAAACTATAACACAAGTTCCCCAAATTAAACCACATAAACCCACAAACAGAATCCAGTGACCAAATCAAAAAAGGCACAAAACAGAACTAAACTAAACTACAGACACATGAAACAAAATGGCAGACTGGCCACCAAGGCCAGCAGCCCCGAACAGGTGCTGGTAATCTCCTTAAATAGGGGGCGGTGGCTGCAGGTGAGGTGGGCGTCGACCTGCCCCACCAATCACGGACCAGGGCTCCCACAGCAGGAATCCAGGTGTGTCAGCAGAATAATTTAGAACACACAGAACAAATGACAATCTAAGGCCTGGGGCCGTAACACAACCCATAAGGTGAGTGGAAAGGGTTAATATTTCACATTTAGCCCTAAAAATCTGATCAATTCTACACACGTAGTCTCTGTAAAACCATGAAAAATTCACTTCAGATCATGATAAAGTCACGTTTTGAAATACTGTCAGTGAAAAAGCACGGGAACCCTGTCTGGGAACTGAACCGCGCACCTTCTACCTTTGTGGCGAGACCTGCTGCTTACCGCACCCGTCTGACCAGTACCAGCACCTCCCATGTTCTTCTGGCCTTATTATTACCTCCTCATGCTTCTCCTTTGCTCATCTTGGCCACTTTCCGAGCAAGTTCATTATGCACCCAATCTGTGACAGCCTACATTAGTTCTACGCACTGTACAGCTGCCAGCCCGGCTAATCTAATAGTAATGTATAAATTCCTCATGACAGGCCAATAAAACTCAGATTAGTTTCCTGGTGAAGGTAGACCAGTGCGGCGCTGACAGCTACGTGAATGGAGCTTTAGCGCATCTCCGGCTATGGTTCTCGGGGGACACAGGGGCTCCGTAATTCCCCCGTCACTTTGCCTGTCTCCATTTTACTCGCCGTACAAGGGGAATGTGTGGATTTGGTTAACAGCGACGAGGTTTGATGCGACTGCGCTTGGTTGTGTTGGTTTGACGGTGCAGCAGGTATCCGCGGGTTTGAATGATGAAATGTTAATACTGCTGGTTTAGCAATTAACAAGTAATTTAATTTAATCATTTTGATTTTAAAGGGCCCATCTCATGCAAAATCTACTTTTCAGAGCTTTCTACCTTCTAAGAGTGATGTGTGGGCCTTGTATATGTTGCCAAAGTGTTTTTTAGATTGATTTGTTGTTTTTTTTAACAAATTGCAGCATATTTCTGACACCCTCCCACGTGAAAACAAACTAAAGCTGCTACAACGATGACGTGGCAGATACACCTATGACGCGCTTGACGTAGCAGAAAGCGCTTGGCACCTGCCCCCTTTCACTCCACCCCTCGTCGTCTGACAATTCCCACACGAACACCTAAACAAAAGTGACAGCATAAGCTCATTGTTCTACACTGCAGTGAACATGATATAATAAGTTTATCTACTAGCGTTTATTAATACTTTACCAATCAGTAATGTTCAGCTGATGTGGACGCGGTGCTTGAGCTTCGTGCACCTCAAAGTCCTCGTCCGATTCCGGGTCCAACACATGCGACTGAACGCGCTGTGTCTCCATGATGAATAAAAGTTTATTCCTACCACTATCAGGGTGCACGTCTGTCTCCCCCTCCCTCCCTGAGATGGGCGGAGGAAGGGCGGCTCACTCGTCACCTACGTCACGTTTGGAGGGCGGAGCCTGTGCTTTCTCAGGACGGGTGGGGGGAGGAGCAATAGTCGGTCTTTCATAGTTCCTGGTCTGTGACTGTCTCCAAGAAATCAGTAAGATTTCAGAACTATTGTGTAATGGATGTTCCAAAACCCAAATTGTGCTTGTTTATGCGCAGAAGATACAATGTGAAAAGAGTTATTTTGCATGAGATGGACCCTTTAATTTCCATAAGCGTGACCTAGATAGTTCCTTAATAAATCAAATATAGCTTTTTTGTTGCAATGCTGATTTATTCTTAAGGGTATTCACTAGGGGTGTAATGATGCATGTATTCGTATCGAACAGTTTGTGCAGAGGATGTTTGGTTTGGTGCAGGGCTGTGCACGAGTGAATTAGCACAATTGGTGTGTGTTTACTTTCCTCCACTACATATGCAGCTACATGGGGGCTCATCTGTGATTGGGATGGCAGTGTTTCCTGCAGCGCTTTATAGTTAGGATGACCACCTTAACAACACTTGCCCCATGCCTTGACCATGTCCCTCCGAACCATGTGAATCCTCACAAAACTATGGTTGTCATGCCGCGGTCCTCAGTTTCGCCTTTCGCTGGTACAGAATCTCCGCCCCTGCCCCCCCTTCCCTGTCAGCAGATCTGCACTTACTGCAGACAATTTGACAAGTTTTTTTTTTTTTTTTTTTTTTCGCTCAAAAATATGAAGATTGAGTAAAAGTTCATGCTGAAACTGTTAGTGCTGCACTTCCCTTTTTGAAAAGTTTTGTTTACTGTTTCCAAGGATTTTTTTGTTTTGTTTTTATAATATTTCATCAATTTGTTGCTTATTTGAAAATATTTTATTTAACTTCTATAATACCAAGCAGCACTTTGCATTTATTTTATTTTCCTGTTTGTATAATGTTAAAACTAAATGTTCGTTTAATACAGGTACATACCAAAATGGGACTTTTGTACCGTTACACCCCTAGTATTTACCAATTTTTCCCCCATGTCATGACAAAATGTGTCCAGCCCCAGTACAGATGTTGTACAAGCTGCTCCTGAGGTCAAAATGTGTCAGCTGTCTGTATCTAATTAGAAAGCCCTGTATTGTTTGATAATCAGGAGGTGCGTGTTAGCATTACAGTCCTGGCAAAACTCTGCACTGATCTCTGGGAGCAGTGAAAAATACTCATTGCAGTGAATATTTATGACGCATGAAGTGAGTGACTGCACCACTTCAAACCGTTTAACTGTTTTTGTTTTCATGTTTTAAGGCTGAAACAATCAGGTACATCCAACTTTTCTAAAAAAAAAAAACAGACTGGAGGCGGTGTGATCGTTTGGTGTTTTGTTTCTCAAGATCATTATTCGATCAGAAAGCAGAATGAGCCTCACGAGAGTCTCTCATTTTTGGGTTGCCAGTTTGGATGCTGAAATCCAGTTGGTTTGACCTGGCTCTCCCCAGACTGATGCGTGTCCCTGTGAAAAGAGAGAAAAGCACAGTCGCCCACAAATGCACAAAGCGTTTCCCTCTGCACATTTTCCACAAACAAAATAGTCTCTAGTTCTGCTAAAATGGGCTGAAGTAAGACTGTCGGCGTCGCAATGGTTATATAGACTTTTTCACAATGGCTGGAAGTGCGGCGATGTCGGGTAAACATCGCTCCCGATTAATGCTTTTCTATGGCGAAATATTTGTGGAAATGTCTCGCGTATTGTCCACCAGCTTCATAAATCTGTCTACCACATCACCAAATCTTCATCCAACACGGTCGACAAATCTGTCCATGAAGAATTTATCCACAACCATCAAGGTAAGAAAAACGAAAACATAACAGTGAACAAAAACGACGCATTAAAGAACTACTGAGCAAAACTAACATTATGGTCATGAATAAAACATAAGTAATAATTAATTCAGTAATAAGTAACTTGTTAACTCAGACTGATTCTAGAATTAAAATGAAAAGATCTATTTCATGACGGTGAAATTAGCAGAGATAGTATATTTGTGAAGTTCAAATGCTACAGATGTTCACAGATACATGTCTTGCATTTAAACTGCACAAATCTCTCTGTGTATGCCACGGGTGTCAAACATACGGCCCGGGGGCCAGATCCGGCCCTCCAAGACCTTCAATCTGGCCCTCAACTGATTTTCTACTAAAATATTTTAATAATATTTTCTATTAAAATATTGGTAATTTTCTGCATCATTTAAGCACAGCAGCGTCTCCAGCGTCTCTGTACGTGGCCCCTCCCACCAGAGCAGCACAAATGAAAACTTGTCTCTTTCCAAACGCTCTTAAAGGACGATCGTTTTGACTGTTGACCGTGACACCCTCATCAACAAAATGTCAAAAATGAGAAAATTGAAAGCCGAGCGCAGGATTTTACAAGAAAAACTGACTTATTCATATTTCGTTCGATTTCGTTCGCTCGATTGTAGGTGGGTACTTTTTATCATTTAACCGAGGGGTGTCAAACTCATTTTGGTCCGGGGGCCGTATCCAACCGACTTTGATCCCAAAGGGGCCATATCAGAAAACTCATGTCATATAAACCCCAAAAATAACAATAAGTTCAAATATTTGTGCAGAGAAAAACAAATCTATTACACAAATCTTTTTTAATTGATGAACTCTTTCTTTTACAAAATATTATAATATTATGAACAACCTGAAACTTTAAGAAAAATACAATTTCAACACAATGTTTTAACATGAACTTGTTTAACATTAACTTGTATAAATAGGAATAAGTACATTTTTCTTGGAAAATCCTGCACTCAGCTCCACTTTTCTCATGTTGGACATTTTTCTGATGAGGGTGTCACAGTCAACAGTCAAAACGATCGTCCAAAGACAAGTCTTCATTTGTGCTGCTCTGGTGGGAGGGGCCACGTACAGAGACGCTGGAGACGCTGCTGTGATAAACACCACAGAAAATTAACAATATTTTAATAAAAAATAGAATTAAAATATTTTAGTAGAAAATCAGCCAAGGTCCAGATTAAAGGCCTTGGAGGGCCGGATCTGGTCCCTGGGCCATATGTTTGACACCTGTGATTTAACCAATCACTGCTATTTGGCCGTGACATATGTAATGCCCTGCTAACGAGGTTAACTGGTATATTAAGCTTTTCCAAAATCCCGTAGGAAGAAGGACAATAACGTCTTTCCCCTTGATGAAATCCACCAAACATTCTCTATCATTAAGGCCTTTAAATCCTCGATCTCGGGAATCGTTGCCAACACAGAATATATGGCTCTTCGCTGATTGGCTGGTGCCCAAATTCACACTTCTGAGGTTTTTGTGAACCATCTAGTGTATTCCAATTCTTGACCTAGTCGCTGGAAAGAAATGACATTGAGTGGAGGCAAAAGGTGGCACCAGTCTGGCTAAATAACTACATCATGAAGTTGATTTTAATTTTAATTCTAAAATCAGTCTGAGTTAATTCTAGTCAATGTTCACCTTTTCTTTTTGTCTTTCTTACTTTGATAGTTGTGGATAAATTCTTCATGGACTGAATGTTTATCCTTTATTGACTTTGTTGGATGAAGATTTGGTGATGGGTCAGATTTATGAAGCTGGTGGAAAATACGTTTCATTTCCACAGATATTTTGCCAAAGGAAAGCATTAACCAGAGGCTTTGTTAACCCGACATCGTGACACTTCCGTCCGTTATGAAATAGATCTATTGGTTCTTTGGTTCTGTGGTTTGGGCGTCTCAAGAGTTTGTCACAAAAATCATGAGAATTCATCTTGCTTGCATCTTGTTGGTTAAGAACAGTTGGTTATTTCTTCTGATCTGAATAGTGACTATCTGCACTCCAGCATCTGCAGCCAGTGTTGGGAAGGTGACTTTTGAAATGTATTCCCCTACAGATTACAGATTACATACCCCAAAATGTAGTTTGTAACGTAATCTGAATACTTTGGATTACTTGATATTGTCATGTTTTTTAAAACTATATGAATGTAGCAACCACATCCTGACAATTCTTGTTTGTTCTCTTCAAATTGGCTGAGCCTAAGTTTCCATGAACAGACTTTTGTTTACTGTAGAGAAGCAAAGACGAGGATATTTTAACATAAAATATTTTGTCTGATTAAAGACAAGAAAAAGTCCAGTCTTTCCTTAATCATATTAATATTATTGGTAGAGAAATGAGATATCTGCTGCCTTCAATTATGTCCACCTACTGTTAGTGTCATATTGTTTAGTCCTGGTTTAGTCCTGGTTTAGTCCTGATTTAGTCCTGGTTTTAGTCATCGTTTAGCCCTGGTTTAGTCCTGGTTTAGTCCTGGTCTTAGTACTGGTTTAGTCCTGGTTTAGTCCTGATTTAGTCCTGGTTTTAGTCATCGTTTAGCCCTGGTTTAGTCCTGGTTTAGTCCTGGTTTAGTCCTGGTTTAGTCCTGGTTTAGTCCTGGTTTAGTCCTGGTTTAGTCCTGGTTTAGTCCTGGTTTAGTCCTGGTTTTAGTCCTGGTTTTAGTACTAGTTTAGTCCTGGTTTAGTCCTGGTTTTAGTCCTGGTTTTAGTACTGGTTTTAGTCCTCGTTTAGTCCTGGTTTAGTCCTGGTTTAGTCCTGGATTTAGTCCTAGTTTAGTCCTGGATCAGTCCTGGTTCAGTCCGTATGCGGCGCAAAAGTTCGGCATCGCAGTCACGGGAGTTACGTAAAAGGGTTGTTATCCGTTTTTTCCATTCTTCATTTAAATACGAAATCGAAAACTGAAAAAAACGAATCATTATCTTTTTTTTTTAATTTTGGTTTTGGAGACAAATAATGAAGAAAATAGTTTGCGCAGTGATACGTATGGAGAGAAAATAGCGCCAAGTGATTATGAGGTCTGACTTTTTAGAGGACGGAGGTTTTGTGGTGCAAATGTATCACTCTTTTGAACACAGATTGTTTTGAGAAGAAAAACGCTTTATTAGACTGTCCCCAGACAACTTGCTGAACTACTTTCCTCATCACCAAAACCGGCCAGTATCTTGGCTCACCGGACGCTTTCGGAGGTAAAGTCAGAGTGGATGCACCACACTGCTGACAGGGATGACATATAGATTCATGTCAAAAAACCTGAACTATCCCTTTAACTTGCACTTAATTCACCTGTGCTGTAAATAGTAACTCAATACTTCTTAATTACTCATGAACTAACCATTTGCATATTTACAAAGTACACATTTGAGCATTTATTAATCATTAATAAGCTATGAGAGAATGATTTACTAATAATGCAATGCAATGATCATTCAGGCAGCTGTTATCTGTTAGTTAAGTCTTTCTGAGAGTTTTTCTAAAGTGAAGACTAATTATGTTTATTAAGCATTTGTTAAGGTTGGTCAAATTCCAGAGAAACAATGATGCATTATTAGTAAATCATTCTCTCATGGCTTAATAATCATTCATAAATGCTCAAATTTGTACTTAAATATACATTTACAAATGCACACACAAATGGTTAGTTCATGAGTAATTAAGTAAGAAATATTTATGAGTAACTATTTACAGCACAGACGAATTAAGTGCAAGTTAAGTGCTAATTCAGGTAGTAATTAAGTAGTTACTAAGTGTGAATCATTATTAATTAAGTCTTTGTTCATGCTTTATTAAAGGTTGTATGGAGGATTTTTTTTTGTTTCAAGTTGTCAATGATAGCATTATAGAGGTGCAGTAGCCTTGTAATTATGATGACCAAAAAAAAGAGAATAAAAATTCATCAACTCTGGACGTGGTGGGGCTAAACATTTGCCAATAGATAACGACACTGCCTCGTTATCTGTGAGCTGACAGGCTGTCAATCAATCTCCCTACGTTTCTAGCGTAACTGACTTGCCTGCGCGCCGCCGGTACGTGGTTTACGTACGCCTGTCACGCAGTCCACAGACGCAAGACGCACAGACGCTGTTTACTCCACCAACGCAACAGTTCTTAGCGGCTTTTTTTGACCTATATCTTCCTCGCAGTTCGCACACAAAGTTTGTTGCAATGGCGACAAGAATCCAGGAGCAGTTAGCCGCAAAAGAAAGTCCGTTTTTGAGGTCGCTGAAAGAAGAAGACAAGGGGAAAAGCAGCGAAGCCAAACTAAGGTGATTCTTATAGATTCATTCCAGCGATGGCGCGACTGAAGCAGACGCAGGGTCTAAAGACTGACGCACTGGTCCACAAATTACTCCTGGACAGGTCACTTCTGCTTATTATGAAAACGTACTTTATTTCCAAGAGCGAGACAAACGTTTTTCAGGACACGAAAGCGATATCCTATGTCTGAAAACGTAATTTTCAAGGCAAAGAAAGAGTCCGCTTGCTGCTGCGTGTTGTAGCTAGTTCATTCGCACGGAATCTCCGCGCAACCTTCTCTGCACCCCTTTCCTGCTCCTGTCCCCGCTGCCCGATCCGCTCTTCCCCCTGCTCCTCACTTCTCCGGGCACGGAATCTCCACGCACCGCTCCCCTCTCCTCTCCTCTCTCCTCTCTCCCTGCTCCGCTCTTCTCCCTGCTCCTCACTTCTCGTCCGCGAACGAAATGTCCGCACACCCCTCCCCCCGCTCCTCACTTCTCCGTCTTGCCTAACCAACACTGTAGTTAGTTGTTTACAAGTCATGTGCAGTTCACCGGCTGTAAACAAACCTGTTTCTGGCGTAAAGAGGAGGCGGGAGGAGGCGTTTCTACGTAGGAGCTGTAGGGGAGGGGGGTGGTTTCACGCATGCGCAACATTTGAAAAAGGACAAACAGTCGCTGGATTTCTCGTTCCTTGGAAAATCCTCTATACAACCTTTAAGGCTAAATAAGGTGTAGTTATTATAAAGTGTTACTGTTGTAATATATTTATAAAAGTAAGAGCACATACAGGTCCCTTAAAACTAAATATGATATCTTTAGGATGGTCATGGGTCCTCAAAATGGCGCCGTACAACAGGGAGGTAAAACCTATGCACAGCAGGAGAACGAAAACAACAAATTGTCAAATGGATTATGCAAATTCAAGAACAAAACCGGTTCAGATGTCTTTTTTATATGCAGAAAATGGTAGACTTTATTTATTTATTTTTCACATTTACAGGACCGTGATAAAGACAAACATAGCTAATCTTGCATTTTGCGCTCAAATTGAATTAAGCGACAGTGGGACCGGGGAGTGTTTTGCTTTCATGAATTATTCACGAGGTAATCTGACATATATTACTGTTCTGCTGCACAGTGAATACACACTTTTTTTCTTGTGCTCAGCAGCCGGAGATGTTTGATGGGGCTGGACAATTTTGGCACAGTACACCACCACTACTGCACTTTTTATGTAATGTTTTGTTGTTGTTGTTTTTTATTCACATTGTATATTCTCACTAAAGGCATTAAAACTATGAGTGAACATATATCGAATCAAATAACACAGCATGTTTTGGGTTTTAGTTTCTTCAAAATAGCCTTCACCCTTTGCTGTGAAGTGAAAACCATTTCAGGAGACTTCATCTTAAAGCTCATTGAGAGAAAGTGTTTGCAGCGCTGTGGACAAAGCAGAGGGTGGATACTTCTAGAAATCTGAATCAAAAATATAAAGTATATTTTGAGTTATTTGAGATTAATTTTCTTTGCTACATAATTCCATTCATCTATACAATATAAAAAGTTAAAGGTATTTTGGAATTTAAAGGTAAGTAAAGTTAAAGTTAAAGTTATAAAGGTAAGTCTTGTATTTGCAGAGGTCACTGGTGCTAGACTAGTGCATGTCAATGGCCATAGTTTTTTGTTTGTTTGTTTTTTGTACTGTACTGTACACACACATATATATATACATATACATATATTTCCATGTACATATACACACCATACATACACACAGAGAGACATATATACATTTTCTTTTCTTTTTTTTTTTTTTTTAGATCCCCCAGTGCTGTCACTCCCCCTTACACCACAAAAGCAAAAAATCTTTATCATTTCTTTTGAAGCTGTGAATATTTGGGCTTCAGGTTTTCTCCCAAACCATTCCCCAGACTGACCACACACACCGATACACACACACACATGCAAACACACACACACAGATACACACACACCCACAAACACACATACAGATATGCACACACACGCACACACACAGAGATACACACAGACACACACAAACACACACAAACACATACACAAATACACATACAGATACACACAAACACACACATACAGATACACACACGCACACACACACAAACACACATACAGATACACACAAACACACACATACAGATACACACACGCACACACACACACGCAGATACACACACAGATACACACACGCACACACACACGCACAAACAAAAACACACACACGCAGATACACACACACACACACACACATGCAGATACACATACAGATACACACACACGCACAAACACACACACACATTCGCAGATACACACAAACACACACACATACAGATACACACACACACACACACGCACAAACACACACACATGCAGATACACACACACACACGCAGATACACACAAACACACACATACACACAGATACACACACACACACACGCAGATACACACACACATGTACACATAGATACACGCACAAACACACACACACACACGCAGATACACACAAACACACACACACACGCACATACACACAAACACACACGCAGATACACAAACACACACACGCAGATACAACACACACACACACACAGATACACACAGGCTTTTTCCTGGTGGTTCTCAGTGTTTTTTTGTATTTCTCCTTTCCCCTTAATTCATCGTGGATATTTAATGGCAGTATATTTATACAAAAGCAAAGCAGTGTAGAATTCCACTAAATCAAATCATTTTAAATAATTCTGATTTGAAAAACAAGTCGTTTGTATGATTCAGTTAACCAACCTTTTTCACATCATGTTTTTGCAGTTTGAACAGGAGAAGAAGTGAACTTAAAAACTACATCTTCATAACATCTAAGCATTTGGAGCTTTGGACATGTAGACAGAGTGATTTCTTTATCGTGTGAACGGCACAAAACGCAACTCCAGGTGTGTTTTTGACGAGGTACCAGTGTTACAACACGGCCACAAGCTCACCGCAGTCAATTTGCGTAAAATAGGACCTTTAAGAACAGTCCTTCCATGTGAAAAGGATGAGTGAGGCAGGACGAATGACTATAACATGAAACGCCCCGAGCTCATTTTTGAAACCACAAAGCCGCCTATAGCACGAACCATATAAAGGTGATAATCTGCTTGTATAATGTCCGTGCAGGATTACAGTACCGGGGTCACCTTCATTGTGCTAACGCTTAAAAAGCCCACCCAAGGTCCCCGCACCCACTTTCAAACATTATTAAATGCCCAGCCTCAAGGCCTGCTCTATATTCATGACATAAAAGCAGTTCGTACCTAATATCTGTGAATAGCCTCCATCTTGTTCCGGTGAGCGGTGGTCGTCATGGCGCCCCTCTCGCCGCTCCGCCACCTTTATTGATCTCCGTGGCAATAAAGCAGCGCAAAAGTACCGCTGGAAATTAGACTTTTATATGGGAGAAATATGCCGGCAGAAATTGCGTTACGGTAGCACATTCATAACATTTTTTTTTCCTTCTTTAAACAAAGTTAGGAATTAAATCTGGGTCCTGGGGGTGTTTTTTGCCGGAGTTTGCAGCTATCAACAAAAGCATCTTTAGGAGGAGAGCGTCTCTGGGGGAGTATTCATGAACATTATTGCAATCTCATTGTCCCACCAGCTCACGGCTTTATTTGTTAAAGGACAGAGTGGAGAGATGGAAGTAGCAGTTGTTTATGTTTTGTAAGAAGCAGAAGGTAAATGTCGGAATAAAACGTGCTTGAAAATAGCAGGTATGGCAGGGCACGACTTTTTAATAAAACTGTACTTCTTACTGTAGTTTTTGGAGCAGACTTAAGGGGCCCATATTGTGCTATTTTCTGATCTATGGGTCTGGTCAAGCAGTAACGGAGGGAAACAGGGACAGATTTTTGACATTCAAATGTCTCTTATTCAGAAACTAGAGGGACTATTGAAATAAGTAAAGTATCAGAATGTAGGAAAGAGTTACACTCCAACAGGGTCAAGTTAAACCTGTGATATTCTTTCAAGTTGTTGACAAAAAATGTAAAAACTCATGTCGGTAATGGAGGGAATGAAATATGCAGCACTTTTTGGGCAATAAATACAAATTTGGGAAATAATTTTTGTTCCATGTTTCATACATGGTCTGTTTAAAACGTATGGAACTTTAGAAAAATGGTACAGAAAAAGGTCAACAGTTTCATAAACTAGAGTACATATGTATCTGTTCAATACATTTTTATATCAGATGCATTAACTTGAATTTTTGGCCTTGCTGTTTACTTCTGCTTGACCAGGCCCCTGTTATAAATGTTTCCTCAGCACAAACAGACCTGGAGTTGTTTTGTTTCATTCACATGTTTAACACTCAAACCCTGTGTATTTAGGCCAAGTTCTTCCGTCAGACTGAAAACCCGGTTCCAGATTGTGTTGTCATGTGGTAATACAGGAAGTGCTCCACTGTACACAATCACTGTAGTAATTTTTTGGCAGAAATTGTGTGACTATATTTTAATAATTACATTGATAAACACTTTATTTTGCATTGGAAGAATGTATTGTTTGGCTTGTTTGATTCTCAGTTATAAAAAAGTTTCGATCTACCTAATTCATCTCTTATTATTAATGTCAAAGTATCATATCCACTCCTGGTAAAAGGCCAGCCTTCTGTTGCTTTCTATAATAGTTTCAGACAATACATTCTTTCAATAAAATTTCCTGAGAAACAGAAGGCAGTCGATACTGTAGAAATCTGTACAGCTTTGAATGTTTTCACCTGAACTCTGACCCCCCCCAGTGTCCAGTGTGGAAGTAGAGCGTTTTCCCCTTTCCTGCCCCCTTTTTTTCCCTCCTCCTTTTTTTTAAATTACTATAGTTATTATTTATAATATTTGTAAATTTTGTACGATGCAGTACTTGAATGAAAAGCACAGTTCTTTGTACACTGCATTATGTATACTCTGCTTTATTTAAAAAAAAAAAAAAACTGTACATGATTACTAGAATCATTTGAATAATTTCAGCCCTGGAATTGTCGATCGCTACTGAACTAAACGGGAAAAAGTCACTGTTAACTTAAACTACCGCGTCATGACATCACAAGGTGGAACAGAGCATTTTGAGATTTGGACATGGGCGACAGTACCTCAGTTGGTAGAGAGTTTGTCCACTATTGCGAAAGTTGGCAGTTTGAATCCCGCTCTCGACGTAAACATCACTGGCTGAGCGGGCAGATCCAGCGACTCACAGGTTGGCTGGTGTGATTCCAGCTCCCACAGATGAACGCTGTCGTTGTGTCCTTGGGCAAGACATTTAACTGACCACGCCCCCAGTGTCTGCATACACCGGTGTATGAATGTGTGTGTGAATGGGTGAGTGGTTCCTTGTTGTAAAGCGCTTTGAATGCCTTGAAGGTGGAAAAGTGCTGTATAAAAATATGACCATTTACATTTACCATGTACCCCCGATCCCCACTTCATCTTCTTCTCCGTGCACAGAATCTCCTAACCAATTTTCTGTGGGAAACACTCATTACTGTTTTTCCTTGTTTAAAACTTGAGTACCATATTTTTCAGACTATAAGGCACACTTATAAATCCATACATTTTTTGAAAAATCGACAGTGCTTCTTATAATCCAGTGCACCATATGTATTAATTCTGGTTGTGCTTTCTGACCAATTTTCACCCATATTCCACTGAGTCGTGTCCTTTAGTCCGACAGAAGCGGAACCACACCAGCGCACAAGGAGTGAGCTGCTTTTTTTTTATTGCTTATAGTTTATGCAAATGAGCCATGTGGTTTTAAGTTTCATTTCTGTAAAATGTAAACAAATGTGCGCAAAGCTGAATTAAACACATTATTACTCAATGTATATTTGAGTCATCCTCATAGGAAATAAAAAGTCTCAAGTGTCGTCCGTTTGTTTCGCTTAATGCGCCTTATAATCCGATGTTTTATGTATGAAAATAGATGAGAGAATTCAACATTATTGATATTGAGACTTATAATCCAAAAAATACAGTCTTACTAATTGTTCAGAGACACACGATCACTCAGTCAGCAATAAAATATCCTCATTAATGTTCAATAATGGTCACACACACACATTTATTTTGTGATTTTTGTGTGATTTGTGACTTTTAAAATATGGGTTCCCAAGAAAAAAAAAAGCTTGGGAAACAATGATGTAGACAAACTAATAATAAAGAGTTACTCAAACATGTGTGAATGAAACAAAACACAACTCCAGGTCTGTTTTTGAGGAGGTAACAACATTTTAACATAACTTAAAGATCACAAGAGTCACTTGTGCTTAATGTAGGAGCTTTAAACTGGAACTTAACTCTAAATCAACGTTTTTTGATACTAAACTGTGTATATGGTGTTTTAGAGTAATAGTAGGGACGTAACAATAACCGAAATATCATGATATCGTATCGTCAAAAGTCTCACAATAATATCTTGGGCTGTCACAATATCGAATCACAAGTTCCTTTGCGTAAATGCATGGATTTTCAGTAGCAACAGCTTATAAACATCGGGAACTACATATCCCATGATTCATTTCAGTGCAAACAACATGAATTCTTGGGATTATGATGGAAATAATTCACACCAAAATCTTGTCAAAGTATTTTGAAAGCAAAAAAAAATGTCTCATCTACATTTATATCGCAATAAATATTCGTACCATGAGATGCATATCGTGATAATATCGAATCAAGAGAAGAAAATTCGCTGCTTTCTGTTCAAAATCAGTAAAAAACAAAACTAAAAAAAACGTAGTGATCCAAAGTCATTCCTCACTTCTGCATTCCGAGCATCCTAATGTTCCACCACAATGAGTTTATCAGAGCTTTTCAAAGTTGAAGGTAACAACTAGGGTGTTAATGCGCACATCCTGATTTCTGGTTAGATGTAGACAGAACACAGCGAACATATTTTGACCTCAACAGCTGCTTGTACAATACAGCTCTAAAATCAAACAATTACTTCTTGCTGTGAGCTGAGTTTTAATGCACAATAAAAAGATTTGCTAAAACTACATAGCACACAGAATACAAAATATATATTTAATAAAAATACTGGTTAACGGCTTCTAATTATGGATTCATTTTAGAAACAGCATAAAAAAAGATAATTGAAAATGTGGTATTTCAAATTACATCTCACGCCAAGATGAGACTTTTAACAATCTGCTGAAGAAAATCTAATCTTAGAACGAAGTGGGGTTGAGTTCATATAAGCAACATGAGTGAGTGACGTGCTTCGCTCAAGGACACAATGTCAGAATGCATTGACAGGGAATCAAACCACCAACTTTAAAGTAATAAATCTAGTAACTGCTGCCCAAATACTGCTATATTACATCCTGCTAGAATATTAAAGTAGACATGTCATCCCTTACTCCCATACTTACACATACACTTACACTTTTTTTTTTTTTTTTTTTGCTACTAAATTGTGTATATAGTGTTTTATAGCATTTAATACTGTTCTTGTTGTTGTCTACTGTCATTTTTGGCCATTTTAGTACAATTTTCTGGTAAAAAATGCTTAAATCTAAGTTGCAATTGTCAATAGTACTGCAATCCCCAGTAGGTGGTGACATCACACGACACTGCCCTGATTACAGCAAAGTGTTTCTGATACACAGAGCTGACTGCAGAGGTGGAGTTTGAAGAGTGGATACCTGTTCGCCCAATCACACCGCACCTTATATGTCCAGGCCCCGCCCCTCTTTAGGCCTCCAGGTACAGCCCAGTTTAACAGCTCCAGTTGAAATGTGGTTGTGGATGAAGTTGAGTGGTTGAGTTTAACATAACTGTGAGGGAGTAGTCCTGTCAAAGCCCACACTAACCTAACCACGCCCAAACAAGCCAGGCTAGCTACTGATTCATTCATTCTGCTCCGTTTTCCACTCGGTTTCCCGTTCGCTGTATGTCCGCTCTGATCCCTGCTACATTTACTGTCCGTTCATCACCGCAGTAGTCTTGGGTGCATGCAAATCCACTGTTGAATCATCCATGATCATAATTTTGTCTGACAGTATTCATCCCCCTTTCACACACCCCACTGTCAAACAGAGTGCCTCCAGTCTCTTCCTGTTTGCGAGGGACATTGGCGTTTGACGTCATTGTGACCTCATCACAAAATACCATTTCCAACATTGAATCATCAATATTATTTCTCCTGATTCTGCTACAGGCGCAGAGCAATGGCCATGTTGTGTAATGTACTTTTCTGTATTTTTGTTGTTATGATTAATTTGGGTTTTAGTGGTGAAAACTCATATTTTTGTGTTAATTGGCTTGGGGGAGGTAGCCAAGCTGCTGCCACCTAGTGCCTCCACTCAGTTTCATTTCTCTCTAGTGACTAGGTCAGGAATCAGAATACACTAGACGGGTTTGCAAGAGCCCTGGAAGTTGTAGACTGCGCACCGTCCAATCAGTGAAGAGCTGCGAAACCATGACGTCAAACTCGTCGCATCTGTCTGTGTCTGTGCACAACAGTAAACAAAGTGGTCGAGATGGATTTAGATGAAGACAGACTTTCTGTGTTGGCAACAATTCCCGAGATCAATGATTTAAAGCCGGAACAAAGAGAATGTTTGGTGAATTTTATCAAGGGAAAGACATTATTGTCCTTCTTCCTATGGCATTTGGGAAGAACTTAAAGGTTGTATAAAGGATTTTTTAAGGGAAGAGAACTACAGTGACATTCCTTTTTCAAATGTTGCACATGCGTGACACCACCTTCCTCCTCCACAGCTTCCTCAGTAGAAACACCTCACGCTTGTTTACAGCCGTGCGCATTCAGTATTACTGTTGAAGTGACCTTTCTAGAAATAAATTTGCAACCGACCTGTCAGTTTTTAGACCCTTCGTCTGCTTCAGTCGCGCAATCGCTGAAAGGAATCTCCAAGAATCACCTCAGTTTGTCTTCGCTCCTTTTCCCCTTCTCTTCTTCTTTCAGTGACCTCAAAAATTGACTTTCTTTTGCGGCGAACTGGTCACGGATTCTCGTCCGCCACCTCAACAAACTTTGTGCGAACTGCGAGGAAGCGACAGTTTGAAAAAGCCTTTAAGAACCGCTGCATAAACCACGTAATCCCCGTGCACCAGCAAATCAGTTACACAAGAAATGTAGGGAGTTTGATTGACAACCTAACAGCCAATAGAAAATGAGGTAGCCTTGTTATCTATTGGCTGATGTTTATCTGGCCTCACTATGTTCACAGTTGATAGATTTTATTTTATTTATTTTTTTGGTCATCATAATTACAAGGCTGCTGCATCTCTGTAATGATATTTTAACCTTTCATTTACAATTTGAAACAAAACAAAAATCCTCCATACATCCTTTAATATACCAGTTAGCCCTGTTAGTGGTGCATTACATACGTCACGACCAAATAGCAGTGATTGGTTAAATAAAAGCAGTAACTGCCTTCACTCGTGCGAACAAATCCTTATGCTGCGAGGTCAGATCATTTCCACAAAGTGAAACCAGCTGATGAATCGGGTTGTGGGGTAGGAGCTTTGAGGAATAAAAGAAGGACACTCTCTCTCCCTCAATCAGTCTGGACCTGGATTTGTACACAGAATCACTCTTCGAACTTTTCTTTTGTGGGAACTAATTACATCATCAAAACATTCTTCTGACTACGCTATCATCTTCACCCCAGAATAGAACCCCGTCACAATAACTTAGCTTTCTCTGCTGACAGTAATACTACTACACCTGCAGAGCATAGACAGATTCCACGTCCACAAATGCACAAAGCGCTGACCTTCTGCATATTTTTCACAAACAAATAGTCTGTATAAACGCTAAAATAGGCTGAATACATGAGTTTGTGTTTGACAGCTCGCAAATGTAAGGTTAATAATCTTGAAACATATCTCTCTCAGTAGAAAATGTTTCAAAGTTTGGTTTTAACTTTTTATTTCCATGGACTCATGCGGGTGACGTGCCACTTCCAGAAAAGCTCCACTCCGTTCCTTTAAGTGCAGCAATGCTCAGTCTGTGGCGATGGTTTATGGGCTTAAAAACTATCCCAAGAGACCTCCGGGTTTCTGATCTGCTATGCAACTATCTGGAAGAAAATGGCAATGGAGTGATATCCGAACACTGTGAGAAAGACGACCTTGTAAACAGGATAAATGGAAGTGTGAATGAAGCCAAATAAAACTCCAGGTATGTTTTTTTGGTGAGGGAACGCGAGCTCAAAAAAAAGTCAATTTCAGCCTGATACGTCCTATTTTAAAATTGCATGCATCAGCCTTGCCTCTCCGCGATTACCACTCAAAATTGTACCATCTCTCCTCTCCCCTTGCTCCTGGATGTTGATGTACTACCATGGTATAAAATGCTCGAAAATGAACCGTCTTTTTCTTTTCCGCTCCACGAGAAATATTTTCCATCAATATGCTCGCGTTCCCGTGTTCATTCCTCACCCATCATCGGCGGTGTCATATTTCAGGCGATGTGGCGTCGTGCCTTCAATCAAACGTCTTTTGTAGTTGCGCGTTCAGGCTGAGACTCTGCATTTGTCTTCATACATATTCAGTGCACAGGAGTGGCTCTGTTATGTGCTTATGGAGGGGTAATGCGTTTTACTCAGAATCTCTCCATCTCGGAAAACAAACATGCGGCGTTATTACTTGAGACTCTTTCATTTGGCCGTCACATCCGGAAATTGTCCTCATGATCTATGGTAATGTCTGGGGTGATTCGGAAGCGCGACTCGTGCACAGGAGCCTCGTGGATGGCGTACGGAGCTTTTAAAGGGACATTTGTCTTTGTCGACTACGGCTCAATTTGTAATATGTTTGGGAGATTATTGTCAATCTTTGTTATTTGCGCACACACACACACACACACATACACAAGAGGATGATTCAAGAAACATCGTGTAAGTGTCAGTGTTAGTGTAGCCTCTGCAACTGAACGACTTCTTTCTCATTCTGAAGGTTTTGAGAATGAAAAAAAACATGTCCTATCTGCAAGGTGCTGGCATCCCAGGTTCAATTATGACTTCAATACCTTTTTTTTTTTTTTTCCCTAGAAATTCAAATCGCACACAAGAGAAGGCTCTAGAGATGACCGCTCTGTGCATTTAGGAACGGCTCGGTTTTGCTTATCGAGCAGGTCAAACATGGAACACAGAGCAACTCATATATTTTCTAAAGCTTTAAAACAGCAATTGTGCCATGGTCAAATATGATACCATGTTTAACCAAATAACATTTTTTATTTATATTGAGGGGTTGTTGGTTTAACTCTTTAACTCATGACTTCGAACTTCAAGTGAACAGTTTGAAATGAAATGTATGTTCAGTCAGTGTGTTGTATGTATAGTGAGTGTGCTGGTGTTATATGTACTTTTGTGTGATTGTTGCTGTACTTTTCTCTGTCCTGTAGATGATTTCACATCAACCTGGGACTGAGGCTACGTTTATATGATGATGGTAAGAACAGACAGCGGGAAGAAATCTGTGTGACGCAGACGTGTGTGGAATTTGATTGGGTACTTGCTTGTACTTAAAGCAACAAGGATGTGTTTGGACATATGGAAGATTTCACACCACGTATTTTCATCAGCTACTCCTTCCACAAAGTTGTCCCACCATTGACTGGTTCTCCAGGTCTCGTCCATAGCCGTCACCTGCAATGAACTGGTGCATCCAGAATTGGACAGAGGGGATTGCAGATCCTTCTCTGTTCATAAACACTACCTCTACATATTCTGTAAATTTGTTGGGAGCCTCCTGTAAGTTTATTAGAGCTGCCAAAGCAGCTTGAAGGTCCGACGCTTGGAAATGATCCAACGTGTTTGTTTCTGTGTACTGTATATATGTGAGGTAAACCAGAGTTCTGCATCTTGGGCAGTGTAGACGGAAACGGTACGGCAGAGCATATTCAGCTTTTCTACTCTGCAAGGTGGTTTCAGATTTTTGCATTTTTTAAGTCCTTAAAACACTGTCACTGTCTAAACAAAAGGCACTTCCGATAAAATATTTTGTCTTTTTTACCCGCAAGTGTTCTTGTGTAAACAGGCCCTGAAGATGGAAATGAGCCACGCTGGCTATAATCTTTCCATATTTACATTTTAAATGTTCATTAACTGTGCTGTCCCTTTACAAATAAGTAAATAAGAAATAAAGAAGAAAATAAGAAGTACAGGCAATGAAAAGTTTCTTTGTACTATGGTGTCCTGTGTAACTTCCCTGCTTTTCTCCATACAGATGTTATTGCTTCGCATTTGGTGGCTTTCACTTTCTACAATGTGATTATGTCATACTCCCAGATGGGGGCAAGAAAAGTTTTTCTTCCTGATTGTGCATTGTATTTTGCCATGAAATATCCAAAAGGTAAATTCATCTGTGTTGAACCTGCACATTTCTATTTGTAACTAAACCCTAGAACTGACTATAACAACAAAAACCTGGATTTTAACAATATTACTTTGAGCTGCCACCATCTGCATTAAATATTATTGGGATATAGAGTGTTGTGATATCAAGTGAAACCCAACAACTGTTGTAATTATGGAGACAAGTAGGAAATGAACCTTCACTAAAAAAGTTACATCGTGAACCTTTAAGGACAAAAAGACTGTTTCATAAAATGTTTCATTTAATATACTTTATACTTAAATATATGTAGTTCCATCAACACTTGTCATAGAACTTAGAATTTAAGTTTACATTGTTCTGAGAAGTCCTTTTCCAACATAATATACATAACATTCTGACAGCAAAAATGAGGGGCTAGCTTTCAGTACTGCTCTCATCAACATTTCATCTTGACAGTCGCTCATGCACACAATGAGTCAGTTAGAAAATCCGCCCATCGCCTGCTTCCTCTAACCTCACCCTGCATCACCCAGTCTAACCTAACATTGCACATTCTCTCGATGACAACTCTTTCCCTTCTAGCCTCAAGAACCGACTCTCAAGGTTTACACCGACGGCTCTGCACGGCCCTGAAAATCCTGACCTTCCGTTTGCCTGAGAGCGCTTCACCGACGTTCCGCTCCCGTCGCACATGCGCACGTCTCCCTCCGTACACGCACTGTAACCATCCAGCCCGCGGACATCGCAGCAGCGCCGAGCCTCGCCAATGAACTCTCTCCCCGGGGACATCGCTATTGATAAGTGAGTTTCGAATCATTTAATACCATTACGGGCCCTTCTTCCCTCATGGCTCATAGAAATGTACCATCATATACGCCGGTTCCGTGCTCGCTGAGAGGTGGAGAGATGATCAGGGGCGATGATGCAGTGGCGGAGCTGGAAGATTTGTTAATAAAGTTAATAGAATGAGCTCAAGGGAACGGGCTATTTCCAGGCGTCACTGGAGTATGTTTGGGAAAGGCCCCTGCAGAGAAGACAAGTCAAACATTAGAGCAGTGGTGTGGACTATATTGGTCACGCTCACTGGCTAAACACACATTTGCACCAGTGGAGCCAATATAGAAAATTAAGAGTGGGTTGGACTCCTTATATAGGCCTAAGCTGCAGGGTAGTTCCAACGATTGGGGCACTGGGGCAGTAAAAGGACAATATTTGATCTGTTTGAGTAATGAGATGAGATGTTGGAGATTCTTGTGTTGAACTTTAACGTTATGAATAATTTATAATCAGTATAATGCAATAAATATGTAAAATAATAATTCACCAAACTTAACATTATTAATATTTAGGGCAAGGGTGCTCACACGTTTTCAGCATGCGAGCTACTTACAAAATGACCAAGTCATAAATGATCTACCTAATACAAAGCCAAGCAAACTGCACTGAAACACTCTGTGCCCCTTTTTTGGACCCTCACCCACAGTTTGAGAACCTCTTCTTTAAGAGAACTTCCTCTGGCACTTTACACAAAACTGTGAAAAAAGTGAAGGAAGATTTTTAAACCTGTTTTTTTTAAAGTTCCAAACTGGAGTTACATTCTTTTCTGGTTTTGCAGTGATATTTACCAGCCTCTGCACGTTTACCAAACCAAACACACACATCGTGACAAACACAGATGCATTTGTGCACTTTTGTTAGACAAACTTCAGCCAAATGTGGCAGTAGGTCTGTTCTGTAGATCTGCTCTATGCTGTAGACCTGCTTTGTGCCAACACTGGAACACAAATTTAGACTGGTTTTTGCTTCACGTTTGGTCTTGCTCTTCTAATCAGCCGCACTGTGGGAGGGGCTTGTGTTGGCTGTACGCAGGAAGGAGCGAGAGCGTGAAAAGGCGAGGGGCGGCGTGCTGACGTGAGGCAGATGGACAGGTAGGATGTTTAGGAAGTTGAACCTGCCCTGTGATGCACGCTGGTACACGAGGGCACACGCTGTTGCAGACGAGCCGTGCATAGGGAGCGTGTGTGTTTGTGATGTGCCGTAGAGTCTCCGCGGGTTTCAAATGAGCGCACAGGCTGCACTGAGACGCCCCACACGCTCCTGCACCCGCTACAAGTTTATTACCAACAGCGGCCGTAATGAAATATGATCACACTTGTTGAGTGTCAGACCTTGAGTGAGAGACACGGCGATCTACCCACATGACCTTGGCGATCGACTGGTAGATCGCGATCGACGTATTGAGCACTGTATTCTTTACAATTCAACGACGATCCCTGAACATTTTACATTTTATTTTAAAACCAATGCATAGATTCATAGATACACAGTTTTGCCTACGATACAGAGGCTGTAAATTCTGGAGCCAGTTTTCACATCTGGTTTGTGACGGCAGATCAGAGGTGATTTTTAAAAAGAGTTTGAGGAAATGTTTCATGCTAATGTTTGATAATCTTTCAATTGTGGATGTTTCATTGTGTTTTAATCCACGTTTGAATCAAAAGAATTTAATCCATGGTGTTTAAATGTCATTTTTCTATATATCTATTTTTTTATGCACAATGATAATGTAAAATTGTTTATGTATTCATAAGGTGGAGGCTTTAATATTACGCCCTATTGGGTTTTTTGCCTCTTCCGGCGCCTACTTTTTATCTAGTGTGTTTCTTTTTATTGTCATGTTACATGTGCAAAATAAATAAATAAATATATAAAATAATCTATAATATCAATGATGTCTGTAGTTATGTTTGGTTTGAATGAAACAAAACTCAACTCCAGGTCTGTTTTTGAGCAGGCAACCACATTATAACATACTTAAAGCTCACATTTTGGATCATTTTGGACCTTTAAAACTAAATTTAAAAAGGTAGGTCTCCATTTAACCCATTCATTTGTATTCTTTATAGTGGACACTGAGGACAATAACCAGTCTCTTTTAAGTGTTTTGAGACTAGAGAGGGCTGGGGGATTATACTGACCTACAAAGGCAAAAGACCTTAACTCACCAGAGTGTGAAACTGAGAAAAATGACTTCAAAGTTTCTGTTTTCTCCAGACAAAAGTATAATAAGTAGGGCTCCTAAAATTTGACAACTAGTTTCTATAATGAAGAAATATTTGTATACGAAAAATATTGAGCTAAAAATTTACCTGTGACTCTTATTTGTCAGTTCCTGTGCTCTGCCTTTGTATGATGAGCCAAAAATAAGGAGTCGTGCAAAGACAAACGGCAAAAGGCAGTGACTGACATGATCATTATTTGCTTGATTTTCTCCAGACTTCCATCCATTATAAGAACATCTCACCAAGGTCGAGTCATCATGGAGTTTGTTTGAAATTATGTAAAAGAGCTTTGGATTTTCTGTTTACTGCTGATCAGGATCTAAACTAGCCTGATTCATCAGCTGGTTTTACTTCATTTCACTTTGTATAAAAAGTCTGACCTCGCAGCCTTAGATTTTGTTGCTCGACGGTAGGTGGGTACTTGTTAGAGAATTTTTATGTTATAAGTATTTCTCATTTAAAGTGTTAATCATTTAAAGCAGAAGTGTCAAACTCATTTTGGTCTGGGGGCCGTATCCGACCAACTTTGATCCCAAAGGGGCTGGATCAGAAAACTCATGTCATATAAACCCCAAAAATAACAATAAGTTCAAATATTTGTGCAAAGAAACACAAATCTATTACAGAAATCTTTTTAAATTGATGAACTCTTTCTTTTACAAAATATTATAATATTATGAACAACCTGAAACTTTAAGAAAAATACAATTTCAACACAATGTTTTAACATGAACTTGTTTAACATGAACTTGTATAAATAGGAATAAGTAAATTTTTCTTGGAAAATCCTGCACTCAGCTCCACTTTTCTCATTTGTGACATTTTTCTGATGAGGGTGTCACGGTCAACAGTCAAAACGATCGTCCTTTAAGAGCGTTTGGAAAGAGACAAGTCTTCATTTGTGCTGCTCTTGTGGGAGGGGCCACGTACAGAGGCACAGAGGCATAAAATTACCAGTATTTTAATAGAAAATCTAATTAAAATATTTTACTAGAAAATCTGCCCAAAGGCCAAATCAAAGGTCTTGGAGGGCCGGATCTTGCCTTATGATTGACACCTGTGATTTAAAAGGTGATTTTTTTATTTTTTTTATTCTAAACACTTTGAAAATGTACACATACAATTTCAGCAACTAACATTCAGAATAAAAATAATGTTTTTTTTTCAGAGTCAAAACATTCAAAGTGAGAAATTCAACAGCATTTAAAATTCAAAATCTGATTAAACAAATTATCTTCCATAATAAACACTTGAAATTACTTAGAAGTAGTGAAATTATCTGTCCATGCAGCAAGATCATTTTACTTACTTAATTTTACTTTACTAGAGTGAAGCATCTCAGAACTAGTAAGTAGATAATACATTTCAAAACAACATAACCTGATATAAGTTTTACAATCTTGGCCAGATCAGAGAAATTTGCAGCATACAAACTACATTCACATTTTTCAGTATTCCTCTCTATCTGTGTCAAATACTAGAACCAACCACCCACCAAACCCGAGTGGCTCTGTCAGATCTGGGTCTGAACCAGGCTGCCGGGACTCACATAGGGACTGCAGTATAATGAAGCAGGAACTACTTCACGGGACTCACGAACATATTCAGCCCGAGGCACTATCAAACACCGTGAGCGAGCGGCGTCTTCACACCGCACGCTTAAAGGAGCATTGATCTGCGAGACACAGCGGCGCTGAGAGACGGGGACTCTGCTGGAATAATCATGCTAAATTTACTGAGAGCATGTTTTAGTTTGAGTAAAAAAAAAAGTTATTGGATTTTGTTCTCGCGAAGATCTGGGGAACACGGTGGACCAAGTGTGGGATGAGATGGGATGAGATGAGATTTTTTACTTTCTCAAAAAATTTTATATAAAACAGAACTATATTACAATGAGTTTTTAACTGCATTTAACAGTTTTCATGGACTTCAAAATACGTGTGCAGGTGCTTTAAACTGCACTATTATAATGTTTCCTCGTCACAAACAGACTTGGACTTGTGTTTTGTTTCATTCCCACATGTTTAACACATAGGGTGACCAGATTTTCAAAATAAAAAACTGGGACACTTCCAGTTTGGATTGGTTGGTAATAATAAAATTGTGAAGAGTGCGTAATTAAGGAAAACTGTTATGTGCTCGAAGCATGTGAGTCACCATAGTTACATTTCTGTCATGTTTTGGTTATTTTTAAGCAGCTTTTCTGTGTTTTACCTAAACAAATGACAATGTATGCCTTTCTTTACTGCTGACAGGGATTAAATTTGTCAAAAAATAGGGACACCTGGGACATTTCTTGTATAAAACTGGTATATAACTAACTGGTTTTGGATAAATCTGCTGGGACAGAGGACACGTAGCCAGGCCGGCGCCACCTAGTGCCTCCACTCAATTTCATTTCTCTCCAGCGACTAGGTCAGGTTTCAGAATACACTAGAAGGCTTGCAAGAATCCTGGATGTTGTAGACTGTGCAACGGCCAATCAGTGAAGAGCTGTGAAGCCATGACGTCAAACTCGTCGAGCTTGTCTGGGTCCATTTTGTGGTACAGCACAACAGTTATCAAAGAGGTCAAGATGGATGTAGAACAGGGGTGTCAAACTCATTTTGGTCTGGGGGCCGTATCCAACCGACTTTGATCCCAAAGGGGCCGGATCAGAAAACTCATAAAATAACAATCAGTTCAAATTTTTGTGCAGAGAAACACAAATCTATTACAGAAATCTTTTTAATTGATGAACTCTTTCTTTTACAAAATATTATAATATTATGAACAACCTGAAACTTTAAGAAAAATTCTATTTCAACTCAATGTTTAACATGAACTTGTATGCAAATAGGAACTAGTCAATTTTTCTTGGAAAATCCTGCACTCTGCTCCACTTTTCTCATTTTGGACATTTTGCTGACACGGTCAACAGTCAAAACGATCGTCCTTTAAGAGCGTTTGGAAAGAGACAAGTCTTCATTTGTGCTGCTCTGGTGGGAGGGGCCACGCACAGAGGCACTGGAGGCGCTGCTATGCTCAGCACTGCAGAAAATTAACAATATTTTAATAGAAAATATAATTAAAATATTTTAGTAGAAAATCAGCCAAGGGCCAGATTAAAGGTCTTGGAGGGCCGGATCTGGCCCTCGGGCCGTATGTTTGACACCCCTGATGTAGACTAAGACAGATATTCCGTGTGGCAATGATTCATGAGATCATGGATTTAAAGCCGGAACAAAAAGAATGTTTGGAACATGGAACATAGCGTTGTGGAAGATAGGCACACTCCTGTTGACTTGAACTGCAGCATCATGACATCAGAAGGTGGAACAGAGCATTTTGAGCTAAAGGGTTACTCAAACATGTGTGAATGAATCAAAACTCCAGGTATGTTTTTGAGGACATAACAACATTAAAACAAGCTCACAAGAGTTAATATTGCTTAATATTGTACCTTTAATACAAAATGTACTCAGATCAAGACCTGATTGAAACACTTATTACTAGCTTTATTTAACTGGACACCTACTGCTCCAGACATGTAGCAATCAAATCATTCAGAAGTAGCCTCAAATACACTTGGAGAAAAAAGTGTACTTTAACAATACTTTGATGGATTGTACAGAAGATTATGTTCATTTAATTCTAAATCTGATTCGAAAAGCAAAAATTGTATCAATCAAAGTACACAGGTCTCAGTTTCTTCACGCATGTACTTATTAGAAGATATTAATTAATCACAAAAACACTGGCGTTTATAAGAATTAAGATAATGAGAGAAATTATTAAAGGAAACTCTAAATTATGTTGCGATGTTATTGTCAGCTTTAAGAAAATTAAATTCCTTGTGAGTGAGTAAGTGAATACATATCGTTAAAACTAATTGGCAGTGAACTCATGTGAGGTAGTAATTAGACTTTTAATTGTTATATCTATTTATAAATTGAAGTCTTTACCAAATGTTGTGTAAGAAAGAAATATGATAGAGTTGTAAAAAACTGAAAATGTGAATGTGACGAAGAGAAGCAAAAGTAATCAGAAATGTACAAGACACAATTCTAAAAGTTTGTCTCATTAAAAGTTGAGTTTATTTTTAGGTTCTACTTTTTTGGATGTAACCAAACCGTGCCAGTATTATGTATCCTGGTGCAAAATGTGGTTAGAGTGCCGAAGAATTAGCCTGGTCACTTCAGGCTGACCTCACCTTCGTTTTATAGGGATCAAGATCAAACAGAACCGTCCAATCAGATTTGTTCATTTCAATGGTACACGTGAAACAAAGCGGCTCATTGGTCATCTGCAGTGTTGGGGAGTAACAGATTACATGTACCAGAGTTACGTAATCAGAGTACAAATTATGAGTAACTGTATTCGGTTACAGTTACTGTTTCAGTGATTGGTAATTGGATTACAGTTACTTTGTTGAAATAAATGGATTACATGGCGGTATTTTCCTGTTTTCACATTATGGGCTATTCCATTTTTTTGTTTTGTTTTTTTGTTTTGTTTTTTTTTGTTATTTCCACTCATTGCCAGACACTAAACCAGGTCTAAACCCAGGCCCAAACCAGTTCTAAACCTGGTCTAAATCAGGTCTAAACCAGGACTAAACCAAGAATAAACCAGGACTAAAGCAGGACTAAACCAGGACTAAACCAGGACTAAATCCAGGTCTAAACCAGGACTAAACCCAGGCCCAAACCAGTTCTAAACCTGGTCTAAATCAGGTCTAAACCAGGACTAAATCCAGGTCTAAACCAGGACTAAAACCAGGTCTAAACCAGGTCTAAACCAGGACTAAAACCAGGTCTAAACCAGGTCCAAACCAGGACTAAAACCAGGTCTAAACCAGGTCCAAACCAGGTCTAAACCAGGACTAAACCAGGTCTAAAACCAGGTCTAAACCAGGTCTAAACCAGGTCTAAAACAGGATTTAACAGGACTAAATCATGCTGCGCGGACGTGTCTCCTCGTCTTCTATCAATAATATTTTTAATATGGTTAAATAAAGTCTGGGCTTTTTATTTTCTTTCAGCAGATAAAACTTCTTATGTGAAGATTTCCTCGTCTTTGCTTCTCTACAGCAAATCAAGTAATCCAAAGTATTCAGATTACATTACTCACTTTAAGCAATTTAATGGATTCCGTTACAAACTACATTTTGGGGTATGTAATCTGTAATCTGTAGGGGAATACATTTTAAAAGTCACCTTCCCAACATTGGTCATCTGTCATTTCAAACAACATTTCTCAGATCGGTTTCAGAGTTGTCAGAGTTTAGTGAGCAGCGATATGGAGCTCAGCAGTCATTTTCCTCATAGTCTTTGAAAAATAAATCATTTTTAAAAGTTTGAAAGCTTGTTCATAATCAGCTATGAGGTCACTAATGAGCACGAGACTATATCATCCGACTTAAAATCGGTTTCTGAAACTTTGTAAACCTTTGTAAAGCATTTTGAATTTTTCGAAAAACATTTTGGAAAATACTAATGGAAAATTTACTTCTGGAACCAGAGCGAACTCCGAAGTGGACAGGATTGTTGATCTCTGTTTGTTTTGATACAGACAGACCATGCATTCACCAGTGATCAGACTCACGGCTTCATATAGGACTGAAAACCGTTGCAGATTTCTCCAGAATCAATGAATGAAGCACTAAACTCTGTTGATCATATTATTATATACTTTGTAAATGATGGTGACCAACAAGCTCCTTCATTTCCCATGAGCTACTGAAAAAACAATCATGTTTGGTAGTGGCTTGGGACCAGGCCGTATATCTGTAAAGAGAGATTCTGGATTTGACAGAGAAAAAAAAAAAAAGTTCAGTGATTTGTACGACAGCAGTTTTAAGTCAGATGCCCTCCCATGTATCTCTGTATATATTTGGTTGTGCAGCTGGTATAGCAGTTGTTTTAGCTTCGTGGAAAACGTTCAACTATTCCCAGCACAATATATTGTTGCCAAGTTAGATTCAAAAGAATAAAGAGTCATTTTACTGCAGTTTGTTAGTGTTGTACCTTATTATTACAATCAGCTGGATCCTGCGCATGCTTTAACCTTTCACTTCTGTTTACCTTTTAAATGATGTTTGGATGTATGTATACATATATACATATGATATACATAATATAGATGCGGTCATGACTGCAGGGGGCTGATTCCACAGCTCTGTACATGATTAGTAAAGACTGTTATGATAATGCTAAAGGGTATACACTAATGCAGCACAGATATGGGTGATGTAATCAGTATAGTCTGATTTGTGTTTGTACAAGTTGAAAGTGGTGACCTTTGGATAATTATTTAGGTTTCCTAACTTTGGCTTTGTGTTGGTGCAGATTTGATTTGCTCCTATTTCAAAGAACTGCAACACAAGCAAATATTAATAATTTCCAATTTTGAGGTTAATATTTTGGCTTTAAGGATCTGCCAATACCAACCGATATCATCCAATACTAGGGCAGAGACTAAAAATTTAATTGATTATTTATTTTATTTATTATTTTTGTTCTGTTTTGTTTACCATTTACAGTTACTACAGTACAACTAATATTACAAGGTGTTTTGGGCCACATTGTCCAGTCTTATTACACAAATTTATAGACAAATAGGATGAAACTGTTATCAATACCCAATCCATCACAATGTTCAATATCAGTGCCAATATCTGATCCCAGTATTGTTTCGTGCATCATTAGTTTAAACCTGCACTATGTTAACTTTTTGGTGGATGGTCAAGCCGGTGGTGCCACAAAGCCATTTTATGGATTCTGTCGAATGAGTTGGGAGAAAACCTGAAGCAGTGCCCAAATATTCACAGCTTTCGGGGTATAAGGGTGAGTGACAGCACTGGGTGATCTAAAAAAAAAAAAAAAAAAAAAATATATATATATATATATATATATATATATATATATATATATATATATATTGTATGGGTGTATGTATGCATTTATATGTGTATGTGTATATATATGCATACAGTACAAAATGCATACAAAATAATACTTTTTTATGCATAATATAAAATTGCTATATAAAATTTGCTATATGTAAATATTTGTAAAGTTCCGTGATCAATGTAGAGAAGCAACCACATCCTTTTTGAAACTATGTCATGAATCGGGGTGGGTTCATATAAGTTTTTCTTCTTCCTACTCCTTTTCAAGAAATGTGCTTTTCTGTTGTTTACAATGTATATGTAGTATATATGATTATTGTTTCTCTCTTGGCACAAACTCGAAATAAAAACAAATCAATCAATTTTAAGTCAAATATCTGGAACTGTACCTCTGTACTGAACTGAAGGTTGGCCTAAAAAGTAGCTGTTAACCTGAAAACTACCATTACATGACATCACAAGATAGAACAGAGCATTTTGAACTTTAGAGATATCAACAGACTAATCATAAAGTGTTACTCAAACTTGTGTGAATTACACAAAACACAACTCCAGGTATATTTTTGATGAGGTAACAGCATTATAACATGTCTTAAAGCTTACAGGAGTACGCCTTTAACCTCCGTACAACCCATGCCCACACCCCCTACTCCTTCAACAAAGTAATAAAAACCCATAAGCTCCTTTAAAATCCCATTATAAACTTTATAAACCTCACAAACATCATAAAAACGCATATTGGGTGAGCTTCATTTTCGCCCCATTATGTAAGAACCCAAATATAGGTAAAACTCTCATCTAAGAAAACATGGGCAGGCGCGTTATGACTAGCAAAACGGCAAAGCGCAATTACGTTTATTGTCTTGCATAATGGTTTACAGAAGCAGTACGGCAATAAGCGGCGGGTTTGACGATGCACAAGCTTAAAGTTAAAATAGCGTCGATGAGTGATGGCGTTAAAATAACTCGGGGCAGCTTGTTTCCGTGGTTTTATTACTCCGCGCAGGGCGTAAGTGTGAGGGGTGCCATTTCCTCCTTCTGGGCACAGTACAAGAGAATTAAAGATGCATGAGATTATAGCGTCCAAAGCCAGCGGAGTGCAGTGAGGCTGATTGACCTCGTGGGTATTGGTGCAAATTGCAACCGGGACTTATTCGTTCAAAATACATAAGTAGGAGTAAAAGTTAAAGAAGGGGTACTATAAGATTTGTATGGGGTATACATGCATCAAGAATCTCAGACTTCTGGTCATTGCGCAATGCATACTGGGAAGGATTTCCGAAAAAGTGAGCATCAAACTGCCATGTTTGTTTTCCCAGTGGGATGCGTCTATTGACAAAGTCAGTCTTTTCTTGTCTTTTGAAACATATCACTTTTGTTTCTGGTTCTGATATTGTCATATTTTAGTTTTGGGATTCGGACATCATAATTGTGTGGATGTTGGACGTCCTAACAGTGGAAAACAGCTCGAGAAATGGGTTTCGGAAAGTTTGCGAACTCCATAAATGCAAAAGGGAATCAGATGTGTGTGACTGCAAACTTCTGTTCAAACTGTTTCCCTTCCCAACGGAATTGAAAAATAGTGAAAGGTGAAGGCGATGGGCTGGATTGATCCACAGGAAGGATCAAAAAGGAAATCTTTGGCTGCCTAAGAAATCATCCCAAGTTTGCAGTGAACATTTTGTATGTGGAGCGCTCAACCTTGGTTACAAGTTTAACAAGTCAACGCCAAAGCAAAAGGCACCAGCTGCTGGCCAAGAAACATCTTCCACTGCAAAGAGACCAAGACATGATGTTGCTGTAAAACCACAAGAACAAGAAAATGCTCGTCTTCTGCACCTCTCTCTTAATAAATGGGATCCCACTTTGATGGAGCTCCACATGCAAAATGTTCACTGCAAACTCAGGATGATTTAGGCAGTCAAAGGTTTCCTGTGGATCAATCCTGCCCATCGCCTTCGCCTTTCACTATTTTTCAATTCCACTGGGAAGAGAAACAGTTTGAACGGAGGTTTCACATAGATTCTCACAGATCTGATTCCTGTTTACATTTATGGACTTCGCAAGTGCATAGTGCAGATGACATCACAGGGCCAAGTTACATGTCAGATCTGTGGAGAGGCAATCCCACTCACAGTCAGAATGCAAGTTTTAAGGTAAATAAAAAGCTATTATTCAGTAAATGCAAGATGAAACATTTAATGCCATTCTAGGACATTCCAGACAAAACAATAACATCCCTCCACCAGAAAAGTTGCATAGTGCACCTTTAAAAACACAGAGGAACACTTATTGTATTACTACATGACATCACAAGGTGGAACAGTGTTTTCTGTTTGAGAGAAGAACTCAGCCTACTACACTATGTGTGTTTGGCCCTTTGTGAGTCGATTTTTCACTCATGTTTTTGGGATCGGGTCGAGTTTTGGTTTAATCGTGTGTTATGCTTCGTGCAGTAAACATGGGGTAACAAGAACTGAATACCTCACGACCAGCTCCCGATCTGCAGTCGCAGGCCACAAGAATATCAAACCTGTTTGAAATCCAGTCGCCTCTCGTGAGGGTTTCGCAGTAGTCCCATGAGACGATAATCCAGAATCTGCCAAACAGAAGCAGACACAGAAGCAGAGGTGTAATTGACACAGATCTGTGTGTTCAACATTGATTCAATACTATGATAGCAACCAAAACTAGTTTACTTCTGAAGTTAGTTGTGATTGACCAGACCGTTCATGTCAACTACAGAGAACAGTGGTGTTAGCAGCTAAGTGAAAAACTCGATGCTGCTTACCTGCAGTTCCCTCTGAAGAACTGACAGCCCGTACTGCCCACGTCTGCCCAAACATTTCTTTGACCATAGTTGACTCATCGCCTCTTCTTTTTGGGCTTGTCTGTACAGAGAATGGCACAAATTGCCAAGACAGAGCGTCTGTCTTTTGCCGGCATTTTGTCTCCACACTTCTATGGTTTTCTACCTTATATTTCCAGAACAAGAACTCCACGTCGTGATGTTTACGAACAGTGCGCGCAGGCAGGTCACATCCGAGCATTGCATCGTGTGGTGTGAGAACGTGAATCGTGAGCTGTAAACTTTTAAACCCTGCACTTTGGACGTGAGTGAAACAATTGAAAATACCGCAGTCGATGTCCAGCATTAAACAGATAAGGTAAGTTGCAATGAGAAAACAACATTACAACATAGATCAGACAATATAGTTGGTAATATGAGTCCTTTAATACTGCATATACAGTACATTATAGTCCATTCCATTAGCGATGTTAGTGCTCTGCCAGTCTATTGTCCAGTGCACAGAGAACAGACAAGGCCTATACTCTCTCTCCTGGCCAGACTCCTCTTTCTCTCACTGAAGGTTTTATGTGGTGAATGCTGGCTGGCTAAACACGTGCATTAAAACATATGGCAGGGCTGAATCACACGCCTCCAGGTGACTTAAGGGCCATTTACTTTCACTATATGCACCCGATGATTCACCCAGGCAACAATAAAGAGCCCACTTGTACAGACACGAATAATGCACTCCTGTAGGGTTGTTTATGGAGGGTTTAAATATCTGAAAACGCGAATACCAGCTTTGTCATGTAAATTGTGCGAAGCTGAAGTACATTTCTTCATTTGCATTTTGTTATGTTTGTCCCTAAAGAGAAAACGAGCCAGACTAAAGACACCCCGAAGATGTTTATTAGATTTCATACATCTCAGATACGTGGATACAGAATTTTCAAGGTCTATATTGCTTGATGAATTATTTGTATCATTTAAACAGTTGTTTTACAGGTGGTTTAGCCAGTTAGACATGCATGGTCCATCTGTATCAAAACAAATATGGCTCTATTTGAGGTTAAAAAAATAAAATAAAAATCACATGGTACTGGACAAATTTGCAGATTTCAAAGTGACGAAGTGACCAACAGAGATCGACCAATGTTTTTTTGGATTTTTTTGTCCAGTTGACATTATTGAATTTCTCCTTTGCTATGGATCCTACCTAGTCCGATTCATCAGCCAGTTTCACTTTGTGGAAACTGTCTGACTTTGCATCATTAGGATTTGTTGGCTCGACAGTAGACAGGTACTTTTTTATTTAACCAATTGCTGCTATTTGATCATGACGTATGTAATGCGCCGGAAAGCTCTGTACTGTCCAAGTAATTGCCGGCACAACAGCAGACAAAGCAGAGAGTGAACATGTCTGCCAAAGATCATTGCTGTTTCTGTGAGGTGAACTTGTGAATTAAAGGTGCAGTAAAAAATACAAAGTCTGTATTTGACAAAGGAAGACAGCATATGCAGTCTGCTATCGCAACTTGAGTTAGTTCATCTCACGATGACTGGTTCTTGCAAACCGTCTAGTGTATTCTGATCCCTTGACCTAGTCGCTGGAGAGAAATTAGATGGAGCGGAGACACTAAGTCAGGCATGTCCAAACTATGGCCCATGGGCCAAATGCAGCACCCAGACAAAGTTTTCTTGGCCCTCAGGCTTCCAGTAGAATTGGCCCAAATTACCTTGCATCAATGAAAAATTCACTTTTTATTGCAAGTTTTCTGAAAATCTACCTTGATAAAGCCAATATTTAATATTTTGTGTGTGGTTTTGAGGATCTTAGCATAAATAAATGACTGGTGGCTCATTCTAACATGTTAAACATGCACATATTTCAACTATTCACTGTTCTGAGTCTACAGCCCTCGATCAGCCCTCTGCTTCGTCTGTGTTTAGATATGTGGTCCTTGATGAAAAAAGTTTGGACACTCCTGCACTAGGGATTCCACAAACATTTTCATGGCCAATTGTTTAGAATCCAAATAAACTGATGGCCGATAATGTAGGGCTGATTATGATTCTGTTACCCAAATGATATCTTCTGAATTCACTATAAACTCAGGAGTTTAAGCTCTATCTATATTAAGCTCTGCTGGAGTCTTTAGGCCGATAGCTGATACATTTAAAAGTGCCAATATCGTCCAAAGATATCGGCCAACCTATATATTGATATGTGTCTAGTCACCAATGAGCTCCTTTGTTTCACGTGCCACTGACATTAACAAATCTGATTGGACGGCCGTGTTTGAGTCTGGTTTGAGGCACAATGGAACAAAGTCTGGGAATAGAACCTAATAACATAAATTATCGGAAAACCAAATGAACCTCATTGGACTGGCAAGATGGACACCTTTAATACCAAACCGAGATATTCCAGACAAAGCAACAACATCACATAGACAAGCAGGTGACAGATCGTCCTCCAGAAAAGTTGCGTAATACAGTTTTCATAGTAAACGTTGTCAGCAATTATAACACAACCCTAAGCTGTGTGACAACTCTGATAAGTGGAACACAGCGTTAAGTAGACTATGCATTAGGGTTGGGTGGTAATACGGTATTACAGTATACCACGGTGTCAAAAAACTAGCAATGAACTGTTAGCACTGATAAAAACTGCTCGCTTCTTGTGCTGCTGATGCGGTTCAACTTTTGTCGGACTAGATGTTGCGGCTGATTGTTCTGTTCTGTGCGTGTCGCGTTGGAGATGGTTTGTGTGTTAACTTTTCAGAGATTATGGACCTGGCTCCACTGCATGTGTGTAATTCACCCTACACGAGCGTAAAAACTGCAACTTTTGGACGCGTAACTTTTAGAATGCATGAAAAGTGAATGAGGGCGGCGCACGTATGGAGCAGCACGTCCTGCGTGCTTAGACTTCAGAACATAGGATTGACACTCTACGTGAGCATAGGCACGTGTCCCCATCAAAATACACAGAGAGCATCTTTGGTTGTATTTGTGCTTTTACCATCAGCACAAGGTGCACCTGGGGCAGTTCTGTGTCATGTGAAAGAGCCCAGCTCCAGAAAGACTGTTAATAAGTGCTTTAAAATTTACTTTTGAAATTCTGGTGTTTGCAGTGGTGAGCCTGTACAGAAGGTAAATACAAGTCTTTTCAGCTGTTAGTTTCACTGCAGACCTGATACAAGCAGCTAAACACGCCTGATCAAGTTTGATCGTCTTTCCCATTAACAAACATAGAGTCAGTGCTGCGCGTGTTCGTCCTGCTGCAGCTGCCGGTGGAGCCGCTCTCACTTTGACGCACAGCTGTGGTTTCTGGAGGTTACACACGTAAACGCTGACGTTTTGATAATACGGTAATACCGTAAAATCCTGAAACGGTATCACGGTATCCAAATTTGGATACCGCCCAACCCTAGTATGCATACAAACCTACAGCACACAGCCTGGTAGATTAAAGATGCTCCTTTGCGCAGTCACACAGAGAATCCCAGAGTCTGAATGTGTCTTGTAGATCTCTAGCCCATCTCATCCATCATTTATGCCTGCTTCTCCATTACAGGTTCATTTGAATGAGAGGCCAGCGGAGCCCTTGCGTTTTGGTAAAGGTCAGTGATTGAATATAGCTTCCATGTTGAAAAGTAACCTGATTTTCAGACTCATATACCTGGGCCGGTCGCTTTGGCAAATAGTGCCGAGAGCGAGCTTAGTACGCCCGCATTCCAAGTGTTGCATTAATCTTCTGGTAGAATTGGTGGGATTTCTCTCTGTCAATTTACACTTTTTCAATTGGGTTTGCTATTCAAAGCATCTCCTCTGCCAAGACCTGGTGTGTGTGTGTTTGAATAGGTGCAACTTGAGTGAGAAAAAGAGCTGGAAATTCCTGCTTCTTGCCTTCTTTCACTGGAAACAAGTTATTTTACTGTAATCTGTACACAATACCTCGTTAAATGGTTTGCAGCGGTCTCAAGTTACTGCTGACTTATGAATTATGAATTTTGAATATCCTTATTTTTTACCGCAATGAGGTTTAGAGGTGTTTTTCACAACTTTCGAAGAACAGAGAAGAGCAATTAGCATGCAAACAGCACACTTCCTAATTAATGGACTGTGAAATGTTAATTAGAGGCATGCACTCTACAACTGACTTATTTTCACCTCAAGAGCTACAGTATATCTGTACTGGGGCAAGACTGGGCTCACCGACCGACTGTGATCAAACCCACTGAAGTCAATGTGATCAGCAGTAAAATGAAGACTGCAGACATATGTGCTGTTTAGAATCATCTGGAATTTGTCGCCTCATCTCTTCTAATCGCATGTACCCAGTGCACTCAGGCTATGTTCAGACGGCAGCCTGAAGTGACCCAAATCCGATTTTTTGAACCCTATGTGACCTGTATCTGATCTTTTAATGACAGTCTGAACCACACAGATCCGATTTTTTCAAATGCAACCCAGGCCACTTGGATATGTGCTCCTAAAACTGATACATATCCGATCTTTTGACATGCGACTTCAGTGTGAACGGTCAAGGCACATCCATCCGACCTACACGTTATCAACAAGCCACAAACGTTACTATTCTGCACTGAAGTAGGTGAAAATTGTTAATGAACTCCATGTCACTGAAGCGAAGCACATCGCCACTCACCACTCTTGGCTACGTCTCCACATCCACACGTTTCTTTCAACGGACTGTCCCACAAAACGCCACGGCCAAAAACCTCGTCCTTCTCCTTCTCAATCTCCTCCTTAAAACAAGTAAGTTGTTCATGTTTTGGCTCTGGTACGAGAGGAACTTTAAAATCTCCAGGTGCTCAATGCTCGCGTCCATGTTTGGACAACTTCTGTAAACACAGAGCACGCTCACTGTGGATGACGTCATCATGTCTCCAGTGCACATGCGGGATACTTTTGGGCCTTTTAATGTTCACAATGGAGATCACATACAGGTCGCATTTAATTGGAAATGTGAGCGACCTCGCAAAAACATCGAATTTCACAAAAAAATCCGAATAGCCTCAGAGTTGTGCGTCAGTCAGAAAATGATGAAAACTGAGGTATGTAATTGGAATTGTTGATAAGCCAACATAACAGAATGCTACAATGACATGGAGGTGAAGAAAACTGGGACATTTTTGTCATTTTTCCTACTTCCTACTGTGAACAGAGGCCACTGGAAGTTGTCATCATGTTTCCAAACGTCTTCCTGTTTTGTGACGTAAGTGTGAATAGAGGCTATAACTGGTACTGTTGAATATATTGCCACCACAATAAAGTCTATATCAATTGGACTTCACAAATAAATTATACATCATTTGCTGGACAAGCCGGCCAAGCATCCACCCACAAATCCAAAAGTTGGTGGTTCAATTCTAGCTGCAGCCAGTGCACACTATCTTTGTATCCTTAGGGCAAGACACCTCAACTGAATTCCCAGTCTTTGTACGCTAGTGCATGAATATGTGTGAATTTTAAACATGCACAGCAAGATGGATTCTTGCAATATTTGTGAGTTCACAAACTCACCAGAATCCATCCAGAGATGCTCCTGCTGTGAGATTCAGGTTGTGTGGAAGCCAAAGACCAAACACCCACACGAACCAAAAACAAACATCGTGATGCTGACAGACACACTTCAGCCTATTTTAGCAAAAATATGGACTATTTTGATGGTGAACATGTGCAGAAAGTTCAGTGCTTTGGGCATTTGTTGACAGGTGCTTTGTGCATTTGTGGACAGGGAAGATTTTTCTTTCAACGGGATGTAACTGTTGTTGTGACACTTCGGCCAATCAGATTAAAGTATTTGTCATGACGTTTAGTGTTTTCCCGATCACTTTCAGTGAGAGCCATCCCAAATTGACAATGTGAAGAACTCACTTCAGAGTGACACATATATGAAACTGTGCCAGGTTATGTGAACGCTGCACAATGTGGAAATTTGCAGGTAACTCATATACAGTGTTTCATTCATGAAAGTTTCCCCCAAAACAACCTTACACATCACATTCATTCCACATTCTTTCATTTGCTCATGGACTTATGTCTGGTATGTTTATTTATTTCATGTTTATTTCATCTGCTTTTTGTTTGGGAGCAAAATTTCACTTGTTTACAATTGTTTACGAGGCTTCAGCACAAGTCACTACCTGCAGCTTTATATTAAACCTCCCCCATATGCGGAGACACAATGCTTACCCAACCTCAAGCCATCCATACGAGCGCACTCTCTCTCCCTTTCTTCCTCCAATTAGATCCAGCATTCAAAGCCTCACAACATCCCCTCCCTCGCTGCCTTAGCCCCCGTACGTGTTGACTTCTTATTTGATTGGGCGCGGCGTGAGGCTGCTTTCCTCCTGGCTTGTATAGCTTTAGTGTCTGCTGGCCAGCTGTTGAGTGGTGGAAATGGGCCCTGTTTAATGGTAGTCCTGTGGTTTTATGCACCTGGTTGTGAGCTCAGAGCAGAGTCTTTCAGATTAACTTTGGACTAATGTGTTGGAGGCGTCCCACTGCGGCAGATACTGTGGCTGGGTTTACTGTACCGGGGCCAGATGGAAGGAAGAGGCCAGTGTCTTAACAAAGCGCCATTAAGAGAGCAGGGCCCGTTCACCTTCCAAATGCACGAAGGAGCAGCTTTGATCTCAGAGATTTCTTGATGTATTTTTGTAATACCCAGTAGGCTGCATGGTTATGGAAAATACTAGGGCCCGACCGGTATGATACCAATAAAATGGGAGTTGGAGCTGCCAATAGCCGACATAATCGCCGATATATTTAGTGATGTAAAAATTCACTGTAAATCTTGAATTGATTTAAAAAACTTAGGTTTGGCTCTAGTGGATTTTAAATTGGGTTTATTTCGGCAACATTTATTGTTATTCTGCCTCTTTATGTCATATTTACAGACAGTAGATTGGCCTAATGGCATGTTTGCATCACATTCTAGTATCTAGTAAAGAAAATAAACTACCGCTGTTAGCCTTTAGCCGTAAATGCATGCACGCCACAGTAATTAATTATATGCACGAATGTTGATCTTTCGCAGCTCTATTCACAGCTCATTTACATGTCAATGCAGGTCCAGTAACATGTATACGGCCAATATAGTCACTTTACACTAGACCAGTAAAAGAGAAAACAGCCAGTTTATGTGTGGGAGCTACAGCAGCTAATTGCTAACCAATGAGAAAGAACCAAATCTAAACAAAGGCTCCTCTCATATATCATTCTGTATCATTTGTTCATTCGTTTTTCAATATAAAACCAAAAATAAGAAAATGAAAAAACAACAGCTTTCTTCGTTATTTGTCTCCAAAACCAAAATGAAAAAACGGATAACGATTTGTTTTTTCAGTTTTCGATTTTGTGTTTAAATGAAGAATGGAAAAACCGGATAACGGCCGTTTCCCGTTTACGTGACTTCCGTGACTGCGATGCCGAACTTTTGCACCGCATACGGACTGAACCGGGACTGATCCAGGTCCGAGACCAGACCGGGACCAGAGCGGGACCAGGGCAGACTCCAAGCTTTGACTCCGAGCCTCTGCGGTGTCCGAGCCTCAGCTTCGAGCTCCGGCCCTGCTGTGGGCTCTGAGCCTCCGGTCTAGTCCCGGTCTAGTCCTGGTCTTGTCTCGGTTTCAAGCCCGGTCTGGTCCCAGTCTCAGTAGCGCTCAGGTCCCGGTCTGGTCCCAGACCTGGTCCATTTGAACCAAAAGCTCTTAGTTTGGTTCGTTTTTGTTGGTGTGAAAGCGTCAGTTGGATGCTTTGCTCCACCTCGGAACCAGCTGCGGTTCTTGAGTGCGGAGGACCGAAGCAGCCCGTCCGGACCTGTAGTCCACAGCACATTCTCACTTTCCCCGCACGGAACCTGCGCACAGACGATGACATGGAACCGCTCGGACCGCTGGTCTCGGTCTCAGTCCCGCTCTGGTCCCGCTCTGGTCCAGGTCTGGTCCCGGTCTGGTCCCGGTCTGGTCCCGCTCTGGTCCCGCTCTGGTCCCGGTCTGGTCTCGGACCTAGATCAGTCCTGGTTCAGTCCGTACGTGGTGCAAAAGTTCGGCATCGCATTCACAGAGGTCATGTAAACAGGAAACAGCCATTATTCTTTTTTTTTTTTTCCATTCTTCATTTAAACACAAAATCAAAAAACTGAAAAAACGGAATCGTTATCTGTTTTTTTCATTTTGGAGACAAATAATGAAGAAAACAGTTGTTATTTCATTTTCTTATTTTTGGTTTTATATTGTAAAAGGAATGAACGAATGATACACAGAGTCTAAGCTTTATAACGAGATATAAAATGCCCACGTGAAATATCAGCCCATATCGGCAAGATTTAGACCGATAGCTGATATGTTTCCTAGTGCCCATATCGGCGCTAGGATAATATCGGCCAACTAATACATCGGTCGGGGGCCTAGAAAATACACTACCAGTCAAATATATGGACACGTTTAATTTATATTTCTTTATTTTCACGACTATTTACACCAGCCAGAACCACACACTTTGTCAAAATTTCACAAAGATGAGTTGATTGATTTAGAGCTGTATCCTGTCTGATTTCAGAGGGTGTGATTGACAGATGGATTAACCAATCAGAGAGAGGTATGATCCTTTCACATCAACAACAAAAATAGTTTCTTACACATAAAGTAGGAAATATCTTCTGCATTTGAGAGACTCGTGACACAAATTAGGAGCTGGAGTTTGGCTGGAGGTTTTTCACGGTCTGTGGTCCAGTTCCAGACCTTTTTCCATTCAGACAGAATGTAGAAGGGTCTGGCAGCTCAGACAAAGAATCTACAGTACAGTGGATTCTCAGTGTGAAGATTTCTCTCAGCTGGCCTGGGAACATCTTGTATCCCTCCGGAACAGCTGGAGGATGTGTGTGTGTGTGGAGGGTTTGAGCATCCAGCCTGAGACCCGGCCCTGCAAAAAAAGAAGAAAATTGACGGATGGATTCTCCCTTAAAGCATTAAAACTATGAATGAACGCGTATGGAATGTAGTAAATAAAATACATTCAAAATAACTTCAGAAAACTTCAAACAAACAAAAAAAAAAACAACAATCTGACATTTCTTGAGTTATATCTTGAATGAACTGTTAAAAAGTACAGGGTTTTTATCATACATAGTAGCTGGCTGGTTTGTATTGCAACTCTTCGACTCAGACAAACTTTATTGATCCACAAGGGGAATTATTTGGACACAGTAGACAACCCATCACAATATAATATAATAGAAAAGAGAAAGAAATATAAATGGTAATAATAAATTCAAAGTCAAAATAAAATAGAAAGATAAGTAATAAAATATAAAATGACAGCTTTATACAAGAGATCACAGGAAGACAGCAGTATGATATGATGATTGACAGGGCATAGAGTTATCTGTTACATAAGGGTGAGTTGTTGTACAGTTGTAGGGAGTATTATAGTATAAGTGCAGTCCTGTATCTCTCACTATTTGAGTGGAGCTGGAGGAGTCTGGTGCAGTGGGTGAGTTGCTGTACTGTTGTAGGGAGTATTATCTGTCCCTCTATAGTCTGGTGCAGTGGGTGAGTTGTTGTACAGTTGTAGGGAGTATTATCTGTCCCTCTGTAGTCTGGTGCAGTGGGTGAGTTGTTGGACAGTTGTAGGGAGTATTATCTGTCCCTCTAGAGTCTGGGGCAGTGGGCGAGTTGTTGGACAGTTGTAGGGAGTATTATCTGTCCCTCTAGAGTCTGGGGCAGTGGGCGAGTTGTTGGACAGTTGTAGGGAGTATTATCTGTCCCTCTATAGTCTGGTGCAGTGGGTGAGTTGTTGGACAGTTGTAGGGAGTATTATCTGTCCCTCTAGAGTCTGGTGCAGTGGGTGAGTTGTTGTACAGTTGTAGGGAGTATTATCTGTCCCTCTATAGTCTGGTGCAGTGGGTGAGTTGTTGTACAGTTGTAGGGAGTATTATCTGTCCCTCTAGAGTCTGGTGCAGTGGGTGAGTTGCTGTACAGTTGTAGGGAGTATTATCTGTCCCTCTAGAGTCTGGTGCAGTGGGTGAGTTGTTGTACAGTTGTAGGGAGTATTATCTGTCCCTCTATAGTCTGGTGCAGTGGGTGAGTTGTTGTACAGTTGTAGGGAGTATTATCTGTCCCTCTGTAGTCTGGTGCAGCGGGCGAGTTGTTGTACAGTTGTAGGGAGTATTATCTGTCCCTCTAGAGTCTGGTGCAGTGGGTGAGCAGGAGTGTCCATGATGGAGAGCAGTTTGTCCGGTGTTCTCATGTCCCTCAATCTGACAAATGTCTCCATCTTACAGTCGATCACGTGAGCAGCTTTACGGATCAATTTGTCGATCCGCCCAATGTCCTTTTTCCTGGTGCCGCTCCTCCAGCAGAGCACAGCCAAGTACAGGCTGCTGGCCACCACAGACTGGCAGAAGATCTCCAGTAACTAACTGCACACACTGAAAGACCTGAGCTTCTTGTACTCAGTAGTACAGTTGTCCCTCCAGTCCAGCCTTTTGTTCACCCTGACACCAAATACATTCACATTCATAATTAAAGTTATATAAAATCAGGCTTTCATAAGAAATTGTTTGAAATGTATTCTTAAAGATGCACTATGTAACTTTTGTGGTGGTGGATCTGCCACATCCATGTTTATTTCTTTGCCTGCAATATTCCACAATATACAAGGTCCCCACAGTCATGGAAATCCTGGAAAAGTCACAGTAATTGAAAATGTCATTTTCCAGGCCTGTGAAAGCCAACAAATTTTGTAAATTCAATGAAAGTTTTTGGAAAGGTCATGGAATTTTAGTATCTCTTTCACCCAACTCCAGTGTTGTGTTAAGTTCTCATTAGACTATTATAATTATTTATGAACGTCTGTGCCTTGTTTAAAAGAGATGACAATAAATGCACTGACAGTATTTTGAATGTTCAAAAATTATAATCCCAAACCAAAGGTGAGTGGAAAGAGTTAACATTTCATATTTAGCCCTAAAAGTCTGATCAGTTCTACACATGTAGGTGCTGTAAAGTCATGGAAAATTCATTTTAGGTCATGAAAAAGTCATGGAAAAGTTTAGACATTTTGTCAGTGAAAAAGAGTGGCAACCCTGAAAAAAGCATTAAGCTTTGTAAAAAAAAAAAAAAATGCAGATAAAAGATAAATATTGATGTAGAGTCACATATTAGGACATTTATCTGTCTGTAAATTGGATTAAATGAACATAATGTAGAGAGTCTAAGATTTATAACGAGTATAAAATGCCCACGTGAAATATCGGCCCATATCAGCAAGATTTAGGCCGATAGCTGAAATGTTTCCTAGTGCCCATATCGGCGCTAGGATAATATCGGCCAACTAATATATCGGCCGGGGCCTAGAAAATACACTACCAGTCAAATATATGGACAAGTTTAATTTATATTTCTTTATTTTCATGACATATTATTTACACCAGCCAGAACCACACATAATGTATTTAGATCACAATGTTACGTTTTATCATTTTGAAAATGTTATATTCACACTCCGAGTCATCCTCCCTGTGCTCTGCGTCACTCCCCCTTCAGAGCGCTATCGAAACACAAACACAACAGAAAAGAAACTACTGCACATTGAATCAGGTTTGTGAAGTTGTAGTATAATATTTTGCCTTTGCCTTTGTATATTTATTGGAAATTGTTGTGCAGGAGCCTGGGAGAGATCACTAGATTACTCAAACATGCATGGATGACATTTAAAACCACTTCAGGCATGTTGTGATGAGGGATTATAACCAGTGTTTGGGAAGGTGACTTTTAAAATGTATTCCCCTACAGATTACAGATTACATACCCCAAAATGTAGTTTGTAACGTAATCCATTAAATTACTTAAAGTGAGTAACGTAATCTGAATACTTTGGATTACTTGATTTGCTGTAGAGAAGCAAAGATGAGGAAATCTTCACATAAGATGTTTTGTCTGCTAAAAGAAAATAAAAAGCCCAGACTTTACTGAACCGTATTAAAAAAATATTATTGATAGAAGACGAGGAGACACAGTCCGCACAGCATGATTTAGTCCTGTTAAATCCTGTTTTAGACCTGGTTTAGACCTGGTTTTAGTCCTGGTTTAGACCTGGTTTAGATCTGGTTTGGACCTGGTTTAGACCTGGTTTTAGACCTGGTTTAGACCTGGTTTGAACCTGGTTTAGATCTGGTTTGGACCTGGTTTAGACCTGGTTTTTAGTCCTGGTTTAGTCCTGGTTTAGACCTGGTTTTAGACCTGGTTTTAGACCTGGTTTAGACCTGGTTTTAGACCTGGTTTAGACCTGGTTTTAGACCTGGTTTAGACCTGGTTTTAGACCTGGTTTAGACCTGGTTTGAACCTGGTTTAGACTTGGTTTTAGTCCTGGTTTAGTCCTGGTTAAGACCTGGTTTAGTCCGACAATGAGTGGAATTACCGAGAAAAAACAAAAAGAAAATACAGCTGTGTAATCCATTTATTTCAACAAAGTAACTGTAATCCAATTACCACTCACTGAAACAGTAACTGTAACTGAATACAGTTACTCATAATTTGTACTCTGATTACGTAACTCTGGTACATGTAATCTGTTACCCCCCCCACACTGATTATAACATAGTAAAAAGCTCCAACAAGTCAACTTTGGTTAACCTCTTTAGCCTTGTATGTACTTCAGTTGAATATTAGACTTGCGAGGTGTTCAAATTCACTCTGCTTTCGTCTCCAAGATCATCTAAATGTGACACCGTATTACATCCACATAAATATACAATGTCTCAACAAAGTGCTGTCCTCAATTAACAGCGTCGCCCATATTCACCTTACAGAAAGACTAGACCCGATGTACCCTGCTAATGCTGTGACCGATGATACTTTAAGTGGCTTTTTGTTACTCCTGACGGCTGTATTCTCAGGCCCACACTGCATTAGGAGCAGCTCAGTCATTTCAAAGCCAATGATTTTCTTGCAGTGTGGAAACGGTCAATAGACAGTGATATGAAGTCTCGGATGTGTTCATATTGTGGGTCGATATCATTGAGGTCTTTATTATTTGTGCCACAATAGACTGTATATTATTGACAAACAGTGCAGTGGGCAAATATATGAGACGCTTATCTACCCCGAGCTTCATACTAGATGCAATATGGAACTTTTACAACTTATTTAAAAGGTCTTTTACTATTGCAACACTATTCAGGCTATTTAAAGGTGCATTGTGTAACTTTTTGCAGCTTGTTTCTACGGAGATGTCACTGCTCTGACTGGAGTGTGACGTTAAACTACGGAAGCCGAGAGGGGTCACAACAAACGCAAACGCCGCAACAAATACAAATGCGACGACACAACAAAAAGCCGCAACAAACCAAGAAAAGCCACAACAGAAATGACTGCGGGACTCTATTTTAATGCAAACGCCGCAACAAATACAAACGCCACAACACAAACGCAAATGCCGCAACACATTAAAAAGCCACAACACATTAAAAAGCCACAACACATTAAAAAGCCACAACGGAAGTGACCAAGGGACTCTATTTTCTGACGGACCGATCAAGCGTCAAGTGAAGAAGAACTACAACATGAAACGAATAATGATAAAACAATAAATTACTTTTACTTATGTTTCCAACTTCCTTTACTTTTCACTTTGTAGTTCTTCTTCTTCACTTGCCGCTTGATCGGTCCGTCAGAAAATAGAGTCCCGTGGTCCGTTGTGGCTTTTTGATGTGTTGTGGCTTTTAATGTGTTGTAGCTTTTTAATGTGTTGCGGCATTTGCGTTTGTGTTGTGGCGTTTGTATTTGTTGCGGCGTTTACATTAAAATAGAGTCCCGCGGTCATTTCCGTTGTGGCTGTTTTTGTTGTGCTGTGGCTTTTTTTGGTTTGTTGTGGCTTTTTGTTGTGTTGTCGCATTTGTATTTGTTGCGGCGTTCGCGTTTGTTGTGACCCCTCGCGGCTTCCGTATTAAACCGCTCTACCTTACATTTATTCAATTACAGGTGGTTTTATAGTTCAGAAATACCTACAAAAACAGGCGTTCTGACTGTGAGCGGGGGCCCTGTCCACAGATCTGAACTGTAACGTGGTCTGCCTGGGTCTCCTTGAAGATAAAAAAAAAGGTTTAAAGGACATTTTGGACAAAGGGACAAACCGGAATTTTGGACATTTGGAATTTTGGACATTTTCTAGTGAGCCAGAGTGTTGGAGACATGTGGAGACACTTTTTTAAAATATTCCATCCAGTCCTTGTATTTGCAGAGGTCGCTGGTGCTAGGCTAGTGCATGTCAATGGCCATAGTTAGCCTGCCACTAAAAATAGTCTTACCCACTACACAAAACACCCGAAGCAAATCTATTATTACACCAGACTGTCCATGTAAATGTCTGTGTATATAGAATCATTTTAGAAGTAAAACCAATGTTGTATTTGAAGGATTTATATGTGAGCAGCAGCGGGTTGTACTCAAGCCCCGGGGTCTCAAAATGGGCGCCCATTCAAGTCAATGGGGCCGATCTCAATGGCACATGAATCCAGATTAGTCCAGTTAGAATTATTCCGGCCTTTCTGAATCCCGACAGGATGGTTTCGGTGTCACTGAAGTCCAGGCTTTGTCCATGCATCCAATGACGTCCAGGAAAGTTGCATGATGCACCGTCCTGGTTATCGTGAAGCTTTGTTCTCCATACCCACCTTTCGCCAGCCCCTTTCAAGTTTCTCGCTCACTCCAAACTTTCTTTCTGCTGCTCGATTACTGTTTTCGGCTGCGTATAGACGTGTTTCAGCTGACGTCATTGTTATTAAAAGCCCGCGTTGCATGCTGGGAAATATTTTAGTCGGAGGCAAGAAACAGGATAGCGGTCAAGCACAGTGCGTAACCTCGCGTATTTATCCCCGATAATGGTAAATTCCTGCTGCATTATCGGATGTACAAATAGAAGCACGGAAGAAGGAAAATGTCTTTCGTATTTCGAGTGAAAAGAACCTCTAACGGTGAATTAAGTGGCTTTCAAGCATCCGCAGAGCAAACGTAGAAGATCCTAACAAACCGTGGACTCCAACAAGTTCAACAACACATCAAGACTCTTGGAGGCTTTCAACTTTTTTGCTGTGAATGACCCAGGAGTTTCCACCTAGTAATTGTGGATATTGCCAAAGTGAATATTTGGCCAGGTAAATTTGGTTTGGTCCACCTTTTATAGGGGTTAAAAGGTGTGATTTGGCGTCCATCGATGCTTATGACCAATTTCTGGTCAAATCATCTTCGGTTCTCTGCCATTAGAGTGGATAAATAACCGGGATCAATACCCTTTACGGCTTTCTCGCTCCGTCCATCATGTTGAATTAGTGTTTCTTGCCGCGGACCAAAATAATTCCCAGCATGCAACGCGCGCTTTTGTGAACAATGAAACTCGCCAATTTCATTACTTGCAGGAGGACAGAGGCTCTTTCTGCAGGAGACATGCACAGTAGGTACAGGAGTAATAGGAGCAGCAGATACTGGCACAGAAGCCTAGAGCGCCCTCTCATGGCTCTCAGTGTGAAAATTTTAATATACAAGTTGCACCAGAGTAATAAGTCGCAGGAAACACCCAAACCATGAAAAAAGTGTGACTTGTAGTCCAAAAAATACGGTAAACAGAACACAACTTGGTGGTCAAGTTTTTGCTGAGATAAAAGATTTATAACATAACATGACTTAAAGTGAATTTTGTGTAATATAGGGCCTTTAAGAATGCCAGATTGCGTAGCATTTCAGTCAAACCTCCTCCGTTTATGATAGTAGTAGCTTTTCCCCACAAAGCAGCATTAACTGTAGCTCCCCAGTCCAGTTCTTTCAGATTAATAACTGTTTCCAGATAGTAGCTGGAACTTCTCAAAAACATTGTCCATATACCCTGGATATTTTAATCACCATTCCAGGTAAAAACATCTCCATAGAAACAAGCCGGTGCCCTCCCTGTCCCCAGACGGTAAAAGCTACTTAGCGAATCCTTTAATTTATAGCCTATGAAGTCAATTATTTTCCCATATCCTGTAAAATAATATCATTTCAATTTTATTATAAATCACCTCATATTCCAGCAACGACCCTTGATCAAATTAGCTTGATTACAGGCTTTCTCGTCACACGTGTTTGCATTTCCTTTTAATTAGCTTAGCTTCAGAAGCAATGCACAACAACAGGCCAGTTAGCGCGGTCTGGCTGCAGCGATTGACCTCCTCCGGCCCATTCTCATTACCAGGGTGTAATAGACCAGAGTTGGGTCAATGGAGCGTGCAGACCCACCAGGAGGTCAATGGGCCTGGCTGGAGTATGTGCTGTTTACTGTTGTGAGTGTGTGGTGATTGCAGTCATGGTCAGTGGGGTGGACAGAGGTAGAACATGTCCTCTCTAAGGACTAAGAAAGCTTTCAGAAATATATGTGCGTATAGGATAGAAATCAGTGCATTTTTGGGAAATCCGTCCATATTTGTCTCTAGTTGAGCATAAAAAAAATATTTGTAAACTCTCAAATGAGTCCAGTCGTACATAAAAAGTGTTGTGTGTATTTTATCCAACAGAATATGAATTGAAAAGTTACAACTAGGGATGTCCCGATCACATTTTTTTGCCCCCGAGTCCAAGTCCGAGTCATTTGATTTTGAGTATCTGCCGATACCGAGTCCCGATCCGATACTTCTATAAAACATTATAAAATGAACTAAGAGCAAAGAATAAGATCCAAGATGTGTGTGTGTGGGGGGGGGATCAGATTCCGTTGATTTCATGTGTAGTATTTGGGCTGAACTTAGTGTGAAAAATCAATGTCGAAAACTTAAATTTTATTAACTTTTCTAATCATTCATCATCATTGTAGAAAATCTTGACTTTTCACAGTTTGGTCTTAGAATGTGTAACTTAGTAAACTTAATGAACTGGACAAAACAGGAACCAGAATCAGATCAGACCTGAGACTCGACTCTGCACAATCTACAGTTTGTATATTTGATATTATATGGAAGTATGTGTATTACATTTAAAACATTTAGGCTCGTCTATGAAATGCAAATAATACAAAATCTTACCAAATAAAAACGAGATGACAGAAGCCCCACAGCCTCTCTCTCCCGCACCACCACCACATCCACAAACTCACAGCGGAGTGCACACCGCAGCATCTGTCCCACTGCTCAATAGACACTTCATGCCGCTTTTCCCACCCACTCCGCCAAAAGCGCCAGCTTCACTGCGTAACAAACAAACAAACAGCGCCATGCGACAACGCCATCGGCCTCGCAGGTGTGAACACAGGCCACAGAAACACAGGTAACAGCGCCCGAACACGGCACAGCCCAAAAGTTCCACTGAGAGTGCACCTCTAGTACAGCAGGTGTTGGGGCAGATAGTTGCATTAACTGGACGTCCCTGAGCAAATCCGGCGCCTCAGTAAAAAAACATCAGCTGTTGTGTGCTGTGTGTCCTGTATGTTATATACGTATATTATTTATCCGATACCTGATCGGACCATAATGGCCAAGTCCGGATTGAATCCACAGTCATGTGATCGGCGCTGATTTCCAATCACGTGATCGCATCAGGACAACCCTAGTTACAACGTCAAGAATTACAATCAGGAAATGAAAATTTACGATTAGGTTTTTTTCAGTTCGGATACGAATTGACAGAAGCAACTCGACTTTCAAAAATACAACATCACTTCACATCAATCGAGATGTCGGACTTTTGTGCCGCATACCAACCTGGCTGACGTGTGTGAGGATGGTGGGGTTAAACTGGGGGATCTCTTTGGTGAGGACGCAATCTCTGGGAAAATAGACACATTCATCATTTAGCAGCAAAAAATCAATATCTGATCAAAACCAGAAGTGCAACTGTGTTAAAACAATGATATTTTCCAGTACTAAAGGGGTATAGATCGATATCTAAAGTATCACATTATATTACTATATTATATTACATTCAAAAACAGTTATTTTGTTTGGGGGGATACAGGTACACTATCACTGTGGTATAGAAATCCATAGTTCTTACCCCTTAGCATCAAAATAGAAAAAATAACTGAACAAAAGTGACAAACCGACACTAACTTCACTGAGGTCATCACTTTGGAGTGGTACAGTACTGCCTCGGGAAACACTCGCGTCACCACTTAAGTCAGCCTCTGTCCCATTGTCAGTGTTGTCTGATGCTGAGTCACACAGGGCCTTTTTGGCCTTCCTTCACTGTGACATTGATGCGGCTTCTTTTTAGGAGACCTCATATTTTGCAGCCGCTTGAACATTTTAGTGTAGATAGTCACCTGTAGATGAAGACAAGGTCATTTTTCCAGAAAAAGACAAAAGGCACAACTGTCAAAAGAAGCACTTATATATGGCATCTGGGGATCAGGATCTGGGTAGTAGTCACTTTTTTTTTGACATAGCTTTTGCTTCAAGCTTAGAGATATTTGACCTCTTTACCTAACAGACTAGCTTTCAGTATTGCCACCAAACTTGTGACTGTGTTACGCACAAGTCGGCAACAAAGCTCTTTAGACATTTGGAAGCCAGTAGCCTTTCAATGCAGAGCGATGAAACATTTTCCTGAAACCAATAAAATCCCCAAGCAGCATTACATATTACAACTTCCAAGTCAAATAGTCTCTCTTGGTCCATTAATAAGAACCATGTGCATGAGATTTGAGGCCAAACACTACTGTTTTAAGCAATGGGATTCAAAGCTAAATGTTAAAAATATAAATCATTACAAAACATAACCAGTTTCTTGAATCTTGTCAAAATGAAAGTTTTATTGAACATCCATTTTCTGCAAATGAAAGAGAATATGGACCTGTATCTGCTGTTGAGCTACTGAATATGGTATAAATAAAGTCAGAGATTTTTTGGAAGTGGAAATTTTAAAATCTGTTCAAGTGAAATGGTTTGGACAGATAAAGGACATTTTTTTGATTGATTCATCTTACATTGCTTTTGAGTATCAGCCTATGAAACCTTGAATTTGGATGAGAACTTGTTGGCATGTGAAGTTGTTATACCTGGCTACAGAATTGGTGAATGATCTTATTCATTATACTTCATATTTTTTCAGTTAGTTTCAGAGAAAACATCTTTGTGAACATAAAATTTACTCTGTGTGATGTTATTGGACAGTGAAGTCCTGGGCTTTAGTCCTACACATGTGTGTTCTCAGTCCTGAAAATCATGTATATGTGCCATGAGCTTTCATTTCTCTGTGAATGTTGTTGTGAAACGTTGTTATTTAACGGTAATATATGAGTAGATCTTGAATTAAGTGTTTTGTAGGTTCTCCACAATCTTTAAACAAGCTTTTCTTTGTTGAAATGAATAATGTATTTCATTTCAAGTCTTATTTGTACTCATTGTATAATAGAAATAGTATTGACTCATGCTTAAAACAAGCACAATCGATAACGTCAAAGGTTAAAAATAAGGAAATATATCTTGGAACAAGGATAATTATCTATCATGTATAAAAATCAGGTTTTATATCTTGGCAAGTTGCAAAACAATCGCAGTGTGTTAAAATGCTGTTGCCTCATTGAAAACAAACCTGGAGTTGTGTTTTGTTTCTTGTAATCCTGATTTATTCAGCTGTCTATATCCCAAAGCTCAAAATGCTCCGTCTCAAGTGTTTTTTTTTTGTTTGAGGGAAGAACCTAAATCTGCAGAGTTTGTGTGTTAAACGTGTGAATGAAACAAAACACAACTCCATGTGATGTTTGTGATGAGGAAACTACATTATAACATAGAACAGAGAACAGTGTAATATGGAGAATAGAGGGCACGCTGTCTGCCTTTATTCAGACAACATTTTATTGATCACAAACCCAAATCCTATTATGTCCCTCCAAATAAAGCTTCAAGCAGTCCGTCATCTGTCTTGGACTCTGCGGCACTAGTCAGAGTTGAGTTTAGCCTGAGTTTCCCCACACAGCTCCCTGTCCCCTCACACTGGGATTTGCCTCTGAAGGAGCTGACTGAGTGGCGCTGCCATCGGGACAAGATACATTTTCCACGAGACAAGACGAGACACGAGATTGGATCCATGAGCACGAGACACGAAACAATTTTTATATTATGTATGATCCAGTTTCACTATTTTTGATTTACTTTCTTTAATATTTTTGTTGTTCAAGATATTTCTTCTCACATGTGCACAATCTTGTGGCAATTTGGTCTCATGAGATCTTGTCCCATCCCTACTTGTTAAATATGGGCTGTACTGGGCAATATTTAACATCAATATTTTTTTCTTTATTAGGTTTAATTTGAATGATGAACCCCAGACCATAGTCTCATAACGATTCAAAAACTATAAGTTTGTGTATTGTTGATTAGCATTAAATAGTGTATTAATGAGGCAGTGAGAGAAACTGATCCTAAATGCTTTTTGATAAACACGATTATGTATATGTTTACCTTTAATTGACTGCTCAGAAATGTGGATTGTAGAAAATAAAATCACAAACTAAAGTTAAATGAATGTTTTTGTGAGCATTACCTTGACATGAGTGATTTGTGTGAGTGTTATGTAGCTACAACATCTGCACAATAGTCAGAGCACTGTATTTTTGTGATTTTATTCATTTCACATCATTTAAACTTTTAAACTGTCAAATCACCACAAAAGCAGCCAACCACTCTCTTGCCTGAGAAGGCAGGTGTCATCCTTACACCGGCCGAGGTCAGAGGGCCCTGTGGGAGGAGTCGGCACAGAGGCCTTATTGGGAACCTGACATAAAGCAACCTGGGACATAGGGGCCCGAAGTGTGGGGTCCTGAGGTGTAGGGGGCCCAAGGTGCGGGGTCCTGAAGTGCAGGGGGGTGCCTCATCTTGTGGGATCTGAGAGACAGGCTTCAACTTAACCCCAGCATGAGGTCTGCCCAAGGTGCAGGACTCCGAGGTGCAGGGGCCTGAGGTACAGAGATCCGAAAGCCTGGGGGCCGAGGTACAGGAGCCTGATGTACAGGGGCCTGAGGTACAGTGTAAGGGTTTGCCTGTTAAGAATAGTTTAAAGGTCCTGTTGGTGCATCACTCGTGGTCAGACTTGGTCTCATATTTACTTTGTTCTATGGTGTTTGTTTATGTGCTGCTTTGTGCTGTGTTGTCCTGTTTTTTGATAAAGTATGTTACCCCCTGTCCCGAGACAAATTTCTCCCATGGGAGACAATAAAGGATTATCTTATCTTACAGGGATCCAGGAGCCTGGGGCCTGAAGGACACAAGCTGGTTTCACTAACCTGGTCCTCTGGTTAGTAAAGTGGGAATGGCTGAAACCCTCCACTGAGGGCAGGCGGGCAGAGTAGGACTGGGGGTGTCGGAAGACGTCCTGGACCACACTGGAGGTCCCTGAACATGAGGAGGTTGGACTTGGGCTCATAGTCAGAGGAACGACGTGTCTGGATGCAGATTGTTTCCGGTACGGTGATACAGTGATACTGTGATTCATTTCAGTGTAATCGTAGCCTTAGTTTAGTAGAGATTGGAAATTCCATGGCCAAAATTATCCAGATGATTTTAGTTTAAAAACACAGTGGAGCACTTCCTGTATTACCACATGAAATCACAAGAGAGTTTTCAAGAAGAACTCATGAACATGTGTTAACATAGCTCAGAAAATATCTTAATATGGGTTCTTTAAACAAAATATGAAGTATTTCAAATCTAAAAACACATTTAAAACTGCATGTTCCAGCTCTGATAACAGTTGCCCGGTGGTCCACACAGCTGGGGCCTCCCCCAAAAAAGCTCTACCTTCCTCTCTGTGTAATTTCATCATCGTCACCTCCACCCAACCAAACTCTCTCTTTGCTTATTTTGGGACTCAATTCGCACACAAACGCACCATCCAAATAGTTTCTGGATCACACCTAGGTTCGCTTACCTCGCCAGCTTCGACAGCGCTTGGCAAACTGGTGCATAATTATTTACTTTCCCGGGTTTTCTCTCGTCGCTCGCATGACAAAGAGCTCATTTGCGATTTGTGCTAATAGAATTTAAATACATTCAGACTACAATCCCCCATAGAGCTTTTAAGCCAACAGATACGGAGGCAAGAAATGGAAATGTTGGTATAATTATGTGCCAAAAGATGCTGCATTCGTATCAGCAAATTAGCAGGTGCGGGATGCTTGCTCAGAAAACGGCCGAAGATAAAGCAAGGACCTTTTTTTTTTTTTTTTTGCCAGTGTTATTCTCTTGACGGTAATCCCATCAAAGGCTCTCAGGTTTTTTGTTGTTGTTTTAGCTCGGTGAATGCTAAGATCTAGTCCGCGCGTAGCCTCGGGATTGGCACTGGGAGTGTGCTTACTGGTGATTAGCGTCTGAGACAAACATCTGCGAGCGTAAATATGGTTAATCCTGCCGTCAACGCCACGGCAACAGTCTGGTCGCGTCGGCTCGCTTCTTCCTCGAGAGTAAAGAGAATGAACTGACAACAGGATAAAGGAGTGTCAGAGTAAGCCCCGCTGTACCTTTGGCGTTTGAGTGGAAACAGGCTCGGAGGAGAAACAACAGAAGGAAGAAAAGGGGGGAAAAAAGAAAACATTGACGTTGACAAATCCATATTACATAATGAAATCAATGTAATGTCTGGAACAACAAGACGGAGCGTGCGTTTTGAAGGCTGCATTTCCCACTTGTGTGTTTCTCTGGTGTCTGTTGAGTTAATTGGCAAACTTCTAAGGGGTTTGTTTGCTGTGGTGGGTGGAGGCCTGGTCTGGGCAGGTGCTGGAGAGTAAACTGATAAACCAAGTGGCAGCGTCAGAATTTTTCTACTCAAAAGAAAAATATGCACCTTACAAATTTACCCTAAGTATGTTCTAGGGTGGTCCTTATTTATGAACTTTTAAAATCATATGGTCTAGGGATGGAGATTCGATTCAGTTTTCTTAATGGATCGTCGGGAGAATGAATGATCAATTTTCGATTACTCATTAACGTTTTATATTAAAATTATCATCATTATTATTACTATTACTAATCTGCATAAATAAACTCAACTTTACGACATATAAACCATAACCACTATAGAGCCACATCAACCTATTTGACATTATAATGTGTTTAATGCAACTTTGACACATTTGTTTGTTTTACAGAAATGAAACTTGGCTCATTTGCATAAGCTGTAAGTGCAGAAAAAAACAAAAACAAAAAAAAAAAAAAAAAAAATCTTGCTGAGTGTTCTCTCTGTGAATAGAGGGATGTCGATGATGATGATATGGAGTGTGTTCTGTGTGTGTCGTGTTGGAGATGGTTCATGTTTTCAGAGATCAGACGTGTGCAGGTTTAGGTGCAGCTCTTTATTTAACATCATTTCACTCACTTTATTTATGTTGGTCACTTTATTTATTTTGGTTACTGTTTTAATGAAAAAACTGAAAAGTGTTTGTCTTTTGGACGCATGTGACTCAACTTTATGTTACAGTAACGAGGATACTGCGTTTACATGCAGCATGATGAAACTGGGATACTCAAAAAACCTGCTCATACCCGGGACACTGATGTGCTCTAAACACACTCACTGAGTGGTACAAAGTCTCCAAGGAGCCAGAGCCCAAACATGGAACTGTGAGGCCGAGACTCCAGTGTTTGTGTCGGACGCAGCCTCATCTCCTTATGCTATGCACAGCAACATACATTCAGTTTGTCGATAAAAAATTAACAGGATTGCCAAAATTCTTAACGATAAATTATGAATTAGTCGACTAATCATGCCCATTCCTAAATTATGGTCAGACCTTCCCAAAATGCTCCAATTGAGGAGAAATTATGGTCTTTAAAGTTTTATGAAAATACATAAAAATGTATAGGAAGCTCAAATGCCCTGAAGTTTCTGTAACTGTGTATCATCATTTGCTCCTATAGACCACACACGGTCTATGTCAGGGAGGTTCATGTTAGTCTGTCCATGGAAGAACTGCCATCAAAACTCAACGTCAGTAGGCTGAGGTGAATTCCTAAGAAGATGACGGTGCAGTGACGGCAGTGCCACGAGCCTGGGAGGGAATACAGTATGAGTCAGGATGAGTACATGAGTCTTCTCTCAAACAAGACTTCACAGAGTTTGCACTGAACTTTGCAGATGTTCATTGGCCAAGTTTATATGATGTCTTCAGCATAATGTCTTAACACAAAAACTAGCATCAGTAAAACATTTTTCTGTCAGTTAATATCATGTTTTCTTTCCTCACACAACAAATGCATCTGCCTTTTGAGTGAACAGGGTATTATGTTGCAAAAATGTGACCCTTTAATTGCATTACCTTCAGTACTTTAGCAGGAATGAGGCCACAATGACAAAAACTTCAACGTCTTTGAGCTACATTTAAATATGCATATTTTTTTGTGAAACTTTGCAAATCCCCCCTTTTTTTAAATTAAATGCTAAGTATCTAGGGCAGGGGTGTCAAACTCAAATTCACATAGGCCAAAATTAAAAAGTGGGACTAAGTCATGGGCCAAACTAAATATTTATTGAAAATTTCAACAGCATCTGCATGTTTTCTCTTCTTTTGAGATATGTACTGTTAAACCTTTTCTCATTAAAATACAATATTTTCCGGGCTATTAGACGCGCTCTTAAGCCTCCAACCCCATCAAAAAACGACCCGCAGAGCGCCCTATACACGAATCCACTCAGGTGTCCCAGCACGACTTCTGTAAACTACAAAGCCACACCACCCGCAGAACACACAAACACACACGGAGCAGACAGCGACCGCACAGCAGAAAACACCCACAGACACACTCATCACTCCACACAGATGAGTTACGGAACGGAGGAACAAACCGAAAAAGCGAGTGCAATGTGCCACTTCTAGACACAACTGAACAACTGAGTCACTGCGAACACGCCGACAATCCAGCGGTCCCAGACAGCACCCTCCCTACACGCCACAACTGAACAAAGCCCAGAGTCACCGTGAACGAACAAACAAACAAAACCACTCACCCATCACACTGTTGGGTTTCATTTAAAGTCTGGTGCGATTTATTTGTGAAAAAAGTATGAAAAATAGACCATTTAATGACAGTTCACCTTATAACCCAGAGCACCTCATAGCCTGGAAAATATGATAAATGTTTAATAATAGTTTTGCTTAAACATTGAAAGCAGAACAAGCATAATATAAAATAATAACAAAATTGTAAATAAATAATGTCTCTATAGTCTATCTGTAGCCAGTGGGCAGCTCTGATCTATATTTGATACAATATGGTTGGCCAAATTTGACATGTCTGATCTAGGTGGCCAGAGAGGGAAATTTTTAACTTGACTTGGACATGTCTCATGTGAAAGCTCAGAACTTCCAGAATTCCCTCCCTGAGCTGCAGAGGCTGCACTAGCACTGAGTCATGACTGGGCTGGGGCTGGGGTTTAGTTAGTCGAGATTCAGATCAGAGAAACGCATTTTCAGTTTAAACCAACTTAATTTAAGCAGTGAAACTGGGGAGAGACTCATTTTGCTTTCTGATTGAGGAATCAAACCAAAAATACCAGATTATATAACCAGGCCAGGCCCCTCTGATTTGTGAGTAAAATTAACATCGCTGTTTACCATTTATTAGTTGAATGATGAATGAATTGGAATGTTTCTCTGGAATAAAAAGTACCTCCCACCGTTCAAACACAGAGGCAGAACTCCTGTCTCTCGCTCTCTCTGATGCAGCACAGAAGACTGTTTGATAGGCTCTGGTACATCACCTCCAAATCTAACTGCATGGTTAAAAAAGTATAGATTTTGTTTTTTTGATGAAATGTTTTAAAGGATGTCTGTTACCGGTCAGTCAAAAAGCGTGAAGTGCACTAGTTAATGATTGGATAACTTGATGTTTTGTAGTGAGAGGCTCAGCTTTATTTTACACTGTGAAAGAAACCAGAGGTCAGAGGTCAGGGACTGGTCCATCCCAATCATGTTTCTATTCATCTCAACACTTAGTCATGTTTCTGTGAATTCTATTAGATTCTCGGCAGCCAGCAACACACAGTATGTTTGCCCTTGAATCCAAGTATAGTGACAATCCACACAAAACCGGTTCTATTTATGCTCTGCGACATTTGGAGGACAGATATTCATCATAAGTATGACTGATGTGGTGAAAGGAAGACTCAAACTTGTAGTTACTAGTTTGTTGGCAATACTTTGTTCTAACAGTTATAATAAACACATGTTACACAGTGTTTTTAGTATCGATGCAGGCGAGCTTCCACCGTCCATTTTACAAGGGCCAAAATGAAGTTGCAAGAGGAGAAACAGGTTTTACTGTTTAATGGCTCAGTGTTGCTCTCACTGTTTATATGAACACCCCCAAACCCACGTAACAAAAAGACATTTATTCAAACATACTTATTACAGTTGGAATAATATGGCATAAAACAAGAGGGGCATTTGTGGAATGTCTGGTTTATAAATGTGGCCTCGATAATACAGAGAATGTGCTTTTGTTTTGTTGTTATATTGTTCTTTAAATGTCTATATTGTGCAAAATGGACTCTTGTCAGCTTTAAGCTTAGTCTCCGTTTACAGATACACAGGTATTTTTAAAAACAGAGACAATTCAGCTCATCTTTTACACACACGCTGAATTCACCTGTGAAAATGAATCTTTCTAAAAACTTCAGCTAGAGTGGAGATTCTGGAAAACTACAGTTTGGCGTTTGCGTGTAAAGTGAGATAAACGGAGTTTTAGAAGCTGATGAGCCAAAAGTGCGACCAATGTTTAACTTTTGCTCTGATGATGATGATGATGATGATGATGATGAAGCATCAGAGCAGCAGTCACCTTTCTTCTGGTACAAACACTTTTCATGTGTTTGCATTTGCACACACAGCTGATGTTTCATATCCATGACCAGAGACAAATGAGGCTCAGAGGTCAGACATTTTGACACTTCTTTAACAGATCTGTGGAGAGGCGAGCCGCTCAGTAATGCATGTTTTTCAATGTATTTTTGAGTAATACTTACAACTGTAATGAAATAAAAACTACAGGTTTGAATCTAATCCAGGCGCCGCCCAGAGGTTTGGTGTAGTTATGACGGCGCTCGATGGCGTATTTATGCGGGTTGATGTAAATTATAAGTTTTTTGAAAACGATGCTGTGTGCATGATGTTATTTTGGAAAACGGACGGAGAGAAATATTTGTTTTTCAACATACCCGGCTCTGTCTAAATGTAGCCTTAGTGTGTCTACATCTCCAAAACTCAAAATGCTCCATTCCACCTTGTGATGTCATGAAACAGTAGTTTTCAGTTATCACCTTCCTTTTAGTTTAGATATTGAAAATTCCAGAGCTGAAATGATCTAAACCAGGGGTGTCCAAACGTTTTTCATCAAGGGCCACATATCTGAACACAGACGAAGTAGAGGGACGATCGAGGGCCACAGACTGGAGCTCAATACAGTGAATTAATGAAATATTTGCCTGTTTAACACGTCAGAATGAGCCATCAGATTTTATTCAGTCTGCGATCCTTAAAACACAAACTAAATATTAAATATGAGTTTTATCAAGGTAGATTTTCAAAAAACTTGTAGTAAAAAGTTTTTTATGTTTAATTCATGCAAGGTTATTTGGGCCAATTCACCTGGAAGCCTGAGGGGAAAGAAAAAATTGAGGGCTGCATTTGGCCCACGGGCCATAGTTTGGACATGCCTGGTCTAAACGATTCTGGTGAAGATGTATGGAGTTAAAAAACATAGTGGAGCGCTTTCTGTATTACCACATGATATCACAAGATGGAGTGTTTTTTTGTTTGTGAGAAGAACTCATGAACATGTGTGAATGAAACAAAACACAACTCTGGGTATGTTTTTTTTTTTTTTTTTTTAAATGAGTAAACAACATAACATAATTAGAAAATAGCAAAATATGAGCCCTTTAAACTTAAAAAAAAGTCCTAAAACCTGATGTAGGTGAAGAGGCAAATGTAACAGGTGTAATAGTTATAGTTTTTGAAGCACACCAAAAAGTGTGACCCCACCCACTCTTTATGTGATTTCTAAAATATTCATGTTGCTTCTCTAACCAAAGTATAGCGCACCATGATGAAAATAAGCGTTACATTTTTACTGTAATTTCTCTGAATAGATTGGTTCTTTATTGCACAGGTTTTTGCTCAGAGCGTCCTTTTATTAGTTCAATTATTGGAACGGCTCATAGTGCACACAGCCCCGCTTCAATTCCCCGCTCCTGGTGATAAAATAAGAAGGTCTACATTGTACCGGAATGAAATCTATCCACCTCTTTTTGGGTGAATAGAGGTCTGCCATTTTCAGACGTTATGGCCTTGATCAATGGTCTGGTTGACTCAAGGACATGGCTGTGCTGCTACGTTTAGCTTTGGTCCATTTTGCTACGGTTAGTGCACGACAAGACTTCATATTTATGTTTTGTTTTTTATCTGGATGAAACATTTTTAAAGGTGCATTGCGCAGCTTTTCTGGTAGAGGATCCGTCACCTGCTTGTCTCAGTGGAGATGTTATTGCTTTGCTGGGAATGTCCCTTTATCATGTTTACATATATAGTTTTTTCTCGCACTTTGAACCCTGTGGCTTATACAAGGATGCAGTGAATATCTGGACGGATTCTTTGTTTGGAACATTGTCCATTCATATATACGGTCTATGGTTTATCAGCACAGTGAATGTACGTGCAGCCTGAGTGCAGAAAACGCTGCTGTCTGTCTCTCAGTGAACTTCTTGATGAAGTTTCCTGCAATATTTTCACTTCTCAGGTTTGCCATAACAGCATCAAGAAATGACAAAAGTGCAAAGCAAAGTGTAGCTATTTTTATTTGGAGTAGTAATGCTACAAATGCCTAATGCCTCGCAGCATTAGGATTCGTTCGCTCGACGGTAGGCGGGTACTTTTTTTATTTAACCAATCGCTGCTATTTGGTCGTGATGTATGTAATGCACCACTAACATGCTAAATGGTGCATTAAGCTTTTCCCAAATCCCGTAGGAAGAAGGGCAATAATGTCTGTCCCCTTGTTAAAATTCACCAAACATTCTCTTTGTTCCGGTTTTAAATCCTCGATCTCGGGAATCGTTGCCAACACAGAATGTCTGTCTTCATCTACATCCATCTCTACGCTTTGTTTACTGTTGTGCTGTTCCACACAAGGGACCCAAACAGGCGCTTGAGTTTGACGTCATGGCTTCACAGCTCTTTGCTGATTTGCCGGTGCGTGCTCTACAACTTCCAGGTTTCTTGCAAACCGTCTAGTGCAGGGGTGGGCAAACTTTTTGGCTCAGGGGCCACAAGGGGTTCTAAAATTTGAGGAAAGGGCTGGACCAGAAGCAGATGGATGGAGTGGAGAAAAAAAATAAATAAATGTAGAAAACCTGTGCTTGAAATATCTGTCTTTCTAAAACACTGAAAATTAAAATTAATTTTTATATATATATTTTTATTTTTTTATTACTAACAGTTACTATTTAAAAGCACTGAAAGTTCTGTTCTCCTTCAGGATCTTATCATTACTCTCCTCCTGACTGTCTTCATTTCAAAAGCAGTAGAAGATGCACATCTACTTCTATTCAATGTGCATCCTCAGAGCCAAAACTCAACAACGAGCAATGCAAGGACAGTGCCAGCGTGCCAGTATACGAGCAATGTGTTATATTTGATCTGGTGCTTTGTTCATAATGAGTGCGTATAAGTGCACATCAGTATCTCGATTACGATCAGGGTTTTTTGAGTCATGGTGCATGTATACGCACTAACCAGGTTACTGCAATATAAAGTTGAGTGCGAATGCGTCCAAAAGACAAATACTTCTGAAATACTTTCCGGCGCCATCTAGTTGTGGCCGTCGCCATATTTTCTTTAGCCTACCTCCCTAAACTTGACTTACCGCTGACTAAAACGCGCGATTGCATCACTCTCCACTACGAGCCTAGCCCCAACTAAATCTTTCCTGCATAACACTTTCTGTTCCGTCGTATGTTGAGTGGAGGCACTAGGTGTAAGTTTTGATATCTTCAGTGAGAATCTCCACTGGAAATACAGAAGAAACATAAATGAAAATGTGTCCAAACTTTTGACTGGTAGCGTATTTTGGAAACAGAACAGAATCAATAAATGGAAAGTATTACAAAAACACTTACAAGTAAAAAGTTCCTCCCCATTAGTATTCAAACGCGGCCTCTTAAAGGGACATTTAAGGACAAGTGGGGTTTTATTACCCACGTTATCAATAAAAAAGCAATGTTTTCAAAAAATGGCACCTTCTATTGAGCAGCTATGTGTAGGGAATGCGGAGTAAATGCGAGTTTTAACTGAGCAGTCATGTTCACTTATCAAAGCCATACTTCTCATTTTTCCTCATAACGTCTGGGAGCACGAGCAGGAAATTCAACTATCCACAATGCCACAGCGGAACGGGTGCAGAAAACTGAAATGCTCGGATTTGCTCTCTGCTTCTTGTAGCTCTGAATTACAGTATACAATATAAAAAGGGAGCTGTCATGCAAAAGCCGTTAGTGTGTTGGTGTACATCGTGGCAAAGAAACATAAAGGTGTAGGTTTGTGTTTAGCCGTTTGCAGAGGTGGGGAGTACTCAGGTCCAGGGCAGTAGACAAAGGGGGGACAAAGGGGTCTGTTGTCCTGGGCCTCAGGGTTGTAGGTAGGGTTCGGTATCAGGAAAAGCTCAGATACCGCACATTTTTCAGGTATTGGTATCTGCAAGTACTCAGACCAAATCACAGATCCAATAGCACTGAGTATTTTCCTCGGTAGCTATTCTACTGCTAACCACTAAACTCTGCAGACACTTAAAGGGACAGTTTGGAATTTTGGACACAGGCCTCATTTCCTAGTGAGCCAGAGTGTTGGAGACGCGTGGAAACAATTTTTTAAATATTCCACCCAGTCCTTGTATTTGCAGAGGTCGCCGGTGCTAGGCTAGTGCATGTCAATGGCCATAGTTAGCCTCCCACTAAAAACTTACCCACTCCAAAAAACACCCGAAACAAATCTATTATTACACCAGACTGTCCATGTGAATGTCTATGTTGATAGAATAATGTTTGAAATAAAACCAACCTTGCATTTGAAGGATATATGTGTGAGCAGCAGCAGCAGCGAGTTGTACTTCCTGATAGAAAGCTTGGCAGCGGCGGACTGATATATGAGAAAATAGTCCCTCAACATGCGACGATTCATGCGATGCAAGGTTAGTTTTATTTCAAATGTTATTCTATCAACACAGGCATTTACATTGACAGTCTGGTGTAAGAATAAATTTGCTTTGGGTGTCTTGTGGAGTGGTGTTTTTAGAGGCAGGATAACCATTGACATGTACTAGCCTAGCACCAGCGACCTCTGCAAATACAAGGACCGGATGGAATATTTTAAAAAGCGTCTCCACACGTCTCCAACACTCTGGCTCCTACTTTTTGCCTTAACAACATGAAACTTGGCACTGCACGCACTCCAAATTTGAGATCAGGCGGATGAGTGGTTCGAGAGTTATGCGTGGGAAACACAAACAGGAGGAGACTCAGACGGACGTTTCTTGCATTAATAGATAGATTATTCTGAAGTAATGTTACTCGTCATTAAAGAGTAACATTACTTCAGCCCACTCAGTTCCACCTCTCACTCTGATGTTCGACAGAGGAACTGCATTCTGGGTGTCTGCGATAATCACAAACAGATGTCTCAACGTGGTTCTTATCAAGCAACGTTTCTGATTTGAAAATACTGTGTGTCCTTGGGAGTTTCCTTCTTATGACTAACAAATTCTCATTCGACAAACTGACTTTTCTTTTCTTTGTTGCTATGTTTCTTTTCTTTGTTGTTGCTGCTGAACTTTGAGTTTGATTTAGGATCAAGTATCTTATTATCTGTCTATTTATCTATTTTAAAATGAACTGAACCTGGGTTGGCAGTGCCTTAACTTGCAGATAGAGGGCACTCACATTTTCTTCTCATTCTTATGACATGGAAAGCTTATACTACTACATCAAAAGCAGCACTAGTAATGGGGCTGGCTCATTCCGTTTTCTGATTGGATCATCATCTTTAAAACCAAAAGACCAAATTTTAACATAATTAACTTTTTCATCACGTCCAGTGATTTTAGTAATCAAGAGTATATAAGCATTAAAGCTGTTACCAGTAAAAGCTATTTATATATTATAGAGATTTAAAGATATTTAACTCATGATTTTGGAAGCCTCGGAGTTCATTTTCACCAGTCCTTGTTTTGTACTGGGTAACAGCGACCCCCAACCTTTTTTGCGCTATGGATCAGACAATATTTTCATGGACCGGCCTTTAAGGAGTACGAATAAATACGACAAAATAAAATCATATTACCAACACAAAAACAGTGGTATTTTTTTAAATATAATAAAGTCGTCCATCACTATAACGCGGTTCGCCTTTCGTGGTCTTGCTGTTTCGAAGATTTGTTAGTACAATTTTGCATGTTTTTTTAGTTTTTTTTTTTTTAGATCTTTTTTGTAGACCATTGTCAATCAGTCCCCTCTGTGCCGTGTGTCCTGTACAGTACAGAATGCATTCAGGTTGACAAATTTACATGAATGTTGGATCTCTAGCAGTGCTGTATGTTTGCAAGTTTTCTCCCCGACAAAACCCACAATGTCAACGAAACTTTCTGCACTGGCAAAGGCTCCTGCGGTCGCACCCAAAAGGCAGAAGAAGATACTAACCATCGCACAAAAAGTTGGACTTCTGGACACGCTGAAGGAAGGTAGAAGTTATGCAGCTGGGTCCGGTCAAGCAGTAACAGAGGGAAACAGGGGCAGATTTTTTACATTCAAATGTCTCTTATTCAGAAACTAGAGGAACTATTGAAATAAGTAAAGTATCAGAATGTAGGAAAGAGTTAACACTCCAACAGGGTAAAGTTAAACCTGTGATATTCTTTCAAGTTGTTGGCAAAAAATTAAAAAATTCATGTCGGTAACGGAGGGAATGAAATATGCAGCACTTTTTGGGCAATAAATCCAAACAGTGATAACTAGTGGTTCTCACTTACATATCCTTAACAAACTGGTTTGAATATTTGCTTCATATAGTTTTCTACCATATGGTACAAGATTAGGTTGAAAAACCTCTTACTTTTTGAGTCATGAGATTTTTTATTAAGAAAGGTCATGGTAACGGAGGGAAAAGTAACGGAGGGAAAATTGTGCAAACAAGTAGAAGGTGCAGGATTTTTCATAATTTGTCGCTTTTTTCTTCCAAATACTTTAATATTACTTCAAAATTAAAGGAAACTATTTCTATAAAATATGTCAGTCTTTCCAAGCAAATTTTTTTCATTTTAAATACTTTTTTTTTTTTTTGAAAAATCATGTACCTTCATCAACAGTTCAAAGATCAAATAACACAAGATATGATGAAATACATCAGTTTATTGACATGATTTGCAGGTCTTTGAAATTTGGGAAATAATTTTTGTTCCATGTTTCATACATGGTCTGTTTAAAACGTATGGAACTTTAGAACCAAAAATGGTACAGAAAAAAGGTCAACAGTTTCATAAACTAGAGTACATATGTATCTGTTCAATACATTTTTATATCAGATGCATTAACTTGAATTTTTAGTCTTGCTGTTTACTTGCTCTACTGCTTGACTGGGACCAGCTGTAGGGCACCAATACGGAAAAAATTAATCTTCGGTTTGTTACATAAAAAAGTGGGAAAATAACATAAGGACAACAGCAGCAAGAAGTTTTAAGAAGGCTGCACAAAGAGCTGCAACTGTCCTGTCTGAGAAAAGTGTATAAAGTGTGTGGTGAGGGGTTTTACAGCCTTAAAACAGATATAATAATTGTAAAAAATAAAGCGTTCACCTATTATTATTATTTTTAGAACGTAACCTCCGCGATAAACGAGGGACCACTGTAAACGTTTCCAAACACAACTGTTTTTTACTCATTTTGCTATAGCTTGTGGGCTTAATATTACCGAGACAAGCATCTTGACAAGCATCAACGGTGAGTCACGAGTGAGTCACAGACAGATGTAATATAAAATAAAGCATTGCTCAGACTTGGAAATAAATAAAACAGAAATAATGTAAGTTATTTATTCTTTCTGTGCGGCCCAGTACCAAACTGTAGAGCATGTAACCTGCAAAACCTTTGAACTATTTCTAGAAATGATAACGCAGAAAATGAAAACGCAATATTAAATTGGAGCCTACTGTTTTCAAATAAATGTAGTACTCATTGTTAAATGTGCTGTACCTGATTTTTACTCAGAAATGCAGTGTTGGGAGTGTTACTTTTAAAATGTATTCCCCTACAGATTACAGATTACATACCCCAAAATGTAGTTTGTAACGTAAAGCATTAAATTACTTAAAGTGAGTAACGTAATCTGAATACTTTGGATTACTTGATTTGCTGTAGAGAAGCAAAGACTAGGAAATCATAACATAAGATGTTTTGTCTGCTAAAGACAATAAAAAGCTTTACTTATCCGTATTAAAAATATTATTGCTAGAAGAGGAGGAGACACGTCCATGCAGCATGGTTCAGTCCTCTTAAATCCTGTTTTAGTCCTGTTTTAGACCTGTTTTAGATCTAGTTTAGACCTAGTTTTAGTCCTGGTTTAGACCTGGTTAAGATCTAGTTTAGACCCGGTTTTAGTCTTGGTTTAGACCTGTTTTAGATCTAGTTTAGACCTAGTTTTAGTTCTGGTTTAAACCTGTTTTAGAAATAGTTTAGACCCGGTTTTAGTCCTGGTTTAGACCTGGTTAAGATCTAGTTTAGACCTAGTTTTAGTTCTGGTTTAGACCTGGTTAAGATCTAGTTTAGACCCGGTTTTAGTCCTGGTTTAGACCTGTTTTAGATCTAGTTTAGACCTAGTTTTAGTCCTGGTTTAGACCTGGTTAAGATCTAGTTTAGACCCGGTTTTAGTCTTGGTTTAGACCTGTTTTAGATCTAGTTTAGACCTAGTTTTAGTCCTGGTTTAAACCTGTTTTAGAAATAGTTTAGACCCAGTTTTAGTCCTGGTTTAGACCTGGTTAAGATCTAGTTTAGACCCGGTTTTAGTCTTGGTTTAGACCTGTTTTAGATCTAGTTTAGACCTAGTTTTAGTCCTGGTTTAGACCTGTTTTAGATCTAGTTTAGACCTAGTTTTAGTCCTGGTTTAGACCTGTTTTAGATCTAGTTTAGACCTGGTTTTAGTCCTGGTTTAGACCTGGTTAAGATCTAGTTTAGACCTGGTTTTAGTCCTGTTTTAGTCCTGGTTTACTCCTGGTTTAGACCAGTTTTAGATCTAGTTTAGACCTGGTTTAGACCTGGTTAAGGTCTAGTTTAGACGTGGTTTAGTTTCCGGCAAAAAAATCCCGCCGTGTAATCCATTTATTTCAACAAAGTAACTGTAATCCAATTACCACTCACTGCAACAGTAACTGTAACTGAATACAGTTACTCATAATTTGTACTCTGATTACGTAACTCCGGTACATGTAATCTGTTACTCCCCAACACTGCAGAAATGTGAACAACTTTCAGAGGCCAGAACAACTTTCATTTTCACCTGTTACAATACATCTGCACTGGCGCAAAACACATCTTACTTTATTACATGAAAAAAATGAAATATCTCTTACAAAACACAATTTATCACCAACAAAAGAGACAACGCAATCTACTTCAAAACAAAACGCGCACACCAGTTAACAAAAGCAGGAGTAATGTTTGGAGTTTATAGTGCAAATCATGGCATTGTTTACGGTTTACACTAATACGAATGTCTTTCCGAGCTGTAATTTTTAATCCCCGTGAACATGAAAGCTGTTTTAATACTGGGCGAATTACTAACAGTTGATTGTGGAATAATTAAGCTTTTCAGATGTGTCTCTTGGAAATTTCCCAATTACAAAAAGTGCTCTGAATAAAGTTGTCAGCGGCGTGCTTTTGTTTTTCCCATAGTAATTAATGGGGATCTTTCACGCACAGAATTTGCTCCCAGCTCCATTTGAACACATAAAAATTGTTGTTAATAATTACACAACGTGACAATCCGCACCTGAAAGTTCTATTAAAAACAAAAATAACAGTAGGAAGCTCCCTGTTACTCATGCGAACTGTATGCATGCTCTGTCTGAGGCTTTGTTAGACTTCAATCTGAGTTTTATTTGAACACAATATGAGCAGAAAAAAAATGGTTTAGTTGGAATTACCACAGTTTGTGCTTTTAAAGGTGCATTGTGTAAGGTTTCGGGCAGAGTGTCCATCAAACGCTTTTCTCCATGGAGATATTATTATTTTGTTTGTAATGCTTCACAGTATGGTATTAAACCTTTCTGTCTTCATGGAGACCAAACCAGACCAAGTGGCAGGTCAGATCTGTGGAGAGGCGACCCCGCTCTGTCAGAATGTCTGTTTTTCTAGGTATTTTTGAGCTATAAATCCACCTGAGTAAATGTAAAGTAGAGCTGTTTAAAGGGCCCATCTCATGCAAAATAACTCTTTTCACATTGTATCTTCTGCACATAAACAAGCACAATTTGGGTTTTGGAACATCCATTACACAATAGTTTTGAAATCTTACTGATTTCTTGGAGACAGTCACAGACCAGGAACTATGAAAGGCCGACTATTGCTCCTCCCCCCGCCCGCCCTGAGAAAGCACAGGCTCCGCCCTCCAAACGTGACGAAGGCTCTGAGTGAGTCACCCTTCCTCCGCCCATCTCAGGGAGGGAGGGGGAGACAGGCGTGCCCCTGATAGTTGTAGGAATAAACTTTTATTCATCATGGAGATACAGCGCGTTCAGCCGCATGTGTTGGACCCGGAATCGGACGAGGACTTTGAGGTGCACGAAGCTCAAGCACCGCGTCCACATCAGCTGAACATTACTGATTGGTAAAGTATTAATAAACACTAGTAGATAAACTTATTATATCATGTTCACTGCAGTGTAGAACAATGAGCTTATGATGTCGCTTTTGTTTAGGTGTTCATGTGGGAATTGTCAGTCCATGCGGGGTCGAGGCGGCGCGGAGGCGGTAGAGCGGGGGAGGGGGGCGGCTGCGAAGCGCTTTCTGCATCATAGGTGTATCTGCCGCGTCATCACTGTAGCAGCTTTTGTTCATTGTCACATGGGAGGGTGGCAGAAATATGCTGCAATTTGTAAAAAAAAAAAACACTGTAATCTAAAAACAACTTCGGCGACATATACAAGGCCCACACATCACTCTTAAAAGGTAGAAAGCTCTGAAAAGTTGATTTTGCATGAGATGGGCTCTTTAATGTCACACTGTGGAACATTCCAGGCAGAGAAATGACACATCCATAGAAATTGTGGATATGCGTGGATTAAGCCGAATTTTTCTGCCTGAGGATGGCCTGCATCCGACAGAGCAGTGATCGAATCCGACCCAAGACTGACAGGCATTAAGATATTTGCGTTTGAACCCGACACAATTAAAATCACAGTATTTTCATAGGCCTAATGACACACATAGGATATTATTTGTGTTTTCTAACGAACATAGAGAAAAATACAAACTCGGGATATATAATAATTTAAAGTGCAGCACCTAATTCACATTATCCATAGAAATTGTCCTCTGTAAATAATGACATCCAGTCCACAAAGCTGCGCTATTAATCCAGTTTGAGGTGTTCTTTGAAAGTAAAAAGGCGAAAGTAGATTCACGTGTGTCTGTTTACATCCACACAGAGCACGGATCGAGGTGAAGCTGCAGATAGGTGATTTTACTTCCTGTGGACTTTATTGCTAATCTTTTATGCTTTACAAATCATGTATCTGAAGTATTGTACCACACTTCACAAATATCAATAACACAGTTTTGACTTGTATCTAAACTAGAAGTACAGAGTCTGATCTTTGAACACCCATCGGGACAAATATTGAGTTTCCATGCTCTAGTAGAAACGTGCAGGTGACAGACCCTCCACCAGAAAAGTTACACAATGCACTGTTAAGTCTCTCAAATAACATAACAGCTTACATTTTTTGTTGAAAATCAAACTCCTAAACAGCTCCTGACAATTTGCTTGTGGCCACATACGTGGACAGCACTTTTTAACTCTTATGTCCACAATCATGTTCAGTGCTGAACTGGGGGTATTATAGACACATGTGTGAGCAGTGACTCTACCATCCAGGTGTCAGAAGAGCCGAACATACTATTGTCAAAATTCAATATGGCGGCGAGCACATGGGAAGATTCAAGTGGCAGCTCCATACACAAACGTCGATCAGGTAAGCGGTCCTGTCATATTTTATGGTTTATTCTGATGTAGATATTTATAAAAGTGTTGTACATCTGTCAGGACATGTAAATTTGAAAAAAAAAAAAAAAAAAAAAAAACATTCTAAAAATATCAACTTAGTATGTGAGGTAACATGATGTACACATATGTGTACTTATGGACTGAAGCTCCTTGAAAACACTAAAATGCTAATCCACATTCACATTTGTACAATAAGAAAAAAGCTATCTCTCTTGCAGCTAAAAATCTGGACATTGTTCCAATTAAATAAAAAATCTAATCACTAAATACATACATATATACATAGATTAGTTGGCTTGAAAATGTTAGTAATAATCTAATATGGTAGTATAAATGTTAGCTCACAGCTAACTTACAGCTAGCTCTGATGCAGCTAAAACACGGCATTTTGAACCATTGATATAAATAATGCATAACTACATACATAAAGGACATTTCATCTGATCATGTTTTTATTTCTAGAGCGTTTTTCTGTGCAAAGAGCATTGGAGCTACTTGGATTACTGGATGGAGACAACTCGGATTTGGACTTGTCTGACATTGATGATCCTATCATTGATGAAAATTACCAGACACCATCACAGGAGCAAAGCAGCAGTGAAGATGAGGGTGACAGTGATGATGAGGACCCCAATACTGAGCCCACTCAGCACAGCAGACGTAAACGTCTCTGCTGCAGATAATGGTTAACCAAGTCCCAGTATATATTTGTTGATTTGATGTAGTTAGGGCCTCAGGGCTACATGAAGGATTGGCAGCAAATGCTAATTAACAAGACTTGTTGACAGGTTTATGGTCAGGGACAGAAACAGGGGCAGAGACAGCTACAAGTTCATCCTGCACTCCCAAACGTCGCTGTCAAAATCAAAAGACTGATAGCTCAGAAGATGATTTGGACGAGCCAACACCAGGACCAAGCCAAATCAAGTGTCCAAGCAAGGTAATTATTATTATTTTAGTTTTATAGCATTATTTTATTTATTTATTATAATTTATTTAATTTAGTATTATTTACACTTATATATATTATATATATGTACGGATGGTAATGCTTTAGCCAACAGCTGGCTACTCTACCGTAAAGACAATGCAATATGTGTTGGACCAAGGACAAGACCCATCCAGTTCCTTCAGTTCCGTATGGAAGTGGCAAAGATCCTCTTGGCCCAGCATCATAGAGCAGATGCAGACCCTTCAGAACAATCAGAGGAGGAGGACGATTCAAATCAAGGGGTACGACGTTATGTGACAGAGGTGCCTCATGTCTCGGTCCGCAGGAAGGCTAATGCTCACCTCCCAGAGATGATAGGCCTGAAGAATGCAATGCGCTGCAGGCAACCAGGCTGCAGTGGAAGAACAAGAGTTCGTTGTGTGACCTGCAAGGTGTTCCTGTGCCTGCAAGCTGGGCGCAACTGTTACTCAGGCTTTCACAAATGAAATGTGTGAAACTGAGATGGCAGTGATACTCAAGGTGTGTGTGCGTGTGTGTGTGTGTGCATGTGTGTGTAAGAGAGGGTATGATTGGTCACATTCAGTGAAGATCAATCAATCAGCTGACCTCTGGGCTTCCAAAAGCAGGCCAGATCCTACTGACCTCAGGGGTTTGCTCCCTTTCACATCATTTTTTACATTGCCAATGCCAAATTTCACATGAGCCATATTGTAACTGTGACTGTCCAAAAGGGGTGAAATGTTTTTTGTTGTTGTTTTGTTTTGTTCACACATTAGTAGCCTGATGCAACAATGACAATGTAAAATGTTTTGAGTATTTTTTTTCCCTCTTCACATCCATACAATGTCATATTCCAACTGTTCATATAGTTCTGTTCCATACAGTAGCTTTTCAAGAGAGGCAATAATGAAATCATTCCATGTTGTTTTTACCGTTATATTGAAAACATCTTCAAAAATATGTGTGTAATGTGTTATTAATACATGCAGAATCTGTCAGGAAAAAAATGCTCTGTTTAAGGTGAAAATAAAGAGTTTTTCTGTCTATTACTCAAAGGTGACTTTCTTAAGTTTTATGGAGATTCGGACCAAGAGTCCACATATGTGGACATCAATTTTCTCCAAACGTATACAATATCATAATATGATGCTTAGTTTTTATTCTAATTTGGTTCCAATAATCCCAAATAGCAAAGAGAAATAAAAAATGCACATAAAGAAATGTCTTGGGCCTTAGGAGGTTAAATCCATTTTGTATTTTTTCTTGAGTTATCAGACAATTTTAATACATATTTATCAGTTGCCACGTTTACATGAGAGCTTTAATTCGGAATAAAAGTCATTTAATTCTGAATAAAAATGGATTCTGCTTTAAAAAAGACCATGTAAACACTTAATTCCTAATGAAAATGATTATTCGGAATTAAACTTAATTCCAAAGTAAGTGGGTGGTTTATTACGATTTTAAAAATAAATTAATTTTATCCTTGGTCATGTAAACGTTTATTCATCTTAAAAATTATTCCGGTCACTCAGCGCATGCTCATTGGGTCGAGCTTCTGATGCAATCCGGACGATCCGGCTCCACTAGTCCTGGCTTTGGACTTTCATCCACGTCTCTTTGGATTTGTGAGCGGGATGTGGGAGTGGGCTGAGGTAGAGCAGCCGTTGACTCAGTTTGTCTTCTTCCTCCCTTCTCTGACACTCTTCCCTTCTCCTCCTCAGCTGACAGACATAAAGCGTGATGAGAGAATTCTCCAGCTGCTGTGCAATTATCAGCGGAACCACTCTGGAAAAAGCTTGTGTCACTGACATAACGACAAACCCGAGATGACAGAAAAGTCGGTAGCAGCTTAAGTGTGTTTGTTCTTCCGGTCGATGTAAATACATTTGTGTCCCTGCACAATCAGAAATCTTCCCCACCCCCAGATGATGAGTGGAATTACCGTATTTTCCGGGCTATTAGGTGCTCTGGATTATAAAATGCACTGTCATAGAATGGTCTGTTTTCAAACTTTTTTCACAAATAAACCGCACCGGACTTTAAAGGAAACACAACAGTTGGATGGGTCAGTGGGATTTTGTTTGTGGCGTTCACGGTGACTCTGGGCTTTGTTCAGTTGTGGCGTGTAGGGAGGGTGCTGTCTGAATTGTTGGCGTGTTCGCAGTGACTCAGTTGTTCAGTTGTGTCTAGAAGTGGCACATTGGACTCGCTTTTTTTGGTTCGTTCCTCCGTTCCGTTCCTCGTCGGTGTGGAGTGATGAGTGTGGCTGTAGGTGTTTGTCGCCGCGCGGTCGCTGTCTGCTCCATGTCTGTTTGCGTGTGCTGAGGGTGCTGTGGCTTTGTAGTTTACTGAAGTCGTGCTGGGACACTCGAGTGGATTCGTGTATAGGGCGCTCGAAAAATACGGTAAATAAAGGCGATTTAACGTGTTTTCCATGTAAACCTTGTCTTGAAAATGTGCCTTTTAGGTCCATTTTGTATTTTTTCTTGACTTTTCAGACAATCTTAAAACTTATTTCTCAACGTTTGCTACTTGTGTCTCCATGGTAACTATCAATAATACAAAGAAAATATTGTTATTAAAAAAAAAACTAAAACAAAAAAAAACAGTTGGAACATTCAATGTATTCCATTAATATTTCAGAGATGGAATTAAACATTTGCCATTGAACACGCCTTGAAAATGTCAGCTTAGGTTCAAGGATGCTCCCACGAACAGCTTCCACTTTGAAAAGAAAAGCTTTGAATCACAAATGAATCAAATAAGTCCCGTTTGTACCGTGGAACCAGGTGCACGGCTAAATGATGTCTAAATGATAAAAGCCAGTTGGAATGGCGCTTGTTGGATTATTTTGTCTGCGTTCCGGTAAAAGTACAGCTCTGAACACCTGAACACAAACCAAATAGAAGTTCACACTCATTAGAGGCCAGCATTATGCAAAACTGACTTTTCCCAAAGCTTTTAAACCATCTAATATTGGAATAAAAACAAAGACAGAGTTGTGTCATTTATGCACGTTTGAGAGGTCCTATTTTCTACAGAGATGCTCCTTTGTGTTTTTAAAGTGTACTCACCTGTGACAAATTCATAATTTCTTTTCTTTTTTTGTTTTACTTTTGTCAGTGAGTAACCGTGCAAGTTTTTTCAGTGATGGTTAATAGATGTGGAGTAAACCCGAGCACTAAAACTTAAAATAATGTCTATCTTCTGACAACAGACAACATCAATCAATCCATCAAGTTTTATTTCAGACAGAAATTGGCCCACAGAGAGCCTTTAAATACAGACAGAAGACAAACAAAACTGTAATAATGGTCTAGAGTACATAGGAGTTCCTCCAGAGAAAAACTAGTGAAAAAAAATAATAAAAATGTTCATTTTCAGAATATAAGCCGCTACTTTTTTCTCACACTTTGAACCCTGCGGCTAATAAAACGATGCGGCGAATATATATGGACGGATTCTTTGTTTGGCACATTGTCTAATCATATACCATATTTTCCGGGCTATTAGGCGCTCTGGATTATAAGACTCACTGTCATTATATGGTCTATTTTCAAACTTTTTTCACAAATAAACAGCACCGGACTTTAAACGAAACACAATGGTTCGATGGGTCGGTCAGACTTTGTTTGGCGCGTTCACGGTGACTCTGAGCTTTGTTCAATTATGAACAGTATTGGGAAGGTTACTTTTAAAATGTATTCCCCTACAGATTACAGATTACATACACCAGAATGTAGTTTGTAATACAATCCATTAAATTACTTAAAGTGAGTAACGTAATCGGAATACTTTGGGTTACTTGATTTGCTGTAGAGAAGCAAAGATGAGGAGATCTTCACAGAAGATGTTTTATCTGCTAAAAAACAATAAAAAGCCCAGACTTTACTGAACCATATTAAAACTATTATTGACATGAGGAGACATGGTCCACGCAGCATGATTTAGTCCTGTAAAATCCTGTTTTAGACATGGATTAGACCTAGTTTAGACCTGGTTTTAGACCCAGTTTAGACCTGGTTTTAGACCTGGTTTAGACCTGGTTTAGACCTGGTTTAGTGTCCGGCAATGAGTGGAATTACCGAAAAAAAAAAAAAAAAAAAAAAGGTAATAGCCCAAAATATGAAAACAGGAAAATACCGCCGCGTAATCCATTTATTTCAACCAAGTAACTGTAATCTAATTACCACTCACTGAAACAGTAACTGTAACTGAATACAGTTACTCATAATTTGTACTGATTATATAACTCCGGTACTTCTAATCTGTTACTCCCCAACACTGATTATGGCGCATAGGGAGGGTGCTGTCTGGGACCAGTGGATTGTTGGTGTGTTCGCAATGACTCGGTTGTTCAGTTGTGACTCAGAAAGGCACATTGGACTCGCTTTTTCGGTTCGTTCCTTCGTTCCGTTCCTCGTCGGCATGGAGTGATGAGTGTGTCTGTGGGAGTGTGTCTGTGGGAGTGTTTCGCTGCGTGGTCGCTGTCTGCTCCGTGTGTGTTTGCGTGAGCTGCAGGTGGTGCGACTTTGTAGTTTTCTGAAGTCATGATGGGACACCCGAGTGGATTCCTGTATGGGGTGCTCTGGATTGCGGATTGTCGTTTTTTGATGCATTTAGAGGCTTAAGAGCGCGTCTAATAACCCGGAAAATACGGTATAAGGTCTATGGTTTGGCAACATAGCGAATGCACCGCAACCTGAATGTATGTGCGGTTTTCACGCACTGCCGTCCGTCAGTGGAACACGTTACCAACAGAACTGATCACATGTACAAACTATGGCACATTTTCACGCCTGGCGAAACAGTGGCTCCAAACCTGCGCCCATAGTGTGGACTGATGAGTGAAGAGAGATGCTCTGGAGTGAATGAAATGAATGATGCTTTTGATAAGGATGATGTTTTTAAGATGCTGAGAGAACTGGGAGTGAATGATGATACAGAATTGTTATGATGCTCTGGACATCATAAAACAGTTTGTCGCCTTAAAATAAGTTAAATGCTAAATGAACATCAGTGAGTGGGCTACGTCTTACTCTTATGTGTTAAATGCAGGTGATTGCGTAAATGACGAGAAGAAATGTCTCAAACTTCACTAGCCGCACATCTACTCATACCTGATCCATCCACCTATCCCCTTCCCCGGGACAGACTGATATCTGCTGAAATCCTACAAGACACTGACATGATACTGACAGAGACTCTTTCTGCAGTGTGTGCATGTGCGGTAGAGCGCAAGGAGAGACGGAGGTAATGTCGGCGCATTACCTCCATGCTCATTTGATTGTGTTTTTGTGAATAGTCATTTTGTGCTTCATACACACACCCTCCTCATCGGAAACACACAAAGAAAAGCAGATGATGCCGCTTTTAAGTTAAAGGTATTTGATCTCACTTTTGAAGAAGAAAACAGAGCTGCTGCTGATTTTTTATTTTTTTTTTTTTGTGCCATTCACCCCTTTGTTGAAAATCAAACACCTGAACAGGAGGTCTGTCAGCTGGAGGCCTGGTGCAAACAATCTGTGCATCAGTGTAAAGAAAACAAAAGAGAAGATTGTGGATTTTTGTAGGGAACCCAGTGCCTCTTCTCCTCTGTACATCAATGGAGATGCAGTGATGCAATACCTGAGAGTACCTGAGAGTCCAAATTATGAACAATCTCACCTGGTCTAACAATACAAGTTGCATATTAAAGAAAGCGCATCGATGTCTCGACTTTCTTAGGCGCCTCAAAAGGCAGGTCTGGGCTCCTCTGTCCTGAAGGCCTTTTACATGTGTGTGGTGGAGAGTGTCCTCACTTCTAACATGCCTGTGTGGTTCAGCAGCAGCACCATGTCGGAGAGGAAAGCTCTGCAGAGGGAGGAAGAGCTGCTGAGATCATCTGCAGCTGTATCTGCCCTGCACTGAACACATCTACATCAACAGGTGCAGGAAAAAAAGCCCACAGCATCATGGAGGACTCCACCCATCCAGCACATGGACTTTATCCAGCACTCCCATCAGGCAGAAGACTGCGCCACCTACAGGCCAGGACCACCTGATTCCAGAACAGTGTTCACCCTGATGCTGTTAGGCAGATCAATTCTGTCCTGTAGCCCTCACACAAATGCTCCTTACAAAATAGGCTATATTCACACTTGCGCCACAAACCAGGAAGACATTTGGAAAGATGCGATTACGACTTCCCAGGCCCAGTTTTCCTCATCTCCATGCCACTGTAGTGTTCCGTTATGTTCGGCTAATCAACAATTACAACCATATCTCAGTTTTTATCATTTCACCACTGACACACAACTCCGAGTGCACTGGGTACATGCGATTAGAAGACATGAGGCGCCAATTTCCAGATGATTCCAAACAGCACATACATCTGCAGTCTTCAATTTACCGCTTATCACATTTACCTCAGTGGATTTGATCACAGTCGGTCGATGGTTTGTGACGTTAGCGTGAATAGAGTCTATAGCACTGAGCACATTTATTCTTATTGTTGTTTGCACTGGTGATGACCTGGACCTGAGTGCAGTGTTATTTTTTATACTGTAATGACAAATAAATTCTGATTCTGAACAGGACCATGAATGTTCACATTGATTACAGGCTCCTGAAAATGTGCTGATTAAACCCATTTTGTATTTCTTCAGTTCTTGAGACGATCGTAAATCTTATTTGACAGTGTGTGTATTGCGTCTCCATGGTAACTGATGAACATTCCGCCAGTACACATACATGTAGAACCTCCAGTGTGACGGCACCGCAAAGTATCAATAAAACAAAGAAGAGCTATGTTCGTACGGTCCACAGGCATATACAAGTCGATTTGCTTTTATACTTGTTCTGATACAGCTCAAGGTCATTCTAAAAACATTCACGAAAACTTCATTTCTGTCCTGTGAATGTGACTTTTTAGCATTGATACTTGCTCAAATGAGTATCAAGTTTCAAAACTAGCTTTGGTATCGTTTAGTATCTGATTTCCGACAACCCTAGCCACAAATAGTCCAGTCATTGTTGTAGCCCTAGATTCACCAAAAGATCGGATCATCAAAATCTCTTTTCAGTTTCAAATTCTCTTTTATTTACAATTGATTAATGTAGATTGTGCACTGTCCCTGTCTCAATAAATAAACTAAACTAAACTAAACATAGAACATGGGTTAGTTGCAATGTTAGCTAGCGATCAGCACACTAAAACAGTTTATCACCGTGTATCACCATAAAATAAGTTGGTAACACTTTATAATAACTACACCTTATTTAGCCTTAATAAAGAATGAATAATGACTTAATTAATAATGAACAAAGACTTAATTAATAATGATTCACGCTTAGTAAATGTTTAATAAAGCATAATTCGTCTTCACTTTAGAAAAAAAACTCTCCAAAAGACTTAACTAACAGATAACAGCTGCCTGAATTATCATTGCATTGCATTATTAGTAAATCATTCTCTCATAGTTTATTAATGATTAATAAATGCTCAAATGTTAGTCCATGAATAATTAAGTATGAAATAATTATGAGTAACTATTTACAGCACAGGCAAATTAAGTGCAAGTGCTAATTAAGGTAGTAATTAAGTAGTTACTAAGCCTGAATCATTATTAATTAAGCCTTTATTCATGCTTTATTAAGGCTAAATAAGGTGTAGTTATTATAAAGTGTTACCATGACAAGAAGAAACGTCTCAAACTTCAGTCGCCGGACATCCACTCATACCTGATCCATACACCTATCGCCGCTCCCGAGAAAGCCAGAAACCTGCTGGAATCCTACAAGACACTGACATGATACAGACAGAACAGAGGCTCTTTCTGCAGGAGACATGCGCAGTAGAGCGTGGGGAGGGATGGGGTGATGTGCCGAGGAAGATGCTCGTTTGATTTGTGTTTTGAACAGTTATTTTGAGCTTCATACACACACCCTCCTCATGGAAAACAAGCGAAGAAATGCAGAGAACACAGCTTTTAAGATAAAGGTATTTGATCTTGCTGTGGAAGAAGGTAACAGAGCTGTTGCACACGAGCTTGGGATCAATGAGTCGATGGTGAGATTTTGGCGACGGCAGAGTGACGAACTGACACACTGCAAAAAGACAACAAAATCTTTCAGAGGCGATAAAACCAGACGGCCGAAACTTGAAAACGTTCATGAAGACGTGGAGACTTGCGCGTGCAAGTGCGGCCTATACATGAAAATTTTTTTAATTTTGTTGATGCGGTTTATATTCAGGTGCGCTCAGTAGTTCGGAAATTACGGTATTAAGATGATCAACCCTTTATGGCACTCTAAGATAAGTGCACCGTTGTAATGAATGCTAAGATTGAGTGTGTTTACATGCACATCAGTATCCCGGTTATGATCGGGTTTTTTGAGTATCCCGGTTTCTTCATGGTGCATATATACGCAGTACCCCAGTTTCAGTATCCCGGTTATTAGAAACCAGGATACTGTAGCTGGTTTATTCTCATAGTAACTGGGATACTTGTGGCATGTAAACACAGTGTCCCGGTTTCTGCAACATAAAGTTGAGTGCGCATGCGTCCAAAAGACAAACACTTTCCAGTCTTTTCACCTCAACAGTAGCGACATAAATAAATTGACCAACATAAATAAAGTGACCACACGAGTGAAATGACTGTAAAATTAAGAGCGGCGCTAAACCTGCACACGTACAATCTGCACTCGTACGACCTGCACTCGTACGACCTGCACTTGTGTGATCGCTGAAAAGTTAAAACATGAACTATCTCCTATACAACAAACACACACAACAGATTCACCATCATTAGCACCTCTTCTGTCACAAAAAGAACACACATAATCCACTGAGTCATTTAGTCCAAAAGACGCTGATCGCATCAGCAGCACAAGGAGCAGATGATTTTATCACCGCTAACAGTTTATGGTAATTAGCGATGTGGTCTTAAGTTTCGTTTCTGTAAAACATAAACAAATGTGATCAGAGCTGAATTATATGATCAAACCTGCTGATGTGGCTCTACAGTGTTTATGGTTTATATGTTGTAAAGTTGAGTTTATTTATGCAGAAGATTTTAATGAAGAATCTGTTTGGTTTGATCTGTGCAGTGGATTGTGGGACATCTCGTAGCTCCTTAGCTTCTTATGCTAAAAGAGCTCATGGTTTGTATTTTTCCTGGTTTATGAAATTGATTTAAGTTAATTTTTGCTCTTGCGCATTTGTGAGATTATGTCAAGAAACCGGGATACTCCATTTGATCATGTATATGTGAATATGATTATCCCGGTTTCTCAGTGCGCATGTAAACACAGTAACCCGAATACTGACAGAACCGGGATATGGCTAATAACCGGGATACTGATGTGCATGTAAACACACTCATTTACATTTCTTCAAGTGTACAATTGAACATTTGCACTTGTTCTGATATAGCTTAAGATCACTCAAAGCTATTCAGGAAAGCATTAATACTTCAAATGACTATCTACTTTTGCTGGTGGTTTTAGCATCGATAAGATTTCCGATACTTTTGACCATAAGATCATATAATCAAAACCTTTCTCCTTGACTTATATATTGAGTCCTCTGATATAGTAACTTGGGGAAAATCAGCCAACGCTTTCTCAGACACGAATCCCATATCAACCCCCCACTCTGCCACAGTCAACAAACCCAGAGTAGTGCCGGTGTATTATATGTAGGGACTATATTTCCATACAGTGCACCCTATTTGCTGAATAGCTGGGCGCGCTGGTCCATGCGCAGATGAATGACACTACTTACAGTCTTCTCATTACGAGGCAGGCTTTTGGTTGGAGGGGTGTGGAGAGATGCCATTTATCATGCCAGACACCAACCGCCTTCTTATCAAACACGCTCTGTCCCGCGGCCAGTCCACCATCTCCAATGCTTCTGCGCATTTACCCGTGTGCTTCATTTCAGCCCATATCTCACTCGCTTATTGTACGACGCATATCCAGGTCTGGCTGAATATACGGTTTGAAGTCCACGTGAAGAACGGCGTGTACATGCATTTTTTCATATTATTTGGTTGCTGCTTTACACGTGAGTCATGGGAATAGCTGCTTCCGCTTGATTCAGTCTCCTCTGGTGCACTAAAGAGTTCGATAAATGGCCTATATTATGTTATTTGTTGTAATGTGTTCTCCACGTCACAAACAGACCTGGAGTTGGGGTTCATTTCATTCACACGTGTTTAAACCAGGACTAAACCAGGTCTAAACCAGGTCTAAACCAGGACTATACCAGGACTAAACCAGGACTAAACCAGGATTAAACCAGGTCTAAACCAAGACTGGACCAGAACTAACCCAGGTCTAAACTAGGACTAAACCAGGTCTAAACCAGGACTGGATCAGAACTAAACCAGGATTAAACCAGGACTAAACCAGGTCTAAACCAGGACTAAACCAGGACTAAACCAGGTCTGAATCAGGACTAAACCAGGCCTAATCTTGGACTTGAGAGAGAGAGAACCCCAAGTCCACAGAGCAGGACATCCACAAAGTGCGATCGGGCAACGGCTGTGCTTAGCTGCACGGGGCACGAAGTTCTGCACCGGTTCTTTCGCTCGGTCACCCGAAGGTCTATGCAGGCGCACCTCCTTGGAGTCAGTCCTGGTTCGGTCCTAGGTTAGTCCTGCGTTAGCCCTGGGTTAGTCCTAGCGTGTGTGGCACAAAAGTGCAGGATCTCGATCAATGTTTCTTCTGCTCAATAAATAATGCCTGTGAAGAAGTGACGTATTTTTGACAGTCGAGTCGCGTCTGTGAATTCATACTCGTATTTTTGAAAGCTTTCATACTCCATACTATTGCCTATTCAAACTGCCTTTTCAATCCTCAAAACATGCATTTCATCAAGTTCTAGTAATAACAATAGAACAGAGAACAGCAGACGTTAACGTCACATATGAACAGTTCTTCAGATAAACTATAACATAAACAACAGAACAGAACAAGTTTACCAAACTCTCCATCTCACTCCAAATCACTAAATCCATTCAATTCTTCATTCTCGGTGTCACTTCTGAGCAACTCCGCAACCTCCGAAGGTAAACAGAGCGCCGCTTCCTCTTCTGTGTAGCTTTCTGAATCCCGACAGGATGGTTTCAGTGTCACTGAAGTTCAGGCTTTGTCCATCCATCCAGTGACTTCCAGGAAAGTTGCATGGTGCACCCTCCTGGTGTCACAAGTTCGCTCATTCCAAATTTTCTTTCTGCTGCTCGATTACTGTTTTCAGCTGCAGATTTTGCTACTTGCAGCTTGTAATCTGCAAAATATGATTTTCTTTTTAGGGGCATTTGTTTTCAGTCTTCTCAGTTTTCTTTATAAGTTTGTTTAAATTTTCAGTGGTACAGAAGTAATGGCATGATCGACTGACAGCAGCTCTTTCTACAGAATACATGCACAGTAGAGTGAAATGACAGTGGTACAGGAGTAATAGGAGCATCAGATACTAAGACACAAGACTAGAGCTTCTCGTGGCTGTCAGAGTGAACATTTTAATACAAGTCACATTGGAGTATAAGTCACAGAAAACACCCAAACCATGCTAAAAAGAGCGACCTATAGTCTGAAAAATACGTTAATCATGATAATCAAAATAATCAAAATAAAAATAATAATAGCTCTACTTCTGTTCTGATCAGAGACAGCTCAACTCAGTTATTCCATTATTAAGCCGTCCACAAGGCTGCAGTACAACGCACACAAAATCACAACTATTCCTACAGAGCTACTTCTGAGTGAAAATGAACTGACCATTTTATCAAACTGTAAGGAGTGTTTGAACAGGGGAGAGATCACAAGATTACTCAAACATGTACGGATTACATATAAACATCTACAGGCATGTTTATGATGAGTGAACATTGGAACAGGACAATTCTAAAAAAGTCAATTTTGCGTAGTACACCCATTTGAATTGAAATTACACTGTGTTTACGCCTTTCAACGAGAAGGTCCAGGGTTCCTTTTGTGTGGGACCTTCCTGTGTTTGATTTTTTTCCTTTGTACAGATCCTTCCAGTGCTGGTACGGGATGGTAGTCTGATTCATCAGCTGGTTTTACTTCGTTTCACTTCGTACAAACCGTCTGACCTCGCAGCCTTAGATTTCGTTCGCTCAACGGTAGGTAGGTACTTTTTATGATTTAACCAGTCGATGCTATTTGGTCATGACGTATGTAATGCGCCGCAAACGGGGCTAACTGCTATATTAAGCTTTGCCCAAATTCCATCGGAAGAAGGACAATAACGTCTTTCCCCTTGATAAAATTCACCAAACATTCTCTTTATTCCAGCTTTAAATCCTCGATCTCGGGAATCATTGATAACAATGAATATATCACTCTTTGTTGATTGGCTGGTACCCGAACTTGCACTTCCGGGGTTTTCGCAAACCATCTATTATATTTTGATTCCTGACCTAGTCGCTGGAGAGAAATGAAATTGAGCGACGACACTAAGTGGCGCCAGCCCGGCTAACGGGATGGATCATTGATTTTTATACAAATTGATGGGAGAGTTATCGTTAGCAACACTGTAAACTTTGAAAAACTGCAGCTGTTTTGGCAAATGGCAACCACATGTTAGTAATTTCAAAGGTTTTTTAGCAATGATTAGTTCATTCACACATGATGTAATATAGTAATGAACATTTCTTAAATTTGACATTTTGTTGGACTAATTGCATCAAAAATATACTGGGTTTGATTTTTTATTTTATTTTTTTCGTCAAGCACCACAGATCCTCCATACTGAACTTTAAAGAACGGAGCTGGAAGTTAAACGTTGGCTCCTTTTACTTGTTTGCAAATGTGACAAACACATAGGCCTAAACATTGACCATTTGTTCCAGCGGTCTACAAACCGGGCTTCATTAAAATCAAAGGGAGCATAAATATTGAAACTCTGCTGCGAGGGTAACTTTTTCTAAACACGTCACTCCAGGAAGGGTCCATGGAACATTAACTCAAAACATGCACAGCAAGCTAATCTCCAGTTTCTGCGGTTCAGGATCTGAAAATGGCTCACTGCTCCTGCCAGATTACTCATAGCTGGTTGAATAATTGTGTGAATGCATTTTGTTCTTTTCAGTTTTGGTGCTCTGGTTTCCCCATAAACCTAAAATAAGCTATGAAAGCTATGAATAAAAAAAAACTATGTCCATGAATTTCCTTTTTACACTCCTATGTTTTAATATTTCGTCATCAAAAACAGACCTGGAGTTGTGTTTTATTTCACTCACACATGTTTAACACACAAATCCTTCATATTTACTGCATTTTTCTGACTATAAGTCGCACTTTTTTGGTTTGGGTATTCCTGCAATTTATAATTCGGTGCGACTGATATATTAAAATTTTCAGACTGACAGCCAACGGGGAGGCTCTAGTCTTGTGTGTCAGTAACTGCTGCTTCTGTTACTTCTGTACCACTGTCACTTCACTCTACTGCGCATGTCTCCTGCAGAAAGAGTCTTGTCTGTATCATGTCAGTCGATCGCACCATTACTTCGTTACCACTGAAAATAAAAAATTCAAACAAACTTATAAAGAAAACTGGGAAGATTGAACACAAATGCCACCAAAAAAGAAAATCATATTTTGCAGATTACAAGCTGCAAGTCGTGAAATCTGCAGCCGAAAACGGTAATTCAGCAGCAGAAAGAAAGTTTGGAGTGAGTGAGAAACTTGTGACACCAGGAGGATGCACCATGCAACTTTCCAGGAAGTCACTGGATGGATGGACAAAGCCTGGACTTCAGTGACACCGAAACCATCCTGTCAGGATTCAAAAGACCGGAATAATTCTGACTGGAACTGATGCTGAATCTGACGACAGCTACACAGAGGAGGATGCAGCACTCCGTTTACCTCCGGAGATCACTGAGTTGCTCAGAAGTGACACCGAGGATGAAGAATTGAATGGATTTAGTGAGATGGAGAGTTTGGTAAACTTGTTCTGTTCTGTTGTTTATGTTATAGTTTATCTGAAGAACTGTTCTTATTTTGTCTGTTCTATTGTTATTACTAGAACTTGACTTTTAAGATAAATTGTCGGTTTCTGGTTTCTGATTTTATCAAATAAATTTCCCCCAAAAAGTGCAACTTATAGTCCGGTGCGACTTAAATATGTTTTTTCTTCTTCATTACACATTTTTTGACTGGTGCGATTTATACTCTGGAGCGATTGAGTTTCTCTCTTAAACACACTGGGAAACACGTGGTAATACATGAAGTGCTCCGTTGTGTTTTTAAACTCAGTACACCTTCACTCGAATTATTTGGATAATTTCAGGCCTGGAATTATGAATCTCTACTGAACAAATAGTAAAAAGTAGCTGTTAACTTGACATCATATGGTGGAATAGGACATTTTAAGATTTGTGGACTAATAATAAAGGATTACTCAAACGTGTGAATGGAACAAAACACAACTCCGGCTATGTTTTTGATGAGGAAACAACATTATAACAGAAATGAGAAAATGGCGTGACATGGGCCCTGTAAGCTCGAAGAAAAACCAGCCCTTTTCTGTACATGTCCACACCACGTCAATCTTTTCCTTTCTGACCTAAAGTAACTCAACCAACAAACTCAAATGTCAACATCCTTCAGCGAGTTGAACTTGGGTCTCATTCAGTGAAATCGAACCAGCGTGTTGTCTGCTGAACTGTGAATGAAGTCTGACGGAGGATAAGAAAAGGCTCAATTGAACAGCGGCGCGAGGGAGAGACTATAGAGCCAACAAGTGAGCGAGCTTATACGTTATCCTCTGATGCTCGCGTTGTAAGGAATGTGCTCGTTCAAAGACTGCCCTCAAGGTAAAGGCTTACATCATCGTCAGTGAAATTACACAGGACCAAATAGAACCGCTTCGAGGATGTTGAATCAAGCCACCGAGTGCTTTGTAAAAAAAATGCTTGTTATCTCCTATTTAGTTTCAAGAGATCAAGAAATTGCGTGCTTGGACATCCAAAGCTAACCCGGCTCGCGGCTGATTGATTGATATGTGTGTCACGCTGGACGTTATCAAACTGCGATGGTTCTCAGTGGAAGAGATTGGAAAACGTCATGATGATAGTTTGATTCTGATCGGTGGAAGCGTCACAACAGCGGAACGAGCCAAAAAATCTAACTTTTGTAAAAGCAAGGACATCTTCCCTCTCCACAAATACATCAAGCTCTAACCTTCTGCGCGTTTTTCACAAACAAAATAGTTTGTGGAGACGCTAAAATAGGTTGAAGTACGTCTCTTGCGGTCACCACGTTTGTTTTGGTTTATTTGGGCGCTTCATATTTGGCTTCTGCACAAATCAGAACTAAACCAGGTCTAAACCAGGACTAAACCAGGTCTAAACCAGGACTAAACCAGGACTAAAAATAGGTTGAAGTACGTCTCTTGGGGTCACCACGTTTGTTTTGGTTTATTTGCGCTTCATATTTGGCTTCTGCACAACTCAGAACTACTAAACTAAACCAGGACTGGAACCAGGAACTAAAGGACTAATCCAGGACTAAACCAGGTCTAAACCAGGACTAAACCAGGTCTAAACCAGGACTAAACCAGGAACTAAACCAGTACTAAACCAGGACTAAAATAGGTTGAAGTACGTCTCTTGGGGTCACCAGTTTGTTTTGGTTTATTTGCGCTTCATATTTGGCTTCTGCACAACTCAGAACTAAACCAGGACTAAACCAGGACTGGACCAGAACTAAACCAGAACTAAACCAGGACTAAATCAGGTCTAAACCAGGACTAAACCAGGACTAAATTAGGTTGAAGTACGTCACCATGTTTGTTTTGGTTTATTTGGGCGCTTCATATTTGGCTTCTGCACAGCTCAATGCTGCACACATGCTGCTATTCCGGCCACTATTTAGACATTGACGTCTATCTGTCGGAGCAGCAGCATAAACATTATTTTTCAAGCGTCCCACTACTATGACATTTTTATTTATTTTTTTCTTCATTGTTGGAGTAGCAGCACTTTACTATTTTTCAATCTGCTTTTCCCACATGAATAACATTAATGTGATAGCCTCTGATACTTTGTGCTCCCATATATCATGAAATGCTTGTGCCGGTGCAAAGCTCTTGATCAGAGAACACTTCAGCCACAGAGGATATCAGACAGTGGGAAAATGTCCTAACTGATCGCCATGGGAAACAGTCATGCATTTTAAAAACCAGCATAGGCCAGCCTTTGTGGTTCATGTAGGCGATCTGCGGAGAACACCATGTAAACCTAAAAATAAATGTCCAATCATATTCATTACGCCAGCTCAATGAGATGACACTCTCACAGCCCAAAACACACATATGACATGTCGGAATAGCGATACTAACAAGTGTCGAAAAACCGGCATGTCTAAATAGAGATAAATCGTATTAAATGAATGGGATGTCGGAACAAGAGACGGACCCCCGACATGATTGGTCGCCAACCACCTGTCGGGCCCTATCACCTATTTGTGAACTCACAAATATCGCAGGAATCCATCTCGCTGTGCAAAGTTAAGCCAAAACCACACAATTTAAAAATTATTAAAGCAAAGTATTTTAGCCAAAAATATACAAAAATAAAAGCACATATAAAACAAAAAAAGTATAGAATTCTTCAGAATTAACAATTGGGGCACTCTTTTTTCAGTTCCAGCTCAGTTTTCTCGATTTTCATTCCGCACTCTTCTCTCTAATTTGTGTAATTAATGTCTCTCTCTCTCTCTTTTTTATTTTAATCTTTAATTTTGTGATGATATTTATGTTTTGATTTGCTTTTATTGTGATTTTAATGTATTTCTTTTTCTGTAAAGCACTTTGAATTACTTTGTGTACTATACAAATAAACTTGCCTTGCCTTGCCTCTTATGTATGGTACAAGAGTTTATATTTGGTCTGAATGAATATATGAGATTCTTGTTACAAATTGATTTCAGCCTTTCTCATGCATCAGTTAATTGTTCAATTAATATCCTCTCCTCAAACATAAGAAGCATAACTGGCAAATTCATTTCATTTAAACTTAGACAAACTTTATTGATCCGCAAGGGAAATCATTTGGACACAGTAGCTCACACATCACAATAGAGAGAAAATATAAATGGTAATAATTCATTCTAAATAAGTAGCAAAAATATCAAGAAACTGGTGTCAAATAAGGCGTAATTATATAAATGTATAAAAGTAAAAAAATAGAAATAAGTAATACTGAATCTACCTGGAAATAGTTCACAGTATTACACCCAAAAAACACTTTCAAGAAACAAAATCGCACCTGCTGCGCCTGAGAACAAGTCCCCTTCTACTTTGAACGAGCGCCGTACTCTAAAACCGCCAGCGTTGCCATCACTTCGGTGTCAGTATTGAGCGACTCATAATGTGTGTGGTCCCCAGGGGTTTTCAGAGCTTAATTTCTTGGAGGGAGCGCAGTGCAAATCCATAAACAAACCCGTAGCGCGCCGGTCGGGCCTTTTGTCTACGGGCTGATTACTGTAGGTGGCCCCGGGAGATGCTGTAACAGACGAGAGGACCGCACCGTGCATGCACAAGTGACAAGAGGGGACGCGTATGGATTTTCAATGAGCGTCCCAGCATGCAAATCCAGGGCTTAGGAAGTGTGCTACCTAACAAGGAAATGTCTCACTACCCAATGCTAACAGGCCCCTCTTTCGAATCAATAGCTCCTGCATTTAGATCAGAACAAGGAGCGTCTGTGGTGGTGTAAACGTTTAGAAGGTTTAGTGGTGAGATCAGCAGAAAATATGCATTGTTTTTACTGGTTTGCATAGAAGTAATTGGAGTTTATTATAAGAGCATTATAGGTCAGTTCACGGTTGGTAAAGGGTTATGGAGTTTTGCGCCCCGTCGTCTGAGAGAACAATAGTTGAATTTTAGTTTTTGCCTCACCAAATCTTAACTCTTTCCCCGATGAAGACGACATTTGACGACCCCCTTGTGTCTTTAATGACGTGTTTTGACACCTCTGCTGTATCACTAAAGACGTGATTTGACGACCATTAAAAACGGCTCGGTTTTTCACATTTAAACAGAGACTGTGATAGTTGGGGGCCACTACAACCCACACTAGACTGACCAATAGGATTCCAGGATATGTTTTCGCCGTTTTTTTCCAAAGTTAATCGAGTAGTGACGATTGTAGCTTCCGGAAAAAATACAACATGAAAGACGAGCAATGGAGAGATTGCGGCGCATGGTTTTAGAAATAATGAGGAGCAGACGTATTTTATGGATACGTTTAGAGAAAGTGACTTTTATAGATTTCAAAGTGATGATGAAGTTGATTATAAAGTGGAAAACAGCGATAGAGACGGAATTTCAGAGAGTGAAACTTATGAAGGTGAGAATGTGTCTGATGCGTCTGTGTGGAGTCCTGTGATATCCAAACAAACTATCAGGGCTTTATACTCGATTATGAACCAAAATTGCCCCAAAATCTGGATGTTGCCCAGACGAGTCCTTTGAAATATTTTAGTCTTTTTTCCAAGATGTGATGTATGACAGAATCACTACAGAAACAAATGCTTATGTGGAGCTCTGCGCACGAGAAAGTAACCAAGATGACAAATACTGAACACAAACTGACGGGGAAGAGTTTTATTATTTCATATTATAATAAGCTAAATGAGTTCAATAAGTTAAATGGAAAAAAATGAATTAGGTCCACACAGGTGAACAACAGGTAAAAACAGGTGTACACTTGGCTATACTGTATCTGGTGAAATGAAATCTGTTTAAATACTTTGACAAATATATTTTAAATTTTTATTTATTTTTTAATGAATACAGTACTCAGAACATGCATATATCAGATTCTGAATGTAGTTTTTTGTTTTCAATTTTGAACCTGATTTGAAACTCTCATTTTCAGTGAGCTGTTATAAACCTGTAAATGAGTTGAATCACATTTAAACATCCATAAATGAACAGTTCAGAGTCTAAAGTTTTCAGAGATACAAATATGTCTGTGTTTCAATTAAGTTCATGAGTGTGAAAATCATTTATAATCACTCGTGGAAGTCTGTTTTCTTTTATGCAGTTATGCTCTAAGAGTAGCCCTAGGAATATATGTATGGGTTGTTCCTCATAGGCGTCCAAGGGGGAAAGAGTTAAAGGTTCGATATTACACAAAATTTACTCTTTTGAGCTTTAAGCCAGTTTATAATGTTGTTACCGCCTCAAATCATACCTGGAGTTGTGTTTTATTTCATTCACACACGTTAGAGTAATGCTTTATTATTCCTCTCTCTACGTCTCTGAGTAGGCTTGCATCTCCACAAAATTAACTCTTATTTGGACTTGTTTCTATACATAAAACACGGGTGCAGTCTAACTATTGGTTAACGGTGACCAGTGCTGGTCAAGTTACTTCAAAACTGTAATGCATTATTTATGACTTGTTACTGTCATTTCAAAGTCATTGTTACATTACAATATTTAAAATGTAAGGCATTGCATTACTTTTAAGTTTATCTCACCAAAATAACTGGAAATATGGATTTGATCATCTAAATGTATCTCATGATGCTCAATTAGCTCATTACTCATCCAGTGGAAGGTGATGTGGAATCTGACTGAGTTGAACAGGAAGTAGAGTCACTATGGCTAATCTGCAGCTGTTTCAGTACTAGTTTACTCCTGGTTTACTGCTGTTTTAGTCCCGTTTTAGTCCTATTTCAGTCCTGGAATCATTCCTAGATTAATCCTAGTTTAGTCCTGGTTTAATCTTTGTTCAGTCCATGGCGTAGGCAGCGCAAAAGTTTGATATAATCTCGTGTTAATGGGCGGGTGCGGTGCTGTAGCTACTGTGCGGGTGTGCGTCTCCAAAAACCTGTGCAGGACTCTGCGCTGTAGGGCTCCATTACGGAATAAATGAATCTTTGGTTTGTTACATAAAGGACAAAAATAACAAAAGGACGAAAGCAGCAATAGGAAGGAAAAGTTTTAAGAAGGATGCAAAAAAGGGTGCACTGTCCTGTCTGAGAAAAGTGTATAAAGTGTGCTGAGGGGTTTTACAGATTTAAAACAGATATAGTAATTGTAAAATATGAAGTTGACTACTTCACGGATTTCAAGATAGGGTGACCATATTTCCGTTTGTGAAAACCCGGACACCTTACCATGGGTGGGAGGTGGGGCCTCACACATACACACACACACACACACACTACAGTCCCTCGCTATATCGCGATTCATCTTTCGCGGTCTCGCCGTTTCGCAGATTTTTTTTTTCTTTTCTTTTTTTTTTTGTGTCAATCTTGCATGTTTTTTTTTTTACACACAGGTGGGTCAAGATTAAACCATGTCTAAACCAGGACTAATCTTGGACTTATGAGAGAGAACGCCGAGCAGTTTGTCCGCAAAGCGCGATCGGGCAATTGCCGTGTTTACCTCTGTGAGGTGCGGAGCTGAGCCGGTCCTTTCTCCTGTGGTCACCTCCGAGCTCGTCCCGACAGTGAGTCCTGTTTCAGTTCCTGGTTTAGTCCTGGTTTAGTCCTAGTTCAGTCCGTGGCGTAGGCAGCGCAGAAGGGCAGGCGCGGTGTTATACTGTGCGGGTGCGGTGTTATTCACCTATCGTGGGTTATATTTAGAACGTAACCCCGCGTTAAACAAGGGACCACTGTACTCTCACTTCGCAACCTGTGCACATGGGCTCCCACTTGTCCCGACCAGGGATGGAAAACGCAGAATTTCTTGTACAAGTCATTGTTAAATGCACACTTGCGATTCGGCATGTTGCAGATTGACCAACGGTTTGGGTGCGCTCACTCCTTCTGAGTCACAGAGAACTACGAGAGACGCTCAGGACCCCCAATGAACGCTACTGAAAACCCGGACATTTCCATCATTAAAAAAAAAAAAAAACCCGGACGCCCAGGGACAGGACGCAAAATACGGACATGTCCAGGGAAAAACGGATGTTTGGTCACCCTACCTAATACTGTCACAGAAACATTCCAGGCAGAGCACTGACATATCCAGAGAAACAAGCAGAAAAGTTAACCCATGCACCTTTAACCCTTTGCATAATCAAATGGTCAAACACACCTAAGGACTCTTTTAGCGTGACTGCCCCACTCACTCCGGTTCTCCTTGCCCTCGCCGCTGCTCTGAACCTGGGACTCGCGAGGCCTTTGGAGCCCTTTTGAACCGGCGGTGCTCCTCCCCGTGCCTCCGAACATTACTCTTCCTTAAAGACACGACAGGGAGAAAAAACAAGGCAAAATACAGGACTGCCCGGGCCCCATTCATCATGATCAGGGGTTCGGCTTTGACTACCGCCGCGCTCTAGCCTCGCCACTGTAGCCGGACATTCCTCAACGTGGGGGTGGTAGGTACGCTTTGTTTACAGGAGATGCGGTGGAAAGGAGGAGGCGCTGGAGATGTGTTTGGACTGGCTAAAAACGGTGCTTAATCATTTCTGGCCATTGCGCGGTTGTTGTCATCGGTTATGGTCGGAGGATGTAGGAGAGTGGAGGTCATCTCGGTTTTTCGGTTAAGGAGTAAACAGGAAGTAGGAAGGTTGTGGAGGCATAAACGGTGTCAGGGGCGAGAAAAGGCAATTTACACGAGATCAAGGAAATACTGGTGGTTACTGTGAATTTATAAGCTGTGATACTGCAATTAAACCTTTCAAATATACAGTATTCAGTCAAATAAAATCAATTAAAGGGCCCTTATTACGCTATGTATTTTTAAAACACACAAAATTTTGACTCTCTCAACAAGACAACATGTCATGTGGTAATACAGGAAGTTCTCCATTGTGTTTTCAAACTCCACACACCTTCACTAGAAACTAGGGATGTAACAGTTAGTGCTGTCAAGCGATTAAAAAAATTTAGAGATGAATTAATTATGATCTGTAATTAATTCATCTAATTAATCTCTTTTTAATCTCACCTAAAAATTGCTGAGAAAAGCCTCAACTTGAGGTATTTTCATTTAAATTCCTTATTACATTATTGTGGCAGATCAAAAGACTTATATAGAACAAAAAAAAGTGACTTTATAAAGTCATTTATTGTTTAACAAACTTTAAACAGATGCAGCCATTTACATTCCACAGTAGGGGTGTGCAAAAATATCGGAGTATCGATATATCGTATCGTTTAATGTGTATGATACAGTATCGATATCATGGGCTACTGTATCGATATTTCACCAAGAGTATTTTTAGGTGTGTTTTACTAAATTATTTTGTTACAGAGCTACAGTTTTGTTGCTTGTGGAGCAAAAAGAAACTCATTTATGTGACACATTTGACATTTTTACTGTTTTGAGGATTAAAATGTTTGTGTTTCATATGAACTTTGCACAAGAAGTGATTTAACAAACACTTTTAGTATCACAGCCACGATTTAGCCTTTATTTTTTATCGAACCGTATCGAATCGATTTGAAATATATCATATCCAATCGAAAGTGCACTGTATCGAGATATGTATCGTATCGTGGCCTGTGTATCGAGGTATGTATCGTATCGGCAACTCCTTAATGATACCCAGGCCTATTCCACAGTATCATCATTATTATGACTATTACTAATCTGCATAAATAAACTGGACTTTACAACATATAAACCATGACCACTCTAGAGCCACATCAGCCCGTTTGACATTAGAATGTGTTTAATTCAGTTTTGCGCAAGTCTTACAGAAACGAAACTTAAAACCGCATGGCCAATTTGAATAAACTAAGTGGAGAAAAAAAAACAAAAATGCTCGTGTGCGCTGATGCGGTTCAGCTTCTACTAAAGGACACGACTCAGTGGAATATGAGTGTTCTTTCTGTGACAGAGGGATGTTGATGCTGAAGGTGAGTGTGTTCTGTGTGTCTGTGTCGCAATGTTTTCAGAGATCATACGTCTCCAGGTTTATCGCAGATGCGGGCGGGAACAGGAATGAAATTTACAATTCTTTGCTGTTGTTATTAGATTTGTACTGAAATGCAGGTACTGTGAATTATAGCTTATATTGTACAGGAAATGAGAAATCTATATGTTCTTAGTTAATTTGGGACAGTAGAAAAAAGGGGCGGGGTTAAATTACTTCTTCCCACTCCTTTTTCGAGTTTTTCGGACACGAGTAAAATCTGCGTGACATTTATTTTCGTTTATTATTACAGAAAAGAAATATTTACTTTATGTGTTATATCTATTTATTTATGTTCTCTATGCATGTTTACACTACGCTCACCTTCACTATAGAATCATTTGGATAATTTCAGCCCTGGAATTGCCAACCTCTACTGAACTAAAGGTAAAAGGAGCTGTTAACTTGAGAACAATCACTTCATGACATCACAAGGTGGAACAGAGCATTTTGAGCTTTGGAAATGAAGACAAACTAACAGGGTTGTGCAAAAATATTAACGTCGTCTCTTGATGTCATGGTGCGGTATCGATATATCGCCAAGAGTATTTTTTGGTATATTTTACTCAATTAATTTGTTAGAGCTACAGTTTTGTTGCTTGTTTAGAGGAAGGAAACTTGTTTATGCGACACATTTGACATTTTCATTGTTTTGATGATTAAAATGTTTGTGTTTCATACGAACTTTGCACAAGAAGTGGTTTAACAAAGATTTTAGTGTCACAGCCATGATTTAGACATTATTTTTTATTGAACCGTATCGAATCGATTTGAAATATATCAAATCTAAAGTGCACCGTATCGAGGTATGTATTGTATCGGCAACTTCTTAATAACACCAGCCCTAGAGACTAATAATGCACGATTACTCAAACGTGTGAATTCAACAAAAAAAAAAAAAAACATCTCCAGGTGTATTTTTGAGGATATAACAGCATCCTAACATGACTAAAAACTCACAAGAATCAATTTTGCGTAATATAAAACCTTAAAACCTTAAATGACCAACAATTGTGGGCACCATATGGTCACTGCTTATACGAAAACACCGATCAGAGACGGGAAAGTGCGCTTGGTTTGAAATATCAGCACCACAATATAAACATATGTTCTACCCTTGTTTTTTCTCCTGTAGCGACATAAAAAACACGGCATTTTTCTGCTTGCTTGTGCCCGTACTAGTGCAGTCTGTCATTACACACGAGTCAATGGGGAGCAGTTAAATGTTAAAGTTGTAATTGTATTGTCCCTAGAATGAAAAGTCGATAGAATCTGACTCGAGCGGTTATGTCAACGAGAGGCCACTGTAATTTAAAAGCTTTTGAATGCTATTGATTTGTGTGTAGGTCCGGAGGGTCCCAGTGACAAGCGTAAGGTGTTGATGAAAGAGGATGAGCGGCTCCAGCTTCAGGCGTATTACACCGGACAAAATCTACCGGACAGCTCCTGGTTTGTGGTCGAGAGATGGGTCATGTTACTGCACGGATTACTGTAGAATGAACGTTAAGACTGCTTTGGAATGTCGCATATGTGGCAGTCGAGGGGTTTGTCAGCTGTTTGTCTCCATAAAAATGTTATTAAACCAATCTATCACGAGGGAGACAAGCAGTGTGCACATTTACAGCACTGTGCTACGTTACAATTCAGATCTGTGGAAGGTCGCTCCTGTTCACAGAAGGAATTATGTTATTTTTGAGCAATAGAAACACCTGTAATGAATAAATACTAGATAGTCACACCATGAAACATTCTAGGCAAACCAATATGGAGACAATAAGTAGCAGACTCTCTACTAGAAGGGTTGCACAGTGCACGTTTAATAAAAATTAAGAAAATTTAGTATGGGGAATAGAACCTGTGTATAAGGTACACAGGTAAACAGGTTGCATAATTAACGGTCTTTATTTTGCATGTCATTAAACAGTGGTTTAATTTCATAAACGGTAACTATAATGATAAAAAATTCAGGATCCCAATTACACACACTGGTTCGGTTCATTATAAATAGAGTTGCCCATATTACCTCGAGCTCACCGAGCACAAGACTCAAGAGCTGGACCCGAAGTCTGTGCAGGAGAGCAGCTCCAAACATGAGATTAGGGACCCCACAGTTTATCAAATTAATGAGTAAATCAAAATATTCAAAGTAAACGCAATGGAACTAAGCCCAACTAAAGAGGGGCACACACCGCTGATGGAATAAGGTGAGTGCACAATTGCAAATTTTGGATGTTTGAGATGACGAGGTGTGGAATGGCTCGTGTCGTCCTTGATACAATGCCAACTATACAACCCGGTTTATAGTTAGGAGTTTCATTTATATTTAGGATGTGTTTACATTTTCCTATTGCTGAAGGCACCACTGTGCATAAAGGGCTTGGTGTGGCGAGTGCAGCGTGACTACAAGGGACAGTGATTTTATGAATGATGAGGTAATACAGGACGTTACCTGTCGCTGCAGATGAAGGCGAGCGACGTGCAGCTGGCACAAGACACAATGAGTCAGCCAAGCAGAAACTATTGGAAACATGGACTGTAGGAGATTGGATATTTTTATGAATGGACAGGCGTAGTAGGCATTCATTACACACAAGAACATACCGTGAAGCTCAGCGTGGTAAGCACCCATGCCACAGGCCTAAACTGCTGTCTTAGCACACATGCCCGTGGCTTTCCATATTATCTCTTATTTAATGACATATATGATCTAAGTCCCCACTTTCAGCCGGTAAAGACTGACTGAAAGTCTGGAACCATTTTCAGTGTCTTTGTCTTCTGAACTGAAAGGCTGTGCAGGTTTGAGCTGGTTAGTACTTGGGAGACCTCTGGGTGCACTGTAGTGTATTATCATGACACTTGATCCATCTTGCCTGGTCTGAATGTGCTGTGTGATCCGATTGGAGAAGCTGAGGGTGCAGATTGGTAGTCTGCGTCAGTCAGGTCACTGCTGGGCAGCTGTGGCTACAATAATATAATCAAGTGTTGAGAGAATGAATAATGTAATGTTAAGTGTCTGAGTAAATCATTGTTATTGTAACTTGAAGGAGCAAAATTGATTTTGTGTGAGGACAGCACCAGGCTCTTCCCAAACATTAGCTGACAGGCTTATGCAGTTTTCATTGCTCCAGTTCACCACCATTATTCAAAGTAACTCAATATAAATGTTTATTTTAGGTCAAAGCACACTAAAATGAACCAATTACAATTCTGTTTTTAACTTGTACGTTCCTTAAACACATACATTAAAGGTAGAATATGTTACTATTCTGGTAAAGGTTATGGCACTAACGTGTCTCCATGGCGATGTCATTGCTTTGCCTGAAATATGCCAGAGAAAGGCTCTCGACCTATCCATCTCCATGGAGATCAGCTGGTAGTGCCACCCATACACATTCATACATGTGAAATTACAAATCTCTGCCAGTTGCTACAACTCGATTACTTGGCTCCATCCACGGCTTCTGTCATAAACAAATGAAGGATGAAGCCAATCCCCGTATTAAAGTATATGACATGTTTATTTCAGGATATTTATGTCATTTTTTCCTGTCATTTATCTGGTCTCCTCACCAGTAACTTGGATGTTTACCAGAACCTCACAAGTTCAGAAATCTCAGCTGAAAGTTGGTTAGTGGTTAGCTCCGAGAACAGTTTTGCATGTTAATTACACTCTAAAATAAAACTGTGACTTTTATAGAGGCTATGACCTCATGTTAATGTGGTCAGTGGGTTGGCAGCTGACACCCTCTTGATTTTTCCTCTATGATGTTCCAAAATGCTTCCGAACCAGTCAAGCTCCTAAGTGGACGATAGCATGAACTTCGAACACCGTGTTTACTAATTATGTCTATGATGCCGCCGTAGACTGTATACATAAACGGACATAGCTCACCTGCTAGTCACCACATTCCAAATAGGAAGTGGCTCCAATTAACTTTCTGAAACTCTCCGTAACTTCAGACTCATTTAGGTCTTTAAATGTTCATATTAACCCACTTGACATGATCCTGGTGTTTTTATTTCACTATTTTGTCCATAAATAATTTACTATTCCTATTATGGAGCTGGCTACAAATTTGCTCCATTAACTGCTGCCATCATGAGCTTCATTTGACTGCAGCTGAACACCACGGGTCACGTCACATTCTCTTAGGCTACGTTCAGACTGCAGGGCTTAATGCCCAATTTGGATTTTTTGTGTGAAATCCCATGTTTTTGCGAGGTTGTCACATTTCCAATTAAATGTGACTTGTATGTGACTCCAGTGTGAACATTAAATGGCCCAAAAGTGTCCCGCATGTGCACTGGAGACACGACGACGTCAACCGCAGCGAGCGTGCTCTGTGTTTATAGAAGTTGTCCAAACATGGACGCAGCATCGAGCACCTGGTGATTTTAAAGTTCCTCTCGTACCGGAGCCAGAACATGAACAACTTACTTGTTTTAAGGTGGAGACTGAGAAGGAGAAGGACGAGGTTTTTAGCCACGGCATTTTGTGGGACAGTCCACGGACTCGACCACTGTGGTCTATTTGGGCTGTTATTTTGTTTTTTAAGCTATTTAATTGAATTTATGACAACCATATGAGGGGTTCTTTAAGTTATTTTTATTATGTTTATTTCCAAGTTGATTTGTGTTCATCAATACAGTTTTGCTCCGATTAATCCTTTTAAACCCCATTTTTCATGAATTGGTTAGCCCGGGGGAGGGGCTAAGGGATATATAAAGAGGGCATTCCAGTCATTTGAGCGTCTGTTTTTGGCCTGACTATGTGGGTGCTGGATTGAAAGTGTGACTATTGTAAATATTATTGTAAATACTTCTTTTTGTTGGACTCTACCACCTCATTTTTTCCACTGTAAATATTCCACTCTGCACTTTGAGCTGTGGTGTGAATAAAAACCCACTTAAGTAAAGTTTTTCCACTGAGCCATCATTTCTTTACATTTATTTCGGACGAACCCTTGACATTTGTTGGCAGTGGTGGGATTTGAACCCACGTCCCCGAAGAGACTGGAGCCTCAATCCAGGAAGAACGTGGAAGAAGATCCAGGAAGAAATCCGGGAAGAACGTTTGTGTACATTTGTGGCTTGTTGATAACGTGTAGGTGGGATGAATGCGCTTTGGCCGTTCAGACTGAAGGCACATGTCAAAAGATCAGATATGTATCGGAATTAGGATCACATATCCAAGTGGCCTGGGTCGCATTTGAAAAAAATCAGATCTGTGTGGTTCAGACTGTCATTAAAAGATCAGACACAGGTCACATAGGGGCCAAAAAATCGGATTTGGGTCACTTCAGGCTGCAGTGTGAACGTAGAATTCGTCCACTTCTTTATATGATCTGTCAATGCAAACAGGCAAAGAGGCAGGTTGGCTCTTAAGTTGATTTGATTCTTTCTTTTTTTTTTTATTTCCAGATATAAACAAGTGTAATCAAATCAATTCTAGGTAGATCTATTTAATGTCATATTGCGGAACATTCAAGACGAAGCAATATCTCCATCTCCATGACAAGCCGGTAACCAAAAAATAAATAAATAAAAAATCACCTTTAATGATGTGTAGAATAGATTATACAGTCAATTTGCCCCCTCTCTCAGTCCATCTTAATCTAGAGGGAGGTGGGCAAGGATCTCATTACGTTTCTGAACATAATTATCCCGACGTGCGTGGACTGAGAAACGCCAGCGCATTCGGCAGTGGAGCAGTTCCTACATATCTGCGCTCCATATTTTTAGAGGTACCCAATCAGCAGTGTATGCATGTGTTTGGGAGCCAGATAGCCCGAAGCCAACCCACAGTAGCCAAGGCAAGACATGCGCAGAGGCGAGCGCGGAGCCACATGGGGAATGATCTATAAGACCTTCTCTGTGTGGGGTTTGGATGCAGCGTTCTGTTCTTCTGACACATTTGACAAGACAGAGCGAAATATAACACAATGCTGAGATGTCTTGGGTGTTTGGTTTGAAAGAAATATAAACGTTTAATTGGATTTCAGTAATGTTGTTTATGGCTCAGTGGATAAATTAACTTGGCCTCAGAATCACCAGATACACCAGAACACCAGATTAGATTTTTGGTGTGTTTACATGCACAATAAGGACTGAGAGATTAACTGCAATCGAATCGAAACTGCTGTTTGAATGTACACACTTTGTAAATCACAAATGATCTTTTCAACAAAAGCCCTGTAACTGTAGCCATGTAAACTGTAACTCTAAGATGGGATTCTTATATTAGTCTTTTACTCAATTCTTCTGGACACGCATAAGATGTTTTATGAAACAAATCTAATTGCAATGCTCGTCAGAAAATTCTTAATGTCTATTTTTCCCAAATGGTTCAGCCCAGATGCACAAAATAATTGTGACTGTCAAAGACATCTGGTGACATGTTGGTTTATCAATGGGTTTTTGAGGAACTGTTGTATTTGAAAGACTTGATTATTCATCTTCATTTTTGAATGTTTCCTTGTCAAAGCTGCACAGGTGTGAACCATCAGAAAGAAATCAGATTACTGCTCACATCAGATGTTTCATTCTGGTCTAAGTATACAGGGCTGGTTTACTGCAGGCTAAGTCCACACGATAATCTTCCTGGATGTTTTTCTTTGCGGGTTGAAAAAAATCCACTTCCACACACGACAACGAAGCAGTGAGTGAAAACAATGTAATACATCTGCCACACCTGTATGTGGAGCTGTTAACAATAATAATATTTAATAATGCAAATCTCATCACCGTTTTTTACACTTTAAGGTAATTTAGCCGATTTTAGATGTATCCCAGAAATATAGCTGTTCTGTTTTGCAAAAGTTAAACATAAGTCACAGAAAGAACACATATATTCCACTGAGTCGTGTCCTTTAGTCCGACAGAAGCTGAACCGCATCAGCGCACAAGAGCAAGCTGTTTTTTGAGCTCTTAGTTTATGCAAATTAGCCATGTGGTTTTGTTTCTGTAAAATGTAAACAAATATGGACAAAGCTGTGTGGATAGGGAAGGCCTGCGGACACAGAAATGACGTGTCTGGACGCAGATCGTTTCTGATACGGTGATATGTGGATTTGTTTCAATATAAACGTAATCTTTGTTATAGCGCTGTGTGTTTAATCTGTGATGCATGTTGTTAGCATTAGCTCTAGCAGCGTGTCTCAGTTGCTGGATGATGGATGATGTGAGCAGCTCTGTACGCTACACCTGTCTCATTTTGGCAACGCTCTTGCGGTCTGTGGAGGATAGTTTGAGGGCTGCAGGCTTTGTTGCATCGGGGGAGCCCGGCGATGACAAGATCGTGACGTCATCATTTTCCAAAAGCTGCGGTTTGCTCGTCCACACGAAAATGTGATGCAGGCAGGCATCACCTGTTCTCAAAAAACTCTGTTTTCGCCAACCTGAATCACTGGCTCTGTGTGGACTAAAGGCCAAAATAAATACAAACTTCACTGTTTTGACCAAAAAACATTGTCGTGTGGATGGCCCCTGCAGTAAGTAAAAATACTGCCTCTGCTGGTGAAGTGCTTTAGTCCTATAAGTAAACTGTAGTTAAGATTGGTGTGTGTGGACGTGATTTGACAACGTCACATCAGCACAATGAATCATGGAGCGTGTGGTATAATGGGTACAGCAGTGGGTGGCTGGGTGGAAGGACATTTGGGATTGTTTTAAATGGACTGTAAAGCACTTTGTGTTACATTTTTTGTGAGTGTAGAGGACTAAACAGAAAGGCAAAGACAAGGTATAAACATAAGTTTAAATTTAATAAAGTCAAAAAAGGAGATAATTTAACAAAGGCTCAAATTAGGCAAATCATGAACAAAACAAAGCCAGGCTCACTGGGGTAACTCAAATCAAACTGAACAGAACAAAACTAACCCACCAGACAAAGGAACAGATGTGTTTAAATACTTAAGGACCAACTAAAGCTGAATACAAGAGGGAGGAATTACACTAATAACTAACTGAAACTGCTAACTTAATCAAAATAACAAGAAGGCAGATAATTATAATTCAGAAAATAATAAGTGATTATAAAGTGACCTTAACACAAACTAAACAAACTAAGTTAGTAAAACTAACTAAATAGTGCTCCCCCCTTTGTTGAGTCTTTGATGGTCTCTCCCGAGGGTCCTCCATTCAGCACTCAAAAAGAAACAAAAGAACAAGTGTAAGTAAATAATTCAGACTTATATAAACTAAAATGTGTGACCTCAAATTAGAATATAAATCTAAATAAAGGAACTAAAGTATGTCCTCTAATTAACTTAAATGTAAATGAAATGAAATAATACTGACACTCTGCAGTGGTGGCAGAGGGATCCACCACAGTGAGGAAAGTGATTTATAAAATAAAGTTAGACTGCTCAGAACTTGCTCATATGTTCTGTGTACTGTGGCCATTCTGACTCGTCAAAGCCTGATCTCGTCTGATCTCAGAGGCTCAGCAGGGATGGGCCTAGTTAATACTCGGATGCAAGACCGCTGAGAATATCAAATGCCAGAGGGGGCGCCAGTGGCAAAAACTGTACTTGTGGGTCCCAAGACACCCACATTGCTCAGCATGAGTGTGCATGAGTGTTGGTGTGGTCCAGTGGTCAAAGTAGTGCAGACTGGCAGACTCACTTCCATCAGTCTGCTCCAGGACAGCTGTGGCTACAATGGTTTCCAATAAAAGTGCATTATGTATTATTACACATCAACATGACACATCACACTCCTTTATCCTTAGGGTCACTGGTTTACTGAGTTTGACTTTGATACACTGTTTTAATTTTGATGGGTAAAATGTAGTGATGTACAAATGGAGCCTCGTGAAGCACTGACACCTCAGTCGCAATATTGTCTCAAATGGTTGGACGTGTCTGAAGCCAAGGAGAAACACTGACCTCTAGTGGACAAATGTAACCATTGTCACGCAGGTGTCTCAGCATCGATGAAGTGTTGTTAGTGTAAGACAATACTTGTGTGCAGAGCGACACCGAACCTAACAACAACAATATTAATGATGATTTAAAATAATATGTAAAGAGCAACATAAATAGCAGCTGTAAATAAGAAAATAGGTGTTACCTTTTTAAGTGGAATTAGATCAAAGTGATCCCAAACCATGGATCACTTTTTTCCACTTGTAGACGCCATCGAAAATGAAACAAATGCCAAAAGTCGCCAAAATCACCACTAACGTCACACAATACTCCTCACTACCCAACATTTTTAAGAAATATTGGTGCATCTTTTATACTGTAGCAGTTTAGCGTTTGTCAAACCACGGAAGTGCGCTGAACACTCTGAAGCATCTGAACCAATCACAGAGCGGAACATTCGCCGAGCCAATGAAACGCTTCGATACACTGAAGCGATTGACACGCAGAGTGAAGCAGTAGGGGGAGGGACCCACACTTCCACACTTTGGTCACGTGAGCGGCTGCTGCGAGACGAGCTCCCAGGCAGAGCTTCAGAGCAATTTGTTTCAGAAAGAACGAGACGTGCTCCAGAGCTCCGACTCATTTGCCCATCACTAGTAAAATGCATTACATCAAAAGCTGCAATAAGTTTGTATAATAATTGGGGGAAAAAAGAGACTATAAAATCATTATTTTTTTCAGTAAAACTCACAAACCAATTACGTAGATTAATTGCAAATCCCTAGAATTAATTTCAGGGGAACTAAATGACTTAATACACAACATGTTGGAGTTATGATGTTGTGAGTCTCTCGGTGTAAAATCCTCTGTCAGGTCTTAATCCAGTGTAGCTCGTATTCCCTGGAGAGCCCAAACCGCTCTGAACCAGCTCTTGAACTCCTCGCTATACTTCAAGGAGATAGATCGTCCGCCTCTGGTTTTCTGAAGCGATAACAAAGCAGAAATTTGTCTTTCAAAATTAGCTCTGGTGCCGTGAAATAACCGCGCCGGATCCCCTTTCGATGCCTATCTCCCATATTTCTTTCGCGGTGCCAGATAGCTATTATCATAAGAAATATATATATACGTGTCCCGTGCTGCAAAGCCTGGGATGACTAATGCCGTACTGCGGAAAAACAAGCTCTAAAATATTCATGCGCTTTGCTTTTCCCCATTACAACAGGAAGAAAGTCAACTCTCAAATGTACTTTTAATTAAAGCGCTTTACAAGAGAGGCATTATTAATGGGCCCTTGTGATCGCAGAGGAATTGCTTGAGCCGTGGGCAGAGTAAAGTAAATGCGACTTGGCAGGCTTCCTTGGCACAAAGGAAATAAAGACGTTTTGGTTTAGTTAATAAGCTTTTAATGTGGTTGCAGTCTTGTTTCTTTTTTTTATGTCGAGCGATGCAGGTGCGCTGGAGTGGAGAGAGGGAACGCGAGATTGGCTGGTGAAAGTCGGAGTAAAAGATTGGGTGAGGATGAGGTTGAGGAAGCGTCTATTGGGCTCACGGGGAGGTGCAAACGTTTAAGGGACAAGATGATGAAGAATATTTGATAAGAGACAACATTTGCAACAGTTTTATGAGAATAAAGTCATATAATTCATATCTTAAAGTTGCGCTGTGTTAGTTTTTGCACTTGGAGGGTTCGTCACTTGCTTTTCTCCATGGAGATGTTTTCGCTTTACCTGAAATCTTTTTAGCCTGATTCATCATCTGGTTTCAATTCGTGGAAACCGTCTGACCTTGCAGCATTAGGATTCCTTCACTCGAGGGGAGGCGAGTACTTTTTTACTTAACCAATCGCTGCTATTTGGTCGTGATGTATGTAATGCGCCAAATCCCATAGGAAGAAGGGTAATAACGTCTTTCCCCTTGATAAAATTCACCAAACATTCTCTTTGTTCCTTTAAATCCTCAATTTCAGGAATCATTGCCAACACAGAATGTCTGTCTTCGTCTACATCCATCTCGACGCTTTGTTTACTGTTGTGCTGTACCACAAAAGGGACGACGAGTTTGACGTCATGTCTTCACAGCTCACAGCTGATTGGCCAGTGTGCGGTCTACAACTTCTGGGGTTCTTGCAATACGTTTAGTGCAGGAGTGTCAAACTCAAATTCACAGAGGCTAAATTTAAAAACTGGAACTAAGCCATGGGTCAAACTAAATATTTATTGAAAAATTTCAACAACATCTGCATGTTTTCTCTTCTTTCAAGATATGTAATGTTAAACCTTTTCTTATTAAAATAAATGTTTAATAATAACTTTGTTTAAACATTGAATCCAGAACAAACATAATATAAACTAATAACAAAAGTTTAAATAAATAATGTCTCTATAGCCTGTAGCCAGCAGGCAGATCTAATACATATTTGATATTATCTCGCGGGCCAAATCTAATTATATCACGGGCCAAATTTGGCCTCAGGGCCTGAGATTGACATGTCTGGTCTAGTGTATTCCGATTCTTGACCTCATCACTGGAGAGAAATGAAACTGAGTGGAGGCATTAGGTGGCACCAGCCTAGTGCCTAGAATTACTCACAATATGGCTTTAAAACTTTCTGTCATCATCTAGACTGAACCATGCCAAAAAACAACGTTTATAGTAAGAAAGATGTTTATAGTAAGAAATAATTTTCTAGGAGTTTTTGAGCTATAAAACCATCTGGAATTGAATAAATGTAAAGCAGATCTGTTTAATGACATATTGTGGAACATTCAAAGCAGAGCAATGACATATCCATAGAAACAAGGCGGCGATGGACCCCCAACCAAAACGTTACACAGTGCACATTTAATCTCGGCTCAAACTAATCCAAACAATGACGATGATATTTAGAGGTAGAAAAAGTTCTGCGAATTTATGCTGCCAATTACATAAAAGTAGTAAGTATGCATTACGTGTACTACTACATTTAAAGTGCTGGATGCAGTTTTAGGTCACTTTTAGTACAAGATATGATTAATTGAAAGATTTTAATGCTAAACTGCTATGATTTTATTATAAGCTATGTACAGTTACATGGCCAGAATTCTTTGAAGTTTGAAAATCACCTCAAAAAAGTACAATTGCCAACTAAATCTACTCAGTTACAGTAACAGTATGTGTTAACTGTGTATTTTGATAAAAAAGGTCAACATTTGAGATTATTTGGGATTTATGCTCAGGTGATGAAAAGAAAATGACAATGGGCTTCATTCATGAAACATTCTTACCAACAGATTTGAACTTAAAGCCTTCTTATGAATATTTTTGGCATTCACAAAACATTTTCTTAACTGAAAATGTTCTTCTGTAAGAACAAATCCTACAGTCAGGAGCACGCATAAGAACAAAAATTCTATTGTTTTAGAATATTATTACTCTATTAATTTAAAATTTTATTCCTCCATGATTGTAAGTTATATATTGTATTAAATTACTTCCTATAAACATATTACTATGTGATCCAATAACATTTGGTCTAACAGATTTTCTCCAGGCTGCAGTGAGCTTCAGTCTGTCCCAGCCCCAGTGCCTCCATATGGGCCTCGGTCACAGCCCTGAGCCTGGTCACCGCGCTGGACTCAACTGTGCTTTGTGAATCTGGCGGAGAGTTCTCTCAGCATTTTCTTAAAGTGGAAGTTCAAAATTTTTTTAAAGAAAAGATTCATGAATGAGGACCATTGTCTTAACTCAGCTCTGTCACAAATTACATGACACACGAGGAGTGTTTTCTGTTCGAGAGAAGAACTCATCTAAATATGCAGGATTTGTGTGAAAAAAAAAAGGTTTGTTTGTGATTAAAGAAACAACATTATAACATAGATCAGAAACCGTGTAATAAATGACAGTTCACAACAGATTTATTTTGTCCTCAAGAACTGCTCACACAATATAGCAGTAGTGGAAAGTCCTCACACAGGGCTAAATGTTTCGAGTAAAAGTATCAATGAAAATATCTACTTAGGTAAAACTATTGACGTGCCTGTTTTAAAATGTACTTTAAATTTAGTTTTGTCATTTTAAAGCTGCAAATGTGGTGCTGTTGAAAAAGAATGTAGCTGATTTTAAGGGATTCAATTGATTTGTTACATTGCTACATTTTCTAGCTGTTCTTGTGTGTTTGGTTTGCTCAAAATTGGGACATTAACTCAAAATAAATGTGCTAAAAATAAGTCTCAGCCATTTCAGTAGGTCTCAAACCATAAAGAAAAGTCCAGTACAGATCTAAAATGTAGTGGCGTAGAAAGTACAGAAACCTGCTCTCAAACTAAAACTTAAACAGATACCTTAAAACTGTAGTAGTGAGTAGTGTACTTTTACTTCTGTACTTTGTTACCTAATCCGTGTATCATTCGTTCATTTGTTTTTCAATATAAAACTAAAAATCAGAAAATGAAAAAACAACTGTTTTCTTCGTTATTTGTCTCCAAACCCAAAATAAAAAAACAGATAACGATTTTTTTTTTTTTTTTCAGTTTTCCATTTTGTGTTTAAATGAAAAATGGAAAAAACAGATAACGTCCGTTTCCTGTTTACGTGACTTCCTGTGACCGCGATGCCAGAGTTTTGCACTGCATACGGACAGAACCAGGACTAATCCAGGTCTGGGACCAGAGTGGGACCAGACCGGGACCAGAGTGGACTCCGAGCTTTGACTCCGAGCCTCAGCTTCGAGCTCTGGCCCTGCCATGGGCTCTGAGCCTCCGGTCTGGTCCCAGTCTATTCTCTGTCTCAGTCCCACTCTGGTCCCGGTCTGTTCTCAGTCTCGGTCTGGTCCTGGTCTCAGTCCTGCTCTGGTCCTGATCTGGTCTTGTTCTGGTCCTGGACCTGGATCAGTCCTGGTTCAGTCCGTATGCAGTGCAAAAGTCCAGCATCACAGTCACGTAAACGGGAAAAGGAAAAGTAAGTAAGACATTTTCTGTCTCCAAAGATGCTTTACAGAGCATTATTCAGCATTATTCATTCACTGGTGGTAGTTTACATGGTAAACTATTATTGTAGCCACAGCTGCCCTAGGGCAGACTGACAGAAGCACAGCTGCCATGCCACTCAGCGCCATTGTTCCCTCCGACCACCACCATCACTCACACACACCACTTTCATACTAGGCAATGTGGGTGAAGTGCCTTGCCTAAGGACACACAATGATTGAATTGATTGTATATAACTGACCTTGACTATCAACTGTTCATGGAGACCTGTATCATGTTTTGGGTTGATGGGGAAACCAGAGGAAACCCATCCAGACACAGGGAGAAACATGCAAACTCCACACAGAAAGGCCCGAGCGACCCGGGGATCGAACCCAGAACTGTGAGGCATGAGTGCTAGTCACTCAGCCACCGTGCCGCAACACAACATTAAAACACAAACTCAAAAACTGAAAAAAACAAATCATTATCCGTTTTTTAAAATTTTGGATTTGGAGATAAATAATGAAGACAACACTTTTTTGGTTTTATACTGAAAAACGAATGAACAAATGATCCACTGATTTTACCTTCCACCACTGATACCTGTACTGGAGCTGAGACATTTTACTCAAATACATGGGAGTGTATTACAGCCCTGTCACACCAAACCACCTGTAAATCCTTTTTAGCCGACCGCTGTTCTATTAGTTTGAATAAAACAGAACCTCTTGTTCAGTTGTTGACGGAACAACAATAAAAGTTGTTTTGCTCGCATCAATACGTGATCATTTCCTTCAGTTTGTGCTGACTTATGAAACTTGTACAGCTGAAAAACAACTCTTTAAAACTTCTCAAACATTTCATATCAGCTCCAGTCATCATTTTCCTTCAGCACATAAAAGGCCTATTCAAATGTCATTCCCATACATTAGAGTGAGGTGAGAGAACAAAGTCACTCGAAATGAAGTAGTTGAAATGAAAATCGGTGCAATAAAGAAAGCTACATTTATGAGAAGTTATGTACAGTCATGTCTTTAGTACTTTACGCAATCCAGATTAGATTACAGATATTACTAAGGCAGAGTCTGAGAGATTCTGTGCATCAAATTCAAAAAGTTTCTATGTGTTGTGTAATGGCACAATGAAATGTACTAAAGAGAAATGGAGCTGGAGTAAATTCAGCCCGGAAGCCCTGACTTTACTCCCGGGGTATCACTACCTCTCCAGAGTTCACCTGCTCCTCAGCCTTCATCCCTCACTCCAAATACCGTATTTTCTGGGCTATTAGTCGCTCTGGATTATAAGGCGCACTGTCATAGAATGGTCTATTTTCAAACTTTTTTTTCACTAAACCGCACCGGACTTTAAACGAAACCCAACAGTTGGATGGGTCAGTCGGACTTTGTTTGGTGCGTTCACGGTGACTCTGGCTTTGTTCAGTTGTGGCGTAGGGAGGGTGCTGTCTGGGACCAACGGATCGTCGGCGTGTTCGCAGTGACTCAGTTGTTCAGTCGTGTCTAGAAGTGGCACATTGCACTCGCTTTTTCGGTTCATTCCTCCGTTCCATTCATCATTGGTGGAGTGATGAGTGTGTCTGTGGGTGTTTTTCGCTGTGCGGTCGCTGTCTGCTCCGTGTGTTTGCGTCTGGGTGGTGCGGCTTTGTAGTTTACTGAAGTCGTGCTGGGACACCGAGTGGATTCGTGTATAGGGCGCTCTGGATTGTGAGGCGCGCGATCATTTTATGATGGGGTTGAAGGCTTATGAGAGTCTAATAGCCCGGAAAATACGGTAAGTTTAGTTAAGTTATGTTGAGTCTGAACCACATCAAAATAAGTTAAGTTTAGTTAGCAGACCTAAATTAGCAGTAAAAAGAACTACGTGTGGTCATTTGGGTCAATTCCACAAGAAGCCTGAGAGCAAACAAAAATTGGTCTGAGGGACGTATTTGGCGCCCGGGCCATAGTTTGGACATGCCTGGCCAAGTCTTATACTACCATATTTTCCGCACTATTAGGCGCTCTGGATTATAAGGCGCACTGTCACTGAATGGTTTATTTTCAAACTTTTTTCACAAATAAACCGCACCGGACTTTAAACGAAACCCAACAGTTGGATGGGTCAGTGGGACTTTGTTTGGTGCGTTCACGGTGACTCTGGGCTTTGTTCAGTTGTGGCGTGTAGGGAGGGTGCTGTCTGGGATCGCTGGATTGTCGGCGTGTTCGCAGTGACTCAGTTGTTCAGTTGTGTCTAGAAGTGGCACATTGCACTCACTTTTTCGGTTCGTTCCTCCGTTCCGTTCCTCGTCGGCGTGGAGTGATGAGTGTGGTTGTGGGTGTTTTTCGCCGAGCGGTCGTTGTCTGCTCCGTGTGTGTTTGCGTGTTTTGCCGGGTGGTGCAGTTTTGTAGTTTACTGAAGTCGTGCTGGGACACCTGAGTGGATTGGTGTATAGGGCGCTCTGGATTGTGGGGCACGCAGTCGTTTTTTTGATGGGGTTGGAGGCTGAAGAGCGCGTCTAATAGCCCGGAAAATACAGTACTCCTCCACAGCGTTGCACTTCGGTTCGTCTTCAGTTTGTGCCACGTCCAACCTCGTCTCCAGTACTGCCTCTACATCTCATCTTCCCTTTCTCTCTCCTCATCCTCTCATCGTCTCATCTCAGGCCAGGAAAGTCCAGAATGATTTTTATACAGTCAGGTCCAGACTGTATAGTGCAGTGTTTCCTAAACTTTTTTCTTGGGACCCATACTTTAAAGTCACAAACTTCTGCAACCCAAGTCAATAGACATTATTCATAAATCACAAAATAAATCTGTGACCATTATTGAACATTAATGAGGATATTTTATTGTTAACTGAGTAATCGTGTCTCTGAACAATTTGTATTACTGTATTTTTTGGACTATAAAATGCGCCAGATTATAAAGCGCATCAAGCAAAATAAACGGACGACACTTTTTTATTTCCTATGAGGAGGAGTCAAATATAGATTACCGTATTTTCCAGACTATAAGTCGCTCTGGAGTAGAAGTCGCACGGGTCAAAAAATGCTCACTGAAGAAGAAAAAAACATATATAAGTTGCACTTTTTGGGGAAACATATTTTATAAAATCAGAGACCAGGAACAGACATTTCGTCTTAAAAGGCAAGTTATAGCAATAACAACAGAACATATTAACAGTTATTCAGATAATTATATCATAAACAACAGAACATAAGTTTACCAAACTCACAATCTCACTCCAAATCATCCTCAGTGTCACTTCTGTCACTTCAGTTCCAGTTAGAATTATTCCGTCCTATCTGAATCCCGACAAGATGGTTTTGGTTGTCACTAAAGTTCAGGCTTTGTCTGAACCCCAACCCCCGGGCCGTGGGTCATTTGGTACCGGGCTGCGAAAGCGCAAACCCCCCTCCCATACTCAGCATGGACTGCGCCTCCTCCCGTGTTTCCCGCACCTCTAAACCAGGTCTAAAACCGGGACTAAACCAGAACTAACCAGGTCTAAACCAGGTCTAAAAACAAGACTAAAACCATATTGCAGGGACTGTGTCTTCTCCTGTGTTTCCTGTGCCTTTCAACCAGAACTAAATCAGGACTAAACCAGAACTAAAACCTGGACTTAACCAGGAATAAAATCAGTTCTAAACCAGGTCTAAACTAGGTCTAAAATCAAGACTAAAACAGGATTTAACCAGGACTAAACAATGTTGCACAGACTGTCTCTTCCCATGTTTCCTCTAAACCAGAAGTAAAATCTGTTCTAAACCAGGTCTAAAACCAGGACTAAAACCAGAACTAAAACCAGGTCTAAAACCAGGACCACATCTCCTCCTATACGACGCCAGTCTGTGAAAATATTGTACTATCCAAGTTGTTGCTTGTTGTTTGCTGACAGCCGTATTCTTGGCATGTCTTTTCTGTAAACAGGGTTAGACATTCAGAAGTGATTTCTGTTCAGCCTAAACCCCTTTGGTCATAGTTTTATGTGAAACATTTGCAACAGTCTATTAGCTACATGACTGAAGAAAATAAACTACTAAGATATGATCATTAACAGACCAATCAGACGCCTTCTTTCACACACTAGCGTTAGAAACAGGTTTGATTGACAGCGTTGCTACACACTGCCAAACTAGTGGTGTAGCTGATAAAAGGCAAAAACTATCAACAACCTTGCACCTGATTGGCTCTTCGGTTGCTATGATAGACGCGCTCAAATGTCCAAATATGGGCCCTGGTTGCAGATTAGCCTCTATAACTGCTTTGATTGGCTTCATTTGGATGCAATCGAACACTGTGGGTAACGTCAAACTCCCTCAGTCCACTATACAGTCTGGACTTGACTGATATCCCTGTGTATAAAAGTATTCTGAACTTTCCTGGCCCGGCAATGACTCTGCAGTAAGGATGGATAGAGTTCATAGAAATAGTTCCCCCATGGGTACGATAATGTCTGCCTCCTTTACCTTTAACTACTCATTGAAAAAAAGGTACCAAAAAGCCTCTAGCAGTGAATATTCGTAACACTGTTTGAGAAATAGCAGCAGGTGTCTTATTAGTGCAATTTAGTCCATTGTTGCTCAGAATATAATCTGGAGCCGGAGCTTTTTTCTCTCGGTTCTGCTCTTTGGTTGGTACGTCTCACTCCCCTGGCCCTCGGCACACTGCACGCTCCGCAGGACTCTTAATGAATATAAAAGATAGGATTTGGGGAAAGCTGCTCCGCTCAGACCCCCAGGGACTGCTCCAGACTGGACCAGCGGCCTGCACACAGCAAACAGCTTTGTGCTTTTCTGCTGCACTGTTGTGTGTGGGGTCAGGTGGTGATGCAGTGATATTAGAAGAGGTTTTGTTAGGTAGTTTGTGACATTCATAAGGTGTTGAGAAGAAAAATGTTCTCAGAGTTATGACATGAAGTTAGGGCCCCATCCAGTTTGGTTAGAAGCACTTAGGAAGTTTGTTCTCCTTTGCACTGACCTGGATGTGCGTCAACCTCATGACAAGGACTAGGAAGGAGTAAAGAAAGGAGCCATTATGCATCCTTTCCTAGCTCCTGCCGTGGAAATGATCTGTAAAATCATACCAAAACATACAAGAAGACTGTCTAGGTTGGTTTATGATGGTTTATTATGGACAGAGTTTCTGCTGCAGTGAGCCCAGAGCAATGGGGTAACAACACTTCAATATTTTCTGAGGTCCAAGCCCTTCCCCAAGAACGGTTTGCATTTCGGTCAGTCTGGCCATTTGGCTTTTTTAGCTTAGAAATGTAACATCTGTACTAAAGGTCAGGATGATCAAACACTGAACACGTGACATAAACAGCAGACAAAGCCTTCCTGCGAGAGAAAGGATTGGACAAACAACAACAATATATATACTATTTACAGTGTATTTTGGACAATGAAAAAAAAACTAAACAAAAAAACACCCAATACAAAAATTTCCACCACACTCCTTTAGCGTAGGAAGAGGTTCTCAAGGGGTTCACCTGTGTCAACCAGGTTTTCATTGAATTGAATTGAAATCTGTAATATTGTACACATATTTAGAGCATTTCCGTCACGTTCAGTTATCAAAAACAGTGTGATAGACGTCGTACAGGCCTGACTCCCTCACTACACGTCTGAAAGTGTGGGAGCATTCTCCACAGTGTCTGGATGATGGTAACACAAGTTTATAAATCTGATGACTGAGTGTGAATGTGTTATGTTTTGTTCTCAAAGTTAACTTTTTTAAACATTGAAACTGAAATGTTTTGTGTCTTGTGTGTGTTTTGTAAAGTGCACAAAATATTTATCAGATTAGAGACACAGAGGTAGAGATGGAACAAAGACATGAAATAGTGACGTTAACAGAGAGCTACAGAGATGATCACATGCACAGTTTAGTATCTTTATTGCTTCACTCTACTGTCAGAGTGTTGTGTTACATTTTATTCTATTGTATGTTCTAGTAACTTTCAGGAGGTGACACGTGACCTGCACGATTCTATGGAAAGTTAAACCATTCTTCAGAACATTTTCCATGGAGGGATATGTTTTATGCCATGCGGTCGAAGGTTATAGCCAAAATAACACTCCATGGAAATAAGCAGGAGAAGGTTAGCCTGATTCATCAGACAGTTTCACTTTGTGGAAACCTTGCAGCATTACAATTCGTTTGCTCAACGGTAGGTGGGTACTTTTTTTTTTTAACCAATCACTGCTATTTGGTCGTGACGTATGTAATGCGCCGCTAACAGGGCTAACTGTTACATTAAACCAGAGGTGTCACACTCGTTTTGGTCCGGGGGCCGTATCCAACCGACTTTGATTCCAAAGGGGCCGGATCAGAAAACTCATGTCATATAAACCCCAAAAATAACAATAAGTTCAAATATTTGTGCAGAGAAACACAAATCTATTACAGAAATCTTTTTTAATTGATGAACTCTTTCTTTTACAAAATATTATAATATTATGAACAACCTGATTCTTTAAGAAAAATAAAATTTCAACACAATGTTTTAACATTAACTTGTTTAAATAGGAATAAGTAAATTTTTCTTAGAAAATCCTGCATTCGGCTTCACTTTTCTCATGTTGGACATTTTTTCTGATGAGGGTGTCACGGTCAACAGTCAAAACGATCGTCCTTTAAGAGCGTTTGGAAAGAGACAAGTCTTCATTTGTGCTGCTCTGGTGGGAGGGGCCACGTACAGAGACGCTGGAGACGCTGATATGATAAGCACCACAGAAAATTAACAATATTTTAATAAAAAATAGAATAAAAATATTTTAGTAGAAAATCAGCCGAGGGCCAGATTAAAGGTCTTGGAGGGCCGGATCTGGCCCCCGGGCCGCATGTTTGACACCTGTGTATTAAGCTTTTCCCAAATCTCGTAGGAAGAAGGACAATAACGTCTTTCCCCTTCATAAAATTCACCAAACATTCTCTTTGTTCCGAATTTAAATCCTCGATCTCGGGAATCTTTGCCAACACAGAATATATGGCTCTTCGCTGATTGGCTGGTGCCCGGACTCACACTTGCGGGGTTTTTGCAAACCGTCTAGTGTATTCCGCTCCTGACCTAGTCGCTGGTGAGAAATGAAATTGAGTGGAGGCACTAGGTGGCGCCAGCCCGGCTAGGAGAAGGCCCTCCTCCAGGCCAAACATGTCAGGTTTGTGGAGATGCAAGCTCGCTCACAGTAGCAATAAACGCTATCCAGAATCAAAAATAAATACATAAATACTATGGCTTTTACCTTGACCACATGCTTCCATTCTCCTGCTGTTATCGAACTTCATGTTGCAACACTGTAATTTCCCCCATCGTGTTATAAATGAAGCTTTATCTTATCTGACAGCTCCATAAATCACACAATGACCAGACTGTACAAATCAAGGCATGTGAACGGTTTGTCATGACTTACAAAAACAAAGCAGAATTGTTGAAAATGAATCATATTTTTTAAGACAGGAAAATTGCAGCTTTAACCAAAAGGTAGCTGTGGCGGCTGCAAAAAAAATCATTAAAAACATCCATCTTACAATTTTTGGCAGGGTTCGGCTCTGACCCATTTCATTCCGGGGTCGGCACAACAAATCATTTGGATGGATAATTTGGCACATTTTTAAGCCTTCCAGACACGAGACGCCATTTTGTTGACCCGTGACAAATTCCAAAACCACAACACTCTTTTTTGCTGCTACAAAAAACAACAGAGGAGAGAAAGAGAAAGAACAGATAAACAACATGGAAATCAGGTATTAGCCAAAAATCACCGAATACAATAGAGCAATGCTTCTCCAAGTGCCACCTGGAATTGTCTAAAAAAATTAACTCTTTTCTGATCTTAACAAACTGGCATGAGAACTCGACTGTTGGAGATGCCACACTGATTATATTCACTTTTAAATACAACACAACTCACAATAATAGTGTTTCTGTTTTGTTTTTGTTTTTTTAAAGTGGGTATTTTACATCTATGGGGTATAAACTGATAATGCATAACATATTTAGATCACTATGGCTGCGTTCAGACTGCAGCCTGAAGTGACCCAAATCCGATTTTTTGGCCCCTATGTTCCTGTATCTGATCTTTTAAGTGACAGTCTGAACGACACAGATCCGATTTTTTCAAGTGCGACCCAGGACACTTCGAAATGTGCTCCTGAAACTGATACATATCCGATCTTTTGACATGCGACTTCAGTCTGAACGGTCAAAGTGCATTCATCCACCTACATGTTATCAACAAGACACAAACGTCACTATTCTGCGCTGAAGTAGGTGAAAATTGTTAATGAACTCTGTGTCATTGAAGTGAAGCACATTGCCACTCACCACTCTTGGCTACGTCTCCACATCCACACGTTCCTTTCAACAGACTGTCCCACAAAACACCACGACCAAAAACCTCGTCCTTCTCCTTCTCAATCTCCTCCTTAAAACAAGTAAGTTGTTCATGTTCTGGCTCCGGTACAAGAGAAACTTTAAAATCTCCAGGTGCTCAATGCTGCGTCCAAATTTGGACAACTTCCGTAAACACAGAGCACGCTCGCTGCGGTTGACGTCATCGTGTCTCCAGTGCACATGCGGGACACTTTCGGGCTGTTTAATGTTCACACAGGGGATCACATACAAGTCGCATTTAATTGGAAATGTGAATGACCTCGCAAAAACATCGGATTTCACAAAAAAATCGGAATTGAGCATTAAGCCCTGCAGTTTGAACGTAGCCCATGTTACCTTTTATTTATTTTGGAGTCAGAGGTGGGATCGAGTCATCGTTTTGCAAGTCTCAAGTAACGTTTATATGATGATGGTCTGAACAGAAGACGCAAAAGTGCCATCGAGTTTTCACTTTTTATTCCGCGTTTAGTCAAGCGTTTTCGGGAAGAAATCTGCGTGCATACGGTGATGCAAAAGTGTGTGGAATTCGATGGGTATGCATGCCAGGTTTCTGCGTACGGTATGTATGTGACGTAAACATGTACACAACGTGAGCAGATTTGACCAGAGTTTTGCGTCTTTGGGCAGTGTAGATGGAACCGCAATGACGGAGCGTATTAAACTTTTCCACTCTGGAGGGTGGTTTCAGATTTTTGCATTTTTAAGCCCCAAAAACACCGTCACCGTCTAAACGAAAGGAACTTCCGATAAAATATTTTGTCGTTTTTATCCGCAAGTGTTCTCGTGTAAACAGTCTTGTAAATTGCCTGTATCCTTTACCATTGTTGGTACATTTATGTTATACTACTAGGGACATGTTCCAGTTGTTTGCATTTATCAACTGTAAAGAGAAATGAAATTTCTAGAAACATATGCAGGTATTTTTTTAAGAGAAGCATCAAGTCTTCTCAAGTCACAGGGCTCAAGTCCAAGTCGAGTCCCAAAGTCTTACTCCAGTTTTTATCAAGTCAAGTCTCAAGTCCTAAAAATAGTGACTCGAGTCTGACTCTAGTCCAAGTCAAGACTTGCAAGTCCCCACCTCTGCTTGGAGTCTCCTCTCTCTTTGCGCTCACAGTCAGCGTGCATCCCGCTAATGAAACTACTGCACATCACATCAGGTTTGTTAAGTTGTTGTGTACAGTTTTGTATCATGTTTTTTTTTGTGTATTTATGGAGAATCGTCATGTGGGAGCATGGGTGACGTAGGCTTGTAGGTGGAGCCTTGCACAGAATTTTACAGCTAACCACAAGGAGGGTTCGAATCGGGCCCCAGGAGAGAACGCTAAATTACTCAAACATGCATGTATGACGTCTGAAAACTCTTGGCATGTTTTTGATAAGGGTACAATGTTATAAAGCTCAAAAAATTGGATTTTGCATAATGCCCCCTCTTTAATGTTTGTTGCCTCGGACCCAGAATACACACTTCTCCATTACTTGACTCACTCTCCAGGATGTGAGGCTGGTCATAGGTGGATTTCCCCCAAGTTTAGTTGGATGTGATTGACAGGTGAATTAGCCAATCAGGGACACACATGGTCTGTCCGCATCAAAACTAATATGGCTGCTTAAAAAAGAAAGGAAACAAATGTCACGGGGGACTAAGAAAGCAAAGTACTAAACTCAATGTTAATCTGTTAAAAATGTTAACAGATAATAACTTTATTAATTTTTGAATATGTATATACTGTATGTCAGCGGTGGACGAAGTACTCAATTTTGTAAGTACAGTAAGTAAAAGTACAGATACAAAGGTAAAAAGTTACTCAGGTAAAAGTAATTAGCAGAAACCTTTAGAGCAATTAAAAGATGAAATGTAGTGATTTAAAAAAAAAAAAAAGGTTTAACAGATTTTAAGTGATTCAGTTGATTTCTTATTTTTTATAGCCACTTTTGTGTGTTTAGTTAACTCAAAGTTTGGATGATAACTTGAATTAAATGTATAATAAAAAAGAAAGAAAGAAAAGTACTTTTTACTTTACAGTCTAGATCTAAAATGTAATGGAGCAGAAACTTCAGATATCTGCTCTCAAATGTAGTGAAGTAAAAGTAAAAAGTATCCACTGTAAAATGTATTTAAGTAAAGTACAAGTACCCAAAATTTCTGCTTAAGTATTGAACTTTTACTGTTGTACTTCGTTACCTTCCACCACTGATGTAGTATGTATATGTATGATGTAAATCTATACCGTCATTTCCGGATTATAAGCCGCTACTTTTTTCTCACACTTTGAACCCTGCGATTTAAACAACGATGCTGCAAATATATGGATGGATTATTTGTTTGGCAACACAGCCTGAGTGCAGAAAGCGCCGCCGTCTGTGTGATTCGCATGAAGTTGCAGTGTTAGCTTGCACTGTTGTCAGCTCTAAAACTGTTTATCACCATGATCAAGTTCTGATGCTTAATGAACATTAGTGAGTGGGATGTGTGTTAAATGCAGGTGAGTGCATAAAAAAATGTCTCAAAACTTCAGCAAAGCCAAAAACATCCCACTCATACCTGATCGATACAACTAGCCCTCATCCCCCCTGGGAGAGTCTGAAATGTGCTGAAATCCTACGAGACACTGACATGAAATAGACAGACAGCGGCTCTTTCTACAGGAGACAGAGCGCCAAATAACGTAGTCTGATAATCCTGACTTAATACTTTCGTTTTACTGCCATGTTACAAGCACTGTTCAGAAAAAAAAAAACACTGTACCAGTATTTAATAATTAATAAAGTAATAATAATAATAATAATTAATTAATAATTAATTTAAATTAAATTAAAAAATCTTTGTGTAAGCATCTTTCTGTGTAAATATCTCAAGTTACAACGTGGACACCTGTGGCTTATAGACAAGTGTGTCCAATATATGTACTTTTTTTTTTTTTCTTTTAAAATTTAGTTGATGTTGCTTATATTCAGGTGCACTCATTAGTCTGGAAATTATGGTGATTTTTGGGCATTTAAAAAAAAAAATGTACTGTCATTGTGATTGTTGCTGCAAATCAATTCAAAAGTTGATAACAAAAAATAGAATAATGTGTCTATTCAAAGTGATGGGTGACTAATGAGCTCCTGTGTTTCTCAAGCATCATTGAAATAAACAAATTTGATTGCACATGTTTGGTATATGTGATAGAATTGGACCCTCCTCCTCTTAATTAGTATTAGAGGGGGGCCCATTTGAGGCTTCTTGCCCTGGGCCTGCAAATTTCTGTTCACGCGCCTGTATAAACAGGAAAAAGTCCAAAGAGACGCACTGACAAACACATTTCAAATCTCTGAGTTAGTTTCCCCCGCTTGCTAATACTTCTCTTTACACATCCGTCATGGAGCAGATGGAGTACAAAGTTTAAAGCCCTTTACTCACTGCCGGGTGGATTAAATCAACTGTCTTGCCTTCTCTCTGATGTAAATAGCATCATTTGTTATAGGCAGGACAGTGTGTATTACCACTGATGCCTCCCTAATGGACTCGTACTGCAACTTCCATAATTACGAGCTTAAATAAAGACATTGGACAAAGTGCGTCTTGGCTGAGAAACACTGCGCTAATGATGTGGGAGGTCTGTGGAGCCAGGCCGCTACACGCATAGGCCAACAAAGTACATACAGGCTTTGAGTGATTATCTGTACTGCAGTTAGTTGTATGTGCGCAAAGTTTAAAAGGTCAGGTTAGTTTATTTGCCATTTGTAGTTAAAAAACACACTGGAAAAAAACATGTTCGCGATGCAACTTTTCGAGTGTGAAATTCATCTCTGCTTTTCTGCTTTTCTTCAGTCTTCAAGCTTGTTCTCCCTGTGTTTGGGTGGGTTTCTTCTGGGCTCTCTGGTTTCCTAGTCGGGCTGGCGCCACCTAGTGCCTCTGCTCAGTTTAGTTTAACTCCAGTGACTAGGACAGGAATCGAAATACACTAGTTGTAACTAGTTGTAACACTAGTTGGAAGTTGTAGGAAGACTGCACATCGGCCAATCAGCGAAGAACTGTGAAGCCATGACGTCAAACTCAAGCGTCTGTCTGGGTCCCTTTTGTGGTACAGCACAACAGTAAACAAAGAGGTCGAGATGGATGTAGACGAGGGGTGTCCAAACTTTTTTTCATCAAGGGTCACACGTCTAAAAACAGACGGAGCAGGGGGCTGATCGAGGGCCTGTAGACTGGTGTTGTGAATAATTCAAATATGTAAGTAAGTCTCTATTTATATAGCACTTTTCACAGACATTTTTGTCACAAAGACACTTTACAGAGCATTATTCAGTATTATTCATTCACTCTATACCTGGTGATGGTAAACTACTGTTGTAGCCACAGCTGCCCTGTGCCCTGCCCTACCTGTAGCATGTTTTGGGTTGATGGGGGAAACCGGAGCACCCAGAAGAAACCCATCCAGACATGGGGAGAAACAGGCAAACTCCACACAGAAAGGCCCAGCCGACCCGGGGATCAAACCCAGAACCTTCTTGCTGTGAGGCATGAATGCTAGCCACTCAGCCACCGTGCCGCCAAATATGTGCATGTTTAACATGTTAGAATGACCTTTTGACCTTTTATTCATGCTAAGATCCTTAAAACCCCACACTAAATATATATATATATATATATATATATATATATATATATATATATATATATATATATATTAGCTTTATCATGGTAGATTTTGAAAAAAACTTGTAGTAAAATATTAATTTTTAATTAATGCAAGGTAATTTGGGCCAATTCACCTGGAAGCCTGAGGGCCAAGAAAAATCTGTCTGAGGGCAGCATTTGGCCCATGGGCCATAGTTTGGACATGCCTGATGTAGAAGACAGACATTCTGTGTTGGCAATGATTCCCGAGATCGAGGATTTAAAGCTGGAACAAAGAGAATGTTTGGTGAATTTTATCAAGAGGAAAGACGTTATTGTCCTTCTTCCTACAGAATATGGTGCGTTAGTTACATACGCCACGATTGAACAGCAGTGCTTGCTTAAATAAAAAAAGTACCCATCTAGTTTTGAGTGAATGAATCTTAATGCTGCGAGGTCAGATGGTTTCCACAAAGTGAAACCGGTTGTTGAATCATGCTACTAGTTTCCCCCACCAACCAATGACATGCACAATAGGTCAAATCCTTCAGTTTAAGTTAGTCCTGACCAAAACTGATCTGGAGATGGGTCCAAATGCTCCTGACAGGTTGCCCCATCGGCATTGGTGGATAAGTCAAACGCAGAGGACGTTTACATAATGTTTTATTTATTAAATTGGAATTAAAATGTTTCAAGTTTATATGAACATAATAATTCTGAATTGAGGTTTACACGTTAAATCGCCTTTATTTAATTCTGCTCAACGTCAAATTAATATTTTTGTTTATTCAAATAAAATGGCAAATATTTGTAGGGTCTATTTTATCTTCCCCAAATATTGGTTGTGACACGTCCCCGCCGTCCCTGTGCAAACCTACGCCCTTGTCACAGTGTTGTATTTTGATTAACTGATTCATGCTTGTTCAGAAAATGTATGCTTTCACCTATCCCCGCCCACTTCTGAGAATTAACTTCCAATCTATCTAAAAATCAGACTTAGCAGCAGTAATTTAGAGCTCAAAATTGTCCTGTAGCCTTTTTCCAACAACAAAAAAAACATGTTGGAAATTGTCTGCTTGACAATTTGAAATTTCAGCGATGAAGGCCAAACAATCTGCAGTTTTGTAATCTTTTACCAAGCGAAAATCCGAGGTTGCCACTGTACACCAAACAGAGACAAAGCAAGACAATAAGAGGCTGGGCATTTCAACACAACGCTTTTGCAAATTTCTTTAATAAAGACATAGAAGAACCTGTGAAATGTGTCTAAATGGCTTGGTTAGAAAGAGTCCTCTCAGATCACTATCGGAGCGGAGTAGACAGACGGGGAAGCACAGGATTAGGTGATGAAACTTCCAGCTTTAGATTGGATCTGGTTTTGAATTCACAGCTCTCAGAAAAATCCATATGAATTTGTCAGAATGTTCAGTGCTAATCTCGACGGGGAGATAAATTTAGAGATGACCTTTTTGGATCCTGTCAGCTCCCGTACATCAGTATTAGGTTTGGAAATGTAAGGCCAGGGCTAGTGTGTACGTTTTAAGGGTAGCTTTCGCCGATCGATACGGGACGGGAGAGGTGGAGGAGACTTTGGGGAGTGGAAGTTAAAACATTTGAAAGAACAAAAAGGAGAAGAAAGGAGAGAAGAAAAGGGGATGTTTGGCTTGGTAAAACTCAGCTCTATAACTATTTGTGTCAGACTTTGCATCAGGAATATATGTGAAATTGTCCTGTCCAAAATATTAGAATTTGGACATAAAACATTTTTTAAATTAAAGGTCATATAGAGGCAGTGTTGGGAATAACGCATTATAAAAGTAAAAAATTACTGTAATGCATTCCTTTTTGCAATTGCAGTAATGTGGTATTACAGGGGGGGAAAAATGTAATGGTAACACTTTATAATAACTACACCTTATTTAGCCTTAATAAAGCATGAACAAAGACTTAATTAATAATGATTTACGCTTAGTAACTACTTGATTACTACCTCAATTAGCACTTAATTCGCCTGTGCTGTAAATAGTTACTCATAAGTATTTCTTACTTAATTACTCATGAACTAACCATTTGCGTGTGCATTTGTAAATGTATATTTAAGTACAAATTTGAGCATTTATGAATGATTATTAAGCCATGAGAGAATGATTTACTAGTAATGCATTATTGTTTCTCTGGAATTTGACCAACCTTAACAAATGCTTAATAAAACATAATTAGTCTTCACTTTAGAAAAACTCTCAGAAAGACTTAACTAACAGATAACAGCTGCCTGAATTAACACTGCATTGCATTATTAGTAAATCATTCTCTCGTGGCTTACTAATGATTAATAAATGCTCAAATGTGAACTTAAATATGCATTTGTAAACATGCAAATGGTTAGTTCATGAGTAATTAAGTAAGAAATACTTATGAGTAACTATTTACAGCACAGGCGAATCAACTGCAAGTTAAGTGCTAATTCAGGTAGTAATTAAGTAGTTACTAAGTGTGAATCATTATTAATTAAGTCTTTGTTCATGCTTTATTAAGGCTAAATAAGGTGTAGTTATTATAAAGTGTTACCATAGTAATATTTTACTCAGTACAAATGTCAGTATTTTACTCAGTACAAATGTCAGTAACGTGTGTTAGAATGCTTTTTTAACCTGGATTGAAGTGGTGGCTTTTTGCTCTTACAAATTTGCTAAAATTACAGAGATATTTTGCAGCGATGAAATGCCAGAGATGCGCCTGATTAGACCGTCAGGTGACTGTGAGCGAAAGGACCGGCACAGAACTCCGCACTCCATGGAGTGGAGTTCTCCCAAATAATAACCAGGGCGTTTATTTCTCTTAATCACTTTAACAGACCAGCTATTTATTTGAGAGCAGACGGCAATTTGGGGCAGGCGATTAATTCCTTCCTCACAAAAATCTTCCTTAGCAAAACTGGGAAAATATGGTACTGAAATTCTTTTCATCAGTATGTCGGCGTTATACGATGGCGTGGTGACTACTTTACCTTGTCGGCACCATTCCTGCCGCCTCGTCCCCTGCCTTTCCTCGCCCCTTTGTCACACCTTTCCTCTTACGCCACAGAAGCTAGGATGGCATTGCTGCTTCCTCCCAATCTCCAAACTGAAGTCATATTAAACTCTTAAAAACTGCTTCCATTTCCTGCCCGCTGTGTTGCGCCAAGATCTGATTCGGACGCAGGGCAGAGAATAAAGCCTATCCATTCAGTCAAACAACCAATGTGGTAAAGGCAGGAATGAACTAAAGTCAAACTGCTCTTGTGTCGGCTGTAAACATCACACTCTCTGTATGTCACTGCACTAATCATCAGATTTTCATTAAATAAAACACAAAAAACAACAGCCAGAATGACGGCTGGCGGTGTCGGCATAAGTGACTTTCAATACAGACTAGGCATTTATTTGGAACCGGCAGTTATTTATCAAAATATACATCTGCACCCGGCATTTACAGGGGACCCGGCTATTATTTGGTATTTTACGTTACACTTAAAGATGCACTATGTAACTTTTTGGTTGGAGGTTTGTCTTCTGCTTTTTTCTATGGATATGTCATTGCTCTGTATGGAATGTTCCACAATGTGACATTAAACAGCTCTACCTAACTAGAAAAACAGGCATTCTGACTGTGAGCGGGGTCGCCTCTCCACAGATCTGACCTGTAACTTGGTCTGGTTTGGTCTCCATGACGATAGACTGTGAAACATTCCAAACAAAGCAATAACATCTCCACAGAGAAAAGCATTTCACTAACCCTCCACCAGAAAAGTTACACAACGCACTGTAATGCCCTATTCAGAAACATTTCAAACAAACCAAGAACATCTCCATGGAGACAAGCACGTAGGTGGCAATCCGAAAAAAGCCTTTCTCTTTTAATTCGGACCAAAACAAAAATATGAAGTTGTTGAGTAGTAAAAGTCTGGTGCGAAATCACAATTTTAAATATGAGCCGAACAGACACTAGTGACAGCTTTTTTGGAAACAGCAGATGACAGAGGAAAGTATTTGGGGAATTGGGCTCAGTCTAATTTAACAACATTTTGTCTGTATTTTTTTTTCTTTTTTTCTTTTTTTTTTTTTTTTTGGTGAATTCCACAACAATGCCGGCCAAGAACAAATTGTCTGCTTTAATGAACAATTTCTACAACCAAAATAAATAACTCTTGCATCTCCATCTCCACAAAACTTTCACAATTTTCATTTCAAATCTTGCTCAAGTGGATTTGAAACAGGACCACATGGAATTACAAATAAAAAAGTTGAATAAATGTTAAGTGTTATGTTTACCATATATATTTTAGATTAACTTTTTCCCCCATGAAGACGACATTTGATGACCCCCTTGTTTCCTTAATGACGTGTTTTGACACCTCCGCTGTATCACTAAAGACGTGATTTGACGACCATTAGAAACAGAGGCTGCGATAGGTGGAGGTCACTACAACCCATACTAGACTGACCAATAGGATTCCAGGATATGTTTTCGCCAATTTTTTTAGTTTTTCTGTTAATCGAAGTAGTGACGATTGTAGCTTCCGGAAAAAACGGTTTTAGAAACAATGAGGAGCTGGTGTATTTTATGGATAAGTTTAGAGAAAGTGACTTTTATAGATTTTAAAGTGATGATGAAGTTGATTATAAAGTGGAAAACAGCGAAATGACGGACTTTTGGAGAGTGAAACTTACGAAAGTGAGAATGCCGCTGATGTGTCTGTGTGGAGTCCTGCGACATCCGAACAAACTTTCGAGGACTTTATACTCGATTATGAACCAAAATTGCCCTGAAATCTGGATGTTGGCCAGGTGAGTCCTTTGAAATATTTCTTTATGTCTTTTTTTCCAAGATGTATGATGTATGACAGAATTACTACAGCAACAAACGCATATACGGAGCTTTGCGCACGAGAAAGTAACCAAGATGACAAATACTGGACACCCACTGACGGGGAAGAGTTTTATTATTATATTATTATTGTCACGAAGAAACAGAGGGAGGACCCAAAATACAGGACTGCTTCAAAGTATTTAATGACAAAACCAAAAAAAATCCAAAACTCAAGACTAAAATGCCATGACACGAGACAAGGAGAAACTCTGACAGAGACAATGGACCAACAAAGGGCAGATGAGAACACAGGGTATAAATGCACACAGACACAGGGGAAACACATTAAGGCGGGGCAAACAATCAAGACAGGAAGTAAAACTCTCAACTACAAGCTGACAGGACAGATGTCAAAATAAAACACTAAAGGCACAGTACAGGAAAAAGATATCAAAATAAGCAAAAACAACGACTACAAAACATGAACCATGACAATTATATTATAATAAGTTAAATGAGTTGAATAAGTTAAATGGAAAAAAAATGAATTAGGTCCACACAAGTGCTCAACAGGTAAAAACAGGTGCACACTTGGCTATACTGTATCTGGTGAAATGAAATCTGTTTAAATACTTTGACAAATATATTTACTTTTTTTTTTTAATACAGTACTCAGAACATGCATATATCAGATGCTGAATGTATTTTTTTTTTGTTTTTTATTTTGATTTTGCACCTGACCAGGTAAACTCTCATTTTCAGTGAGCTGTTATAAACCTGTAAATGAGCTGAATCACATTTAAACATCCATAAATGAAGAGTTCAGAGTCTAAAGTTTCCAGAGATACAAATATGTCTGTGTTACAGTTAAGTTCATGAGTGTGAAAATCATTTATAATCACTCGTGGAAGTCTGTTTTCTTTTATGCAGTTATGCTCTATGTGCAGCCCTAGGAATATATGTATGGGTTGATCCTAGTCGGCGTCCAAGGTCCAAGGGGGAAAGAGTTAAAGGGCTCAATTGCAATTGCAATTTTCTGATCTATGTTATAATGTTGTTTCCTCATCACAAACAGACCTAGAGTTGTGTTTTGTTTCATTCACATATTTAACACACAAACCCTGCAGATTTAGGCTGAGTTCTTCTCTCAAATAGAACTCATTTGGATGATTTCAGCTCTAGAATTGCCAATCTCTACAGAACAAAAAGTAAAAGATAGCTGTTAACCTGAAAACTACCACTGTGGAGATGTAGACAGACTAATAATAAGGTTAGGGTTAGACGTGGGCAGAAACATACACTCCTCGCAGAAAGACCCAGATGACCGAGGATCAAACCCGGAACCTTCTTGCTGTGAAGTGTGAGCCCTGGCCACTCCGCCGCTGTGGCCGTGTTCAGCTTCTGAGATCTCGTCAGATCAGAAGCTGAGCAAGGCCGGGCTTGGGTAGTACTTGGATGAGAAACTGCTGGGAATATTCCAGTGGGGCGTCGGTGGCAAAAAAAAAAAAAAAACGGCGCTCTGTCCATAGACTGTACAAAAAAGTGGACTAAGTGAGTGTGATGTCACCCTTAGCATTCAGCTCCACTCAAATGAAGTTTGTGATGCTAAAGTTACAGGAGAGAATTTGGAGCCAGGTTCTATGTTATGAATAGTTTCTTTTGTTTGATGGATGAAGAAAACAATGAAAACAAAAAACAAACACCAGAATCATGTAGAGTGGGTTAATACGAACATTTTAAGACCAAAATGATGAGGCTCACAGCAGCAGTTACAGAGAGACGGACCACAACATTCCAATGTAAGTCAGTGGGATCCAGCGTCAGTAGAAGCAGGAAGAGCCGCATGACAACTTCCTATTTGGAACGTGGCGGCTTGAGCATCAGCTATGTCCATTTATATATACAGTCTATGGTTGTGTCCTTAAGCAAGACACCTCACCCACGTTGCCTAGTATGAAAGTGGTGCGTGTGTGGGGGTTGGTGGTGGTGGGAGAGGATTGGCAGTCTTGTTCCCAGGGCCGCTGTGGCTACAGTATTACATCATTGTCGCGGAAATTCTGGAAAAGCCATGGAAATTGAAAATGTCATTTTCCAGGCCTGGAAAAGAAAGTTTTAGAAAACATGAAATTTTACCATCTATTTCACACAACTCCAGTGTTCTGTTAAGTTCTCATGAGGCTATTGTGATTATTATTATTTTTTTTTTTTCAAACTACATAGATTACAACCAATAGGAACCAAACAACATAGAAGATACAAGACAGATATTACGATTGAAGATTACATACAAATAGGGACAAAGGTGACAGGGGTTGGTGACAGTGTGAACCTTATGTGTGTGTGTGTGTGTGTGTGTGACAGGCTATGTAGATGATTTACTCTTGACCTGTATTATTACTAATTAATTTGAGTATTGAAAATGTGTTAAGTGTGTGTTAGAGTTTTGCCTCAGATCCCCACTCAAGTGGGAGCAGGCCGAACCACGACCACGCCTCCCATGGCGAGTGCGGGGGCCACCCCCAGGGCCCCGCATGCGATCGCCCATCGACCAGGCCGGTCAGCCCCTCAATGAACCACCTCCTGGTCTGAATGCTCCCCCTCCCTGAGATATATGTACATGTGCATACACTCACACGCACACATGCATGCACCTGCCTGCACAGGAACATGCACACACATCCACATACACACACATCCACATACACACAAGCCTGCCTTGTGATTATTTCTTAACGTTTGCGCCTTTTGTGTAAAACAGACAACAATAAATGCACTGACAGGATTTTGAATGTTAAAAAACTATCATTCCAAACCATAAGGAGAGTGGAAAGGGTTAACAGTTCATATTTATTGTAAAAGTCTGATCAATTCTACACATGGAGGTGCTGTAAAGTCATCGAAAATTCACTTTAGGTCAGGAAAAAGTCATGGAAAATTTTTGAAATTTTGACAGTGAAAAAGAGTGAGAGTCCTGGTAGTAGTTTTCCACCACCTTGAAAGACGCTATATAAACCCAGTGATTAATTCATTACTGTACCTGATTTCTTTCCATATATTTGGGCAAAAGTAAGTCTGCCGTGTACTGTCTGCATCTAATTATAAAGTACGATGGAAGCAAGATGCCACAAACAGAAAGCAGTTTATTGAAAGCAGGATGTCAAAAGCAGTGAGTAGAAGACAACTTTTCGATTGACGGGCAAAATGTTTCTGTTATGTTAGAATGCAGGATGCCAACGGCCGCAGAATACAACATGTCAGATGAAGAATGCAAAATACAGAGTACCCGAAGCACAATGTGAAAGCAGCCTGTCAAAGCAGTGTATAGAAGCACAGTATAGAATGTAGAGAGGCAAAAGAGTATGTTGAAAGTAATGTACAGAAAGCAGAATCCCAGTGTGTGTACAAAGCTTAGGGGCACGGGTCAGTGTACTGTAGTCTTCATCAAAGCACGAGGCAATGCACAGGGATCTATAGGAAGAGGACGCAGTGGGCTCTCACCTGCAGTCTTCAGTGACTCAGTGGGCTGCAGGGAGGTGAGATGTTTTTTGAGGAACAGTGAGGAGATGTAAGGACATGCTCTAATAAATGCGTAAATTGTCCAAATGTTATTACCGTATTTTGCGCACTATAGGACGCTCTGGATTATAAGGCGCACTGTCATTGAATGGCCTATTTTCGAACTTTTTTCACATATAAACCACCCCGGACTATAAGGCGAATTAAACGAATCACAACAGTTAGATAAGTCAGTCAAACTTTATTTAACACGTTCACAATGACTCTCAAATTTGTTCAATTGTAACCAGTGTTGGGAGTAACGCGTTATAAAAGTAACAAATTACTGTAATGTGTTGCTTTTTGCTGTAACGCAGTAATGTTACAGCATTACAGGAAAAAAATAGTAATATTTTACTCAGTACAAATGTCAGTAATGTGCATTACAAAGCTTTTTTAACCTGGATTGAAGTGGTGGGTTTTTCTTCATACAAATTTGCTAAAATCACCGCGATATCAGCAGTGGTGAAACTCTGGAGATGCGCCCGAGTAGAACGTCAGGTAACCACGAGTGAAAGGACCGGCACAGAACTCCGCACTCCATGGTGCTAACCACAGCTGACGCCCGATTGCGCCTTGCAGACGTCCTGTACCACGAGCGCGGGGTTCTCTCAGGGGCGGTCTTAGATTCCAAGTTCTAGTCCAAGATTAGTCCTGGTTTAGACCTTGGTCAGTTTTGGTTTAGACCTGGTTTAGTCCTCGGTTCAGTCCTGGTTTAGACTTAGTTTAGTCCTGGTTCAGTCCGGGTTCAGCTCTAGTTGTTTCGGTTTAGTCCTGGTTTAGCCCTGGTTCAGTCCATATAGGGTGCAAAAGTTCAGCATCTTCTCTTATAGTTATTTTGGTGAGAGTAACTTGAAAGTGCTGCAATAGTCGTGTTATGCCTTAACTGCCTGTTAACCGGCAGTTCAGTGATGATTCTGGTCTTGGTGAAAGCTCGGACCACAGTTGATATTGATCCTTAGCCCAGGCGTCCACGATCCATTGGCAGATTGGCAGTTTAACTTTATAACAGCCTTGAGTTTAAAGTGGGTGTTGTAAGCGTGTCTCATGACAGGTGCATTTTGATATTAAAAGGAATCACAGTATGTATTACTCCACGATGCTCTGGACTACGGTCACTGTGATGCTGCAAGTGGTGCGGCTTTGTAGTTTACTGAAGTCGTACTAAGACACCCCAATAAATTCATATATAAGGCGCTCAGGATTATAAGGCGCAGTCATTTTTGGATGAAATTAAAGGCTTTTAAGTGTGCCCTATGGTGCGGAAAATACGGTATGTAATTGTTTTATTTTGATATAATGAGGAAAAAGTTCAAGACAAGTTTATATTTTACAAGATGTAGGCTTACAAAAAGTACTTGTGGAAACTAGAACTCAACAGTAATTTGAAGATACTGTCTAGACGTAACATCTCCTTGATAATACATTAGTAAAGTTTTTTTTTTTTTTTTTAGCTTTCTATCATGTTTTTCTATCATTGAATACAGTTTAGATTCCATCCATGCATGTTTAAGGATCTCTCCCGGCTCCTATTTAAACCTTTTTATGGTTAGTTGTAATATTCTGTTCCATGTTCAGCTGACAATTCTCCATAAATATGCAAAAACATGATAAAAACTTGTACACAGCAACTTGACAAATGTGATGTGGTGTGCAGTGGTTTCTGTATCTGTAGTTCTCTGACGGGGGAGTGACTTAATGTGGAGAGCGAAGAAAGAGGAGACTCTGAGCTTCAAAAACCAAAAGTGAAATATTAATGCATTGGTTTCAGCGAATACAGCATTTTCAAAACAATAAAAGCTAACACGGTGATCTAAATATATGTTATGTGTTAGCAGCTCCGCGTAAAGACCGATGGTATCATACTGTATGTACGATACCTGGGAATATGTTTTATGTAATCGCGCATAACTTTCCAACCATAAAAGATAGAAACTTACTTTTTTTCCCCTCAAAAAGCTGAGACTTGTTAGCCATGCTGGTGCCACCAGCCAATCAGCGAAGACCCATACATTCTGTGTTGGCAACGATTCCCGAGATCGAGGATTTAAAGCCGGAACAAAGAGAATGTTTGGTGAATTTTATCAAGGGGAAAGACGTTATTGTCCTTCTTCCTACGGGATTTGGGAAAAGCTTAATATACCAGTTAGCTCATTAGCAACACATTATGTAGCACTACATAATGTGTAGTTACATAAACACTCAGATAAAGAGGCTTCAGAGAGTATATTTACTTCCTTTTAATACCGTATGCACTGAAACACAAGAGACAAATTTATGATCGTGCTATTCATGTCCAGGCACACTTTACAATTAGGACCTAATTGTGCATCCCCAGCATATCTCCTGTCTACAATCGTATCTGTTTGTGTACATAAAACAAAAAAAATTTAAAAATACAATTTTCTTTATACAAATCTGGTATAAAATAATTTAAAAAAATAAGGTGGGTGGTGCTTTCTACTTCATTATCATTACTGTGCCTGCTTAATACTATTGGTCCCCCAATTACATACGGCACCACCAAATAGAGATTGGTTAAATGAAAAAAGTACCTGCCTACCGTCGAGCGAACGAATCCTAATGCTGGTCAGATGGTTTCCATGAAGTGAAACCAGCTGATGAATCAGGCTAGAAACTTGTGGCTTTCCAAGCATATTTCCAACACTATCCTATGTCGCACGCACGCTGCGAATGTCCATTACTGACTGGCAAACGCATGCGCTCCATTCATTTTGATTGGGCCAAACTTCACCAAAGAGTGTAGTGAGTCAAAATGGTCAATGCTCTGAGCGTCTGTGTCTGTAACAATTGAAAAAGCCGCTTTCTAAGTGCAGTTATTTCTCAAATAAATGGTAAATTATACATCTTGGTCTGTGTAATTGCACATCCATTGTTATTTTTATTTGAAAGGTTTATTTCAGTCCAAATGTCCAAATCCAAATCTAATAAACACCAGGAAAATGCAGGAAGTGATGTGGCTCTGTGCCCTGGACCTGACACCAGCTGTTTCCATGACTGACACCAGGAAAGTTATGGGGCCATTGCATTTTTTTGTTTTGAAGCAATAAGTATATTTTTAGATTACTTACAGACTTGATATTTTGCACTTTTGTAGCTAAGGCCCTAAATTAAGCTTTTTTTTTTTTTTTTTTTTTTATGTCCAAAAAGTTGTTTATACATGTTTGCTGTGTGTTTTGTATGAAAGAGTCTGAATTTTATTTTATTTTTATTTGTATTTCTAATCCTATAGCTTTTATTACAGCCATATGACACAACTACAGCAGTACTAAAAAAAATAAACTAAAAAAGAATGTATAACACTTTATTAGGGGGCAAACAGTTGGGAGGGAATTTGTGAAATATCATAAGGATTGTGCACTTTTGGAAAAGTTTTAGATTTTTGGCAGGGTGTTAGGTTTGGGCCTAAGGTTTTTAAAAATCCATGGATACAAGTTTGGGGAGCGCCCCCTAGTGGCTGGTGTAAGTAAAATCCAAAAGAGCCCCTTCCAAAAAGAGAAAAGGTTGTATCTCACGTTCCTTCTGTCTTTAATAGTTGCATAATGACACTTTTTCTACTTGATATAAGGAATGTGATTTTAATACTGTCATATACCTAACACCCTGCCAAAAATCTAAAACTTTTCCAGAAGTGCACGATTTTTATGAATTCCCACCTGGTTTAAAAGGGAGAGTTTTAATTGCAAAATTAAGAAAAAAATCCAGGAGAGAAAAATTTTACTAAAATTGCCTTAGGCTTGGAAAGGTTAATACATTAAAAATAAAACACCCCCTCTTTAAATTTGAAATAACTCTCAAAATCTGTTATTTTCAAAAGATAAACCACAAATATGAAAGTAAATCATATCTGAAGGATCGATGCTAGAAACACAAATGTTCAAATCATGTAAAATGTAGTGATGGGTGAATGGAGCCTCGTGAAGCATTGACACCTCAGTCGCAATATTGTCTCAAATGGTTCAACGTGTCTGAGGCCTTGGGAAACACTGACCTCTAGTGGACAAATTTAACCATTGGCACGCAGGTGTCTCAGCATCGATGAAGTATTGTTAGTGTAAGACAATACTTGTGTGCAGAGCGACACCGAACCTAACAACAATAATAATGATGATTTAAAATAATGTGTAAAGATCAACATAAATAAAAGCTGTAAATAAGAAAATAGGTGTTACCTTCTTAGGTGGAATTAGATCAAAGTGATCCCAAACCATGGATCACTTTTTTCCACATGTAGACGCCATCGAAAATGAAACAAATGCCACAAGTCGCCAAAAGTCACCAAAATCACCAACTGACGTCACACAATACTCTTCACTATAGGGGTGTGCAAAAATGTCATAATATCGATATATCGTATTGTTTAATGTGATGATACAGTATTGATATCGTGGGCTACTGTATCGATATTTCACCAAGAGTATTTTTAGGTGTGTAATACTTAATTTTGTTACAGTGCTATAGTTTTGTTGCTTGTGGAGTGAAAGGAAACTCATTTATGTGACACATTTGACATTTTTACTGTTTTGAGGATTAAAATGTGTTTCATGTTCACTTTGCACAAGAAGTGATTTAATAAAGCCTTTTAGTATCACAGCCACGATTTAGCCTTTATTTTTTTATTGAACTGTATCAAATCGATTTGAAATACATCATATTGAATCGAAAGTGGATTGTATCGAGATATGTATCGTATCGTGGCCTGTGTATCGAGGTATGTATCGTATCAGCAACTCCTTAATGATACCCAGCCCTACCTCACTACTTTAAGAAATATTGGTGCATCTTTTATACTGTAGCAGTTTAGCGCTTGTCAAACCACGAAAGTGCGCTGAACACTCTGAAGCATCTGAACCAATCACAGAGCGGAACATTCGCTGAGCCAATGAAACGCTTCGATACACTGAAGTGATTGACACGCAGAGTGAAGCAGTAGGGGGAGGGACCGACACTTCCACACTTTGGTCACGTGAGCGGCTGCTGCGAGACGAGCTCCGAGGCAGTGCTTCAGAGCAATTTGTTTCAGAAAGAACGAGACGTGCTCAAGAGCTCCTGACTCATTTGTCCATCACTATATAATATTGTCAACACAACGCTTTAGTCAGTTGTAAACTCACTTGAATGTGAGTAAAAGCGGGTGAGTCGACAAAGGAACAAAGGGCTCTGATGTCCCAGGCCCCATAGTCTTAGGGGCCCAGAATTGGAATCTCTGCCTGTTAATTAATATTAAAAGGGGGGGATATGTGAGTTTTCTTGCCCTGGGCCCCCAAATTTCTGTCGACAGCCCTGAGTTAAAAGATGGAGTCTGAAAACACGAAGAGGTTTTATTTGGAGCTTTTATTAAAACTGTTAAACGCAATTAAAGAAACTAACTACCCACAGATGCTTGTCACAAATGTTAAATCACTGTAATTCTTCGCAAATTAATCAAAAGTAAATTTCGACATCGCCACATCTGTTTTTGCCTGTATAAAGATTATTTGTGCTGGAAAGTAACAAATGCGACATGTTAGAGCAGATGACAGCGGGAAAAACAAAACATAACTTTAGAAAATGGAGTAATGAACAAGACGAGGTGTGCCGGTGACAGACTGCAGTCCGTCTCCACGCTGAGAAATGGGAGCGCTCTCAAACAGATTTCCTCTAACAGCTCTGATGATACCACGGCGTTTTCCCCAAGGATGCCCTACCGCTTTCAATCGAATCAAACATATGTATTTGCTAAACATACCAACTCTCACAGTTCGAGCGCTCAACAGGACTTGGAGGTCTTGTTGACTTTCTGCGTGTGTTAATTCTGTGGTACAAATATAGTTATATAGATTTAAGGGACCATATTGAGCTATTTTCTGATCTGTGTTATAATGTTTCCTCATCACAAACAGATAGTCCGGTTCATTATATTCACATATACAGTCTTTAGTGGGATTTTGGGGGGGATTTGCTAAACTATATATTTTTGGAAAGGTTATAGTATATGGAGTCAGAAAATAAATGTTTGCATTTGCCCAGATGTGTATACGGCAGCCATATTGAAGTTTAAAAAATGGTCACCGTAAATATAAAAAATCTAGTATCTCGACTTCTGAATATACTGAAATATAGATTTTTACTGCTAAACCTACATTGTAAGGGTCAAGGAATCCAATGGTGCTAGTTACACAACATCCATCCATCCATTTTCGTTCGCTTATCCGGGGCAGGAGCCTAAGCAGGGACTCTCAGACTTCCTTCACCCCAGACACGTAATCAAGCTCCTCCGGGGGGACCCCGAGGCGTTCCCAGGCCAGGCCAGAGACATAGTCCCTCCAGCCTGTCCTGGGTCTTCCCCGGGGCCTCCTCCCAGTGGGACATGCCCGGAACACCTCCCGAGGGAGGCGCCCAGGAGGCATCCGGAACAGATGCCCGAGCCACCTCAACTGGCTCCTCTCGACGTGGAGGAGCAGCGGCCCCTCCTTGAACTGTCACCTTATCGTGATGGAGGGGTTTGAGTGCCCGAATGATCCCGGGAGCTATGTTGTCGGGGGCTTCATGCCCCTAGTAGGGTCACCCAAGGCAAACAGGTCCGGTCTCGTATGATGTCACACACCGGCCTTCCCCCACGGGGCCCGGCCGGGCTCAGCCCGAAGGAGCGACGTGGGGCCATCCTCACGTGGGCCCACCACCCGCGGGAGGATTCATATGGGGCCGGTGCATAGGGATCTGGGCAGCAGTCGACGGCGGGGGCCTCGGCGACCGGATCTCCGGACATGGAGACTAACTCTGGGGACATGGAGTTACACAACATAACCACATTAATCCTTAGTACATGAGTAGATAATAACCAGTGTTGAGAGCAACGAGTTATAAAAGTAACAAATTACTGTAATGCATTGCTTTTTGCTATAACGCACTAATGTAAGGCAATACAGGGAAAAAATGTGTAATATTTAACTCGGTACAAATGTCAGTAATGCGCGTTACAATGCATTTTTAACCTGGACTGAAGTGGTGAGTTTTGTTTTTCTTCATGCAAATTCGCTAAAATCACAGTGATATCAGCAGTGGTGAAACGCCGGAGACCGTAGACATAGACATAGACATAGACATAGACCGTCAGGGTAACCGCAGACGAAAGGACCAACGCAGAACTCCTCGCTCCATGAGGCTAAACACAGGTGATGCCCTATCGCGCTTTGCAGACACCCTGTCTGCAAGACGCTTCCAAGTTCTAGTCCAAGATTAGTCCTGGTTTAGTCCTGGTTTAGTCCTGGTTCAGTCCTGGTTCAGTCCTGGTTCAGTCCTGGTTCAGTCCTGGTTCTGTCTGTATACAGCGCAGAAGTTCAGCAGTTATTTTGGTGAGAGTATCTTAAAAGTAATGCAATAGTCGTGTAATGTTTTACATTTTAAATGCAGAAATATTGTAATGTAACAAGTCATAAATAACACATTATAGTTTTGAAGTAACTTGCCCAACAGTAATAATAACCCTGTATGGTTGTTCTCTTGTAGTATGTTTGTAATTATAACTTAACATTTCATGCTCCAGCTTTTCTTCAAAAATACAGATTTTTTTTAAATATTTAAAATTTAGTGTGTGAATGATTACAAAGACACACATTGAAGGTTTTCTAGAATGTGTGGTGAGAGTGATACACACATGAAGTCGTTCCTGTTGAAAGATTTTAATTAAATTAAAAAACATAATGCGCTAAATATGACTGTAATTAATTAATCGCAATTAACGCGATCATTTGACACCCCTAATATCGAGATATATTTTTTGATCCATATTGCGTAGCCTTAGGTTGAACTGTTTCGTACTGTGGAACATTCCAGGCAGAGCAATGACATCTCCATAGAAACAGGCGGGCGATGGACCCTCAACCAATAAGTTACGTAGCGCGCTTTTAAGACCTAACTCCTATTTCCACTCTGTTTCCGCACGTGCCAACTCCCGCGGATAAAACTCTCGCCGACAACTCCAGCTGCAAAATCCATAACTCTGTACACGACAACAAATTCATTAGTCAAACGAATTGGGAAAGTTCTCGAGGCGCTCCTGGCTACGTTCTTCATTTGCAGTGATCGAGTGTTAATATTATTAGTTCCACCTGGTTTATTGTAAATGCCGGTCTTTACAATGGAGCACAATGGCGTCTGCGAGCGCCGTATTTAAGATAAACTAATGGAGGTAATATAATGAGCTCACTGGCCTTGAAGGAAGACTGAGCCCAGACGCTATTCAGGAGACGGGCTTTGTTGTGGTGGATGTATTGAGAAGTCAGCTTTCCAGATAAAACGGTGCTATATATACCTTTAGATTCGACTTAAAGGCTGGATTGAAAACAGTGGAGTGTCATTGGACTTGCGTAACCCTTTGATTGGTTTCTATTCTGTATCTACTGTAACTGTCCGGATATAATTCAATCTTAAAATGCCATGTTACGCCATTTTCGGATCCGTTTTAATGCCGTTTCCTCGTCGCGAACACATCCGGAGTCGTGTTTAGTTTCGTTCACACACGTTTAACACTTGGAAACAGACTAATAATAAAAGGTGACTCCGACATGTGTGAATGAAACGTAACAAAACAACTGCGGGTGTGTTTGTGAGGAGGTAAAAGCAGAGTAGCACGGCTCAGAGCTCACAAGAGTCAATTGTGCCTAAACTAAGAAGGAATGCAGAAAATAAACACATAAATAAAAAGGATATAAAACTTGAAGCATTTGAAAAAACAAAACATAAATAAATAAATAAATAAACAGACTAAATCATAGTTCTGAAGTACCAGTGCAAAAAAACACAAATGTTCAAATCATTTCCTTTGGGATCAATAAAGTATCTAGCTATCTTTCTAGCTTTCCATTTTTCTATTTAGTTATTTTTCTATTTATCTGTCTATCTTTCTACCTGTCTGTCTGTCTATCCATCTATCTATCCATCCATCCATCTATCATCCATTTTCTTTCTATCCATCCATCCATCCATCCATCCATTTTCTTTCTATCATCCATCCATCCATCCATCTATCCATCCATCTATCATCCATTTCTTTCTATCCATCCATCCATCCATCTATCTTCTTTCTATCATCCATCCATCCATCCATCCATATCCATTTTCTTTCTATCCATCCATCCATCATCTTCCATATCCATCCATCCATCTATCTGTCCATCCATCCCATTATCATCCATCTATCATCCATTCATCCAGCTATCATCCATTTTCTTTCTATCTATCCATCCATCCATCTTATCTCCATCTATCCATCTATCTCATCCATCCATCTATCCATCTACTATCTATCCATCTACTATATCCATCTATCCATCTATCTATCCATCCTATCCATCCATCCATCCATCCATCCATCCATCATCATCTATCTCCATCCATCTATCATCCATCCATCCATCTATCGATCCATCTATCCATTTCTATCTATCTTTCTATCTATTTATCTATCTTTTCTTTCATTCTGTCTTTCTATTTAGCTATTTTTCTATTTTTTCTGTGTGTGTGTGTTGCGTGTGTGTATGTGTGCATATGTGTGTGTGTGTGTGTGCGTGTGTGTGTGTGTGTGTGTGTGTGTGTGTGGGTGTAGTGTGTGTGTGTGTGTGCAGGTGTGTGTGTGAGTGTGCATATGTCTGTGTGTGCGTGTGTGCGTGTGTGTGTGAGTGTGTGCGCGTGTGTGTATCATATTTCACTTGCATATATTAGATCACAATATTCATCTTCTGTGTTAGAAAACTGCAGTGATACAAAATTATCCAAAATAAAAAAAGAAAAGAAAAAGAAGACTGCGGTGCCCAGTGGAAGCCGTCTTTGTTTCTGACTAAGAAAATCAAATTGGAGAATGAAGTAAGTACGTCACAGTGGGCGTGTGCTGTGGGGGTGAAAGCAGAAGTAGATCAGCGATATAATAAATAAATGATTCAGGATTATTCAGACATGTATGAATCACTCCAAATACAAGTGAGAGGAGAAAAGAGACGGAGAAACTACTACAACATGGTGAAGATTAGGAGTACAGTTTTTTTCATATTTTGGGTGGTTGTGGGACTTCTACTCTGTGCTGTCTCTTTCACATCTGTGTCTTGTAGCATTTCAGCAGATTTCAGACATTCAAATGTCAGTTTCTGGTCTCTGATTTTATAAAATAAATTTTATAATATAATACATTTCCCCCTCAAAAGTGCAACTTATCCTTTTTTCCTTCTTCATGACACATTTTTTGGCCCTTGGGACTCTGGAGCGATTTATAGTCCGAAAAATACTGTAGTTTCCAGTAGGAATGTCCTGATCACATCCTTTGATTTTGTGTATCTGCCGATACCGAGTTCCAAACCGATACGTCTATAAAACATTATTAAATGAATTAAGAGCAAAGAATAAAATCCAGGATGTGTGGGGGATCAGATTGTGTTGATTTCAGTGTGTAGTATTTGGGCTGAACTTTTCACATTTGATTTTTCAGTCTAATTTTATTAACTTTTCTAACCATTCACCATCATTGTTGAAAATCTTGACTTTTCACAGTCTTGTCCAGTTCATTAAGTTTACTAAGTTACACATTCCAAGACCAAACAGGAACCAGACCAGAATCAGATCAGACCTGAGACTCGACTCTGCACAATCTACACTTTGTATATTTGATATTATATTTAAGCATGTGTGTTACATTTCAAACATTTAGGCTCGTCTATGAAATCCAAAATCTTACCAAATAAAACAAGATGACAGAAGCCCCACAGTCTCTCTCCCCCAGCTGCCCCCACTCCCCTGCACCGCCACCACATCCATAAACCTACCGCGGAGCGTGCATCGTAACTTAAGTCCCACCGCTCAATAGACGCTCCACACCGCTGTTCCCACCCTCTCAGCCAAAAGCGCCAACTCCGTTGTGCATCATACAAACAAACAGCACCGTGCGATGACACCACAGGCCGCGCAGGTGTGAACACGGGCCACAGAACCACAGGTAACAGCAGGCGTTAGGACAGACAGTCACGCTAACTGGACGTCCCTGAGCAAATCCCGCGCCTCAGTTAAAAAAAAAAAAAAAAGGTGACCGCAACATAACGTCCAAGACCGGATTGAGTCCAGTCAGGTGATTGGCGCCAATTTCTAATCATGTGATCAGATCGGGACAACCCTAGTTTCCAGGAAATTTACTATGTGCGCAGTGCAACATTTCTAGTCCATCACTTGCTTGTCTCCATGGAAATATTACTGACAAGAATGTTCCACAGTATAGATTAAATCTTTTTATCCCGAGGGAGACAAGCAGCTTACAGCTCTACGCTACATTATTGTGTTTTTGAGCAATACATGCATCAAGAATCTCGGACTTCCGGTCATTGCGCAATGCATACTGGGAAGAATTTTCCGAAAAAGTGAGAATCAAACCGCCATGTTTGTTTTTACAGTGGGATGTGTCTATTGACAAAGCCGATCTTTTCAAGTCTTTTGAACCATATCACTTTTGTTTCTGGTTCTATTATTGTCACATTTTAGCTTTGGGATTTGGACATCGTTAACTGTGTGGTTGTTGGATCCTAACAGCGGAAAACGGCTCGAGAAATTGGTTTGCAAACTCCATAGATGCAAAAGGGAATCAGATGTGTGTGACTGCAAACCTCTGTTCAAACTGTTTCCCTTCCCAACGGAATTGAAAAATAGTGAAAGGCAAAGGCTATGGGCAGTATTGATCCATGGGAAGGACGAAAAAGGTCATCTGACTGCCTAAATCATCCCGAGTTTGCAGCGAACATCAAAGCAAAACCCTGCAAACTCGGGACAATTTAGTCAGTCAAAGGTTTCCTTTTTCGTCTTTCCCATTTATCAATACTACCCATCGCTTTCGCCTTTCACTATTTTTCAATTCTGTTGGGAAGAGAAACAGTTTGAATGGAGGTTTGCAGTCACACACATCTGATTCCCTTTTGCATTTATGGAGTTCGCAAACAAATCTCTCGAGCCGTCTTCCGCTGTTAGGATCCAACAACCACACAATTAACGATGTCCGAATCCCAAAACTAAAATATGACAATATCAGAACCAGAAACAAAAGTGATATGGTTCAAAAGACGAGAAAACATCGGCTTTGTCAATAGACACATCCCACTGTAAAATCAAAAATGGCGGTTTGATGCTCACTTTTCTGAAAATCCTTCCCAGTATGTATTGCGCAATGACCGGAAGTCCGAGATTCTTGATGCGTGTATAAAAACACCTGTAATGAATAAATGCTAGATACATACAGTATGTTTAATGTCATACCATGGAACATTTCAGGCAAAGCAAGAACATCTCCATGGAGACAAGCAGGTGGTGGACCCTTCACCATAAAAGTTGCACAGTGTACCTTTTAATATTCCCAAGAAGCATAGGAACCCAATATATATGTGTGTGTGTATCGTACAACCATCATGGTACGAGAATTCCATTATATAAGGTCCATTCTATACATGTGAAGAAAATGGAAATGGCATCTTGACTTTGTAGTCGACAGTCAGCAAAATTACCTGTGTATAATGCAACACTATGAATAACGTCACATGTCTAACCTTCAAACACCTCATCATCACTTCATCACACATCAAAAACCCTCACCGCTCTGAACATCTGTCAGTCCCTCCGCTCCCTCCGTCACCTTGATGGATTCAATCAAACTGAAATTGAAAATACATTATTAAGCAAAGACCGTGACCATATGCATCCAGTGTGTACATTAAGACCAGAGGAAGTCACTGCGCGGTGGGGGGGCCAATGTATGTTAAAATATGCTAATCCCTCCAGGACCCGGGCGAGCCTCCTGCCCGCTCCAGAGGCTTGTTATCCAGCCGCTTTGAGCCGGTGTCAGGGGGTCACGGACGGATCCCCCGCCGTCATGAGACGCAGCTCAGTGCGACGTAAACAACAGCAGATGCTCGTGTCCGTGTAGCTGTGGGCTATAAAAGGAAAGTGATTGTTTACAGAGGAGACCTGGGCGAGAGGGGGCTGTGATGGTCTCGGGGGTCAACATGCGAAGTGAAAGGTGGATGTGAAGTTTATGGAGATTTTTCACATCTGGTGGACAATTTAAAACTATAGGAAGACTATGTTTACTATAGATGCATGTGGTTAGAGGTAATGACTCAGTTGCTTGCATAACTTCTGCAGAATTATCTTAGGTACATACTTGAGTACTGTAATTTCTGGACTATTGAGTACATCTGAATATATGCCGCATCAGCTAAATTTTAAATAATTTCTCACACTTTCCACATTTCCACATCTTCAAGAACATTTTCAAGTTCGGTCCGTCTGCTTTTATCGCCTCTGAAGCTTTTGTCGTCTTTTTGTGTTGAGTCAGTTCGTCACGCTGCCGTCGCCAAAATCTCACCATCGAATCACTGATGCCGAGCTCACGTGCAACAGCTCGATTTTCTTCTTCTACAGCCACATCTATTACCTTTAACTTAAAGGGCCCATCTCATGCAAAATCAACTTTTCAGAGCTTTGTACCTTCTAAGAGTGATGTGTGGGCCTTGTATTTGTATTTAAAATGTTTTTTAGATTGTTAAAAAAAAAGAAACTCTGAATCAAATTGCAGCATATTTCTGCCACCATCCGACGTGACGACGAACTAAAGCTGCTACAACGATGACGTGGCACATACACCTATGACGCATTTGCCATAGCAGAAGGCGGTTCACACTCGCCCCAATCCCCTGCTCCACCGCCTCCACCTACCATAAGCTCATTGTTCTACACTGCAGTGAACACGATATAATAAGTTTATCTACTAGTGTTTATTAATACTTTACCAATCAGTAATGTTCAGCTGATGTCGACGCGGTGCTTGAGCTTCGTGCACCTCAAAGTCCTTGTCCGATTCTGGGTCCAACACATGCGGCTGAACGCGCTGTGTCGCCATGATGAATAAAAGTTTATTCCTACCACTATCAGGGTGCACGTCTGTCTCCCCCTCCCTCCCTGAGATGGGCGGAGGAAGGGCGGCTCACTCAGAGCCTTTGGAGGGCGGAGCCTGTGCTTTCTCAGGACGGGCGGGGGGATGAGCAATAGCCTTTCTTTCATAGTTCCTGGTCTATGACTGTCTCCAAGAAATCAGTAAGATTTCATAACTATTGTGTCTTGTGCTTGTTTATGTGCAGAAGATACAATGTGAAAAGAGTTATTTTGCATGAGATGGGCCCTTTAAATCTGCGTCATCTGCATTTCTTCATGTGTTTTCCATGAGAAGGGTGTGTGCATGAAGCTCAAAATAACTGTTCAAAACACAATCAAACCTCTGTCCTGTCTGTATCATGTCAGAGTCTTGCAGGATTTCAGCAGATTTCATGCTCTCCGGGGGCAGGGATAGGTGCCAATCTACTGAAGTTTGAGACATTTCTTCTCATTTATGCTCTCACCTGCATTTATCACATACTGGTCATTAAGACATGTCCCCCTCACTAATGTTCATTTAGCATAATAACTTATTTTATCACATGGTTATAAACTATTTTAGTGACAACAGCACTAGTTAGCGTTTCAACTTCATGTAAACCCTAGATCCATGTGTCAAAGCACAGACAGCGGCGTTTTCTGCACTCGGGCTGAGCGTATCTACTGTGTTGCCAAGCCATAAATCGTATATATGAATGTGCCAAACAAAGAATCTGTCCATATATTCGCCGCATCGTTGTAAAAGCCACAGGGTTCAAAGTGTGTGAAAAAAGTAGTGGTTTACCGTCCGGAAATTATGGTAATATAAAATTGAAGTACCCAATAAAACATTTTGAAACTTCTCATTCCAAAAAATGTGTGAATTTATATTTATTTTCGAAATTGTTTTTAAACTGGCTACAGTGTGAAATCTAATAAGGAAACTTTACTTCAAAAATCTAGGAAACCAACTGCCTTGAAAAATCGGACTAAAGTGGAATGTGAATCTAAAGATGAGAGTAAGTAATTCTTCAGTTTAGGTGAAAGAAGAAGAATTTACTGAACACTTAACTAGGCACAGTGAATGAAGTGAACTTTAGTTTTCATTCATAGAACTCATGTTGTGAAGCTGAGACAACGAATCAGCCACTTTCTCCAATCTGAAATATGTATTAACCTTTACTTTAAGAGGAAGTTTCATCTTACTTGAAAAACTCTAGGAAACTGATTGCCTTGAACTGAGCAAGTAAATGCTATTTCTATACCCAAGTGAGAGTAAAAACAGGTTCGATTCTACAATAATTACATTTAGATCATCAGGTACAAGGATTTGAACATTTATTAGACTTGAAAAAAACTTAGCCAAACTTTTGTTCAACTTCAGTTCAAACATGTGTAACAATAAAATAAAAAAGCTCGGTCATTCCACGTCAACTCAACCAAGACCCCTGAACTTAGGAAACAAAAAATGCAGCAAGAAACAAAACAGATGAACAGATGTAATCGAGCACAGATTGAATGAACAAAGGAAGGATATAGAGACGCTCTGGGAGGATCAGGGAATGAGTGGCGGCTGTAGGAAAAACTGGGAGGCGTCAAAAGAAGGAGCGGAACAAACTGGGAAATGGAGCTGGACTCTTGGCAATAATATGTCACTGTTGAAGTTACTCGCCTCATTCAAGTCGACTTTAGTAATGTTCTTTTTTTCACACTAAAAGTAACTGTTAATTTACCACAATCATTAACATCCACACATTCGTAGCTGTGAGTAAAGTAAACGAGCTGCATGCAAGACCACTAGTGTTAGATTTGACAGTGTAAAATATGCTCTTTTTGTTAGATTTGACAACGGTCAAGGATGGGTGATGCATCGCCTGGAAGTTCTAGCCTGATATCTCTGTATTTTTTATACAGACGGACCAGTGTGGTCCCCAGTCCTTATGCTGCATCTCAAGCCTGACCAAACTTATCTGTCCAGCCAGAACCACACGCTTTGACAAAACTTCACAAAGATGAGTGGATCTGGAGCCGTGTCCTGTCTCCCTGATTTCAGAGGGTGTGTGTGAGAGTGACAGGCGGATTAACCAATCAAAGACAAGCATGGTCCATTCATGTCAAAAACAAACATGCTGCTTACACATGAAAAAGCACAAACAAACAACATAAAGGACTGAGAAAGAGTGCAGAATTTCTCAGAATCAACAATCGAAGCACCAAACTATCTCTCAGAAGAAGTTATTTATTTTGTTCTGAATGTTATGAGAATTTTAGAGCAGACAAGTCTTCCACATTTGAAGGACATGTGTTACACATTAGGAGTTGTTGTTGTTGTTGGTCTCAAGTCTGGACAGACGTTTTTCACCCTCTGTCAGACAACAGCCAAATGTCATTCCCCCATCAGATTAGTTTTTTTCAGTGACATAAGAGAAGCAAACACTCTAAAAATGTTGGGTTATTTTGGTAAATGGTTTTGGGTCACAAGTTGGGTTAAGATAAATGACCCAGCCTATTGGGTTAGGGCAAAAGGGGCGTGGGTTTTACAACTGCTCAGAGCTGTGTGCCGGCCATTATCCACCTCCTCCGCCTCATGCTCCAAGAGAGACGTCTAAAGGTTTTAAACATAATCCGTGTATCATTTGTTCATTTGTTTTTCAATATAAAACCAAAAATAAGAAAACGAAAAAACAACAGTTTTCTTCGTTATTCCCGGTCTGGTCCCGGACCTGGATCAGTCCCGGTTCAGTCCGTACGGGGGGCAAAAGTTCGGCATCGCAGTCACGGAAGTCATGTAAACAGGAAACAGCCGTTATCCATTTTTTTCCATTCTTCATTTAAACACAAAATCGAAAACTGAAAAAACAAATCATTACCCGTTTTTTCATTTTGGTTTTGGAGACAAATTACGAAGAAAACTGTTGTTTTTTTTCGTTTTCTTATTTTTGTTTTTATATTGAAAAACGAATGAACGAATGATACACGGATTGAACATATTTAATGTTTTTATTTGATCACTAAGGGAGCACTCACACTAGGACTTTAGAACGTAGCTGTGCTCAGTGTGACTATGTCTTATTTGTTCCCACAGTGAACGACTCAGTCCAGCAGACATGAAGTGTGCACAGACCTGAACTCCTGTCAGCACTGAAGTTTCTGTCACTTCCCCGGGCTACAGCAAAGTACTAGTACATGTAAGTACCACATGTATATTCATCAAGCAACTGGTATAGAAAATGTGTACCTTCTTTGCTGTAATGTGCTTTTAATGTAAGTATGTTTGTATTTTTCCCACAACAGTGTCCCCAGCCCTGAGCTCTGGACTGAGATGTCCCCCAGCACCTGACAGAAGAATGAAAGAAGGGGCTCATTTTGCAGAATACTCTTAACACATGGCCAAAGTGTCCCTCTGTGTAGGTTACTTTAAGTTTATACCAAACATGCATCTGCTGTAAGCAACACACTAACAATGTGGATAATAAAATGTAAAACCTAAAACCTAACTTTACAGAAATAAAACCTTTTAAAATGAAAATATTGCAATTGTATGATTATCTTATGTGAATTTTTTAGTCACTATATGAGTAAATTAACATTTATCTAATTCCACGTTGGACCCAGCAACCATGGACCACATGGTTTTCATTCTAGCGGCTTCTAGAAAAGTACTTTCTGCCTAAGTGGGATGAATGTGACCTGGCCGTTCAGACTGAAGTCGCATTTCAAAATGTATCGGTTTTAGGAGCACATATCCAAGTGGCCTGGGTCGCATTTGAAAAAAATCTGATCTGTCATTCAGTCATTAAAAGATCAGATTCAGGTCACATAGCGGCCAAAAAATCAGATTTGGGTCACTTCAGGCTGCAGTCTGAACGTTAGGGTTGCAACTTTTTGAACTTTTTTTCCAAAATCAAAGTCCTGCATCATGATTGGATGAACTTTTTGGTATAATTGTAGAAACCAAACTCCATGTTCAACACTCTTAAAAAAGTCCCCCTGAAACAAAAACATTAAATACACATTACAGCCAGTGATATGAAATGCGAAAACCGTGCTAAGTTCTCACAAGGGCCATTACAAGTCAATTTGACTGAAAATGGATCAATAATAAGTTGGTGGAGTTTTAAAAAATCCCCAGCATCTGCAATGTTCACTGGAATTCAAGAGCCATCCTTGCAATTCTTGCCTTCATTCTCATGTCAGATGCAAGGCGTAGGCTGAAGTGAGTTTGTCTCTTCATTTGCACTGCATGTTCTGACCGATGGTTCTCAGACCAGAAGTTCTGTGTAGCCGACTTTGCTGAGTTAGGAGGATTTAGCGCCCGACCAATCAGCACTGGGGTGTCTCAGAAGACACTGGAAGCAAGAGCCATCGAGAATTGATATCCCCCGTAGTAACCAATGCTGTGAATGAGCAATCAGCGTGATGCAGGAAATTCATGCCGCATGTAAGAACAAGAGCAACGTTCCACTTCAATTCATCGTTGCTAAACACTGACAATCATTTGTTTTACTTTTAGTGGCCTATTTTATATTATCTTTACCCTCATTATGTGTTTTGTTCCTGTGTTATTAAAGAGAAAATTGCCTTTGGTTATTTTATGATTGAACAGATATTAACCTTCTAACGGTATTATTCTGGTTGCTGGTCGGCTTTACGAAAAGTCTGTGGGGATTTTTTCAAAAATGTGACCAACTGAAGGTCAATTCCTTTCATTACTAGCAAAAGTTCATCAAACTATGATACAGGGTATAGAGGTTGTCAAAAAGTTAACACTAGTGAACGTAGCCTAAATGTAACTAAGTAGTCCCCATCACTGATCAAGGGGTTCTTATTTTTTACTATTCTTTGTGTAGGTTCACAAGTAGAAGCACCATTCAAAACTATTGTTCGCGAATCATAATGAAAGAGACATTTACCAAAGCATAAAAGTGGAATTGCGAGATGAACACAGTGTCCGCAGCTGTACTCTCTCTCGAGTGAAGTGCCCGCGTTTTACTCAACCAGTTTTGTACTTTTTTGCAGAGTCCAAACAAAAGGCAGCTCCACTCGGCGTTGCGTGGCGAGCTGGAGGTACTCGCTCTGATTACTCTCACCATCGTTTTCAATAAAGAGCCGCAGAGGTGAGTCACTGTCAAGTACTGTCCTTAAGTACACCGGGGGGCGGCCATTGTTCCAAGTGGCCGGGACAGAGCTCAATATTATGTTTTACAATTTAAAGGATATGCTAACAATGGCAACCTTTTCAAACAAGCAAATGAAGTGTTTAAAAAAAATAAAATAAAATAAAAGTAGAACGTACGACAATTGTGGTGGTGGTGGTTGTGATTTTTCTTTTCATGCTTGTGTAACTTTTCCGGTGGAGTGTGGGGGTCGGCTTGTTTCTATGGAGACGCCATTGCTCTGCCTAGAATGTTCCGCAGTATGACATTAAATAGTTCTACCTTACATTTATTCAATTACAGGTGGTTTTATAGCTCAGAAATGACTAGGGAAACAGGTATTCTGACTGTGAGCGGGGTCGCCTCTTCACAGATCTGACCTGGAACTTGATCTGGTTTGGTCTCCATGAAGATAGAAAGGTTTAATGCTATACTGCCACAAAAAGTCTATTTTTCTTCTACAATGTTAAAGTATAAAGTAGGGATGGGCAAAATTTTTGACTCGTGGGCCACAAAGTGTTTTAAAATTTGATGGAAGGGCCAGACCACGAGCAGATCCATGGATTTTTGCACTCAGATTGCACACATCCACTGTGTTACCAAACCATAAACTGTATATATGAATGGAGAATGTGCCAAAGTGTTTAAAGTGTGAGAAAAAAACGGTTTAGAGTCTAGAAATTATGGTAATATAAAATTGAAAATATTTTCAAAACTTCTCATTCCAAAAAAATTTCTACATTTATATTTATTTTCCAAATTGTTTTAAACTAGCTACAGTGTAAAATCTAATAAGTAGACTTTACGTATGTAAGGAAAAGGAAACCAACTGCCTTGAAAAATCGGACTGAAGTGGACTATGAATCTAAAGTTGAGCTACAAGTAATTCCTCAGTGTAGTGAACAGTAAATTCCTCTTTCATCAAAACTAGGCACAGCAAGTGAAGTGAACTTTAGTTTTCATTCATAGAATTCATGTGGTGAAGCTGAGACAACCAATCAGTCACTTCCTAAAATCTGAAATATGTAGTAACCTTTACTTTAAGAGTAAATTCATCTTACTTGAAAAACTCTAGGAAAATGATTGCCTTGAACTGAGCAAGTAAATGTAAAAAACAGGTTCTATTCTACAATAATATCATTTAGATCTGCATCAGGTACAAGGATTTGAATATTTATTAGTCTTTGGGAAAAAAAAGGAGCAAAACTTTTGTTCACCTTCAGTTCAAACACATCGTAACGTGTAACAATAAAATAATAAAACTCGGTCATTCCACGTCAACTCAACCAAGGCCCCTGCACTTAGGAAACAAAAAATGCTGGAAGAAACAAAACAGATGAACAGATGTAATCGAGCACAGACTGAATGAACAGAGGGAGGATATAAGAGAAGATAGAAAGGTTTAATACCATACTACCAAAAAAAGTCTAACACTGTAGAAGTCTATAAAAAATAAAAAATAAAATAGAAAAAGTATAAGGCAAGGCAAGGCAAGTTTATTTGTATAGCACAAATCATACACAAAGTAATTCAAAGTGCTTTACAGAATAAGAAATACATTAAAATCATAATAAAAACAAATTAAAACATAAATAATCCTGAAGATTAAAATTAAAAAATAGAGACATAAATTGGAGAGAAGAGAGCGTAATAAAAACCTTTCAGTTATATGCACAGTTAAACAGAAATGTTTTGAGTCTGGATTTAAACAGCGTCACAGAAGAGTCTGTCTCACATGTTCAGACTGTTCCAGGTTTTAGCTGCATGAACCTGAAACGCTGACTCCCCTTGTTTAGTCGTGACTCTGAGGACCTCAGGGACCGGCCTCCTGCTGGTGCCCAGAGTGTGAGATGGTTCATATGACACTAACATATCACAGATGTACTTTGCTGCTCGGCCATGGAGAGACTTGTATAAAGCAGGGTTGAGCAAACTTTTTGACTCATGGGCCACAAAGGGTTTTTAAATTTGACAGGAGGGCTGGACCACGAGCAGATAGATGGAGTTTTTTGGTAATCAACCTCATAAGAGAAAGAAATAACATGAGATATGTAGAAAACGTGCATGAATTTCAATTGAAAATCATTACAAAGCAATACAACTTTTACTATTATAATTTATTCAAGTTCGGCGGGCTGGATTAAAAAGATTAAAGGGCCACATTTGGCACGTGCGCCGTAGTTTGCCCATCCCTGGTATAAAGCATAATGTTTTGAAAGATATAGCTCTCTGGAATTAATGAATTATGCGTTACATTTTGTTTATTTTAATTTATATTTTGTCTCTTATATATACAGTAAGTCACAAGTGAAATTGTAAACACAAACTTGCTGTTCATACTCTGCTTTTCTTGCTTGGAATTCTGTCATTGTTTAATAGAGTTTGACTTTAGAAGTACGTTTTACTTCAGTCTAGACCCTTTTGGTCATGATCCATGTGGTTGTAGTTTATGTTTTGTTTTGTTTTGTTTTGTTTTGCATTGCAACAAATTCCAGTTTCACATTTTTATGATTTGCTCTCTTCATGTTGAAACAGTGGTTTCAACATGAAGTCCACTTTGACTCAAGCAGTGACCAATGGTGTGATCTGACACTGATGTACCTCGCCCTTCAAGTTCACATTTAATTTGTTTGGAGGTTGTTTTGGGCTCTTTGGCTCCATTTGTATGATCCATCTCTTCAATTTGTCGTCAATTTTCCTTTTACAACCACGCCCAGGGAGGTTGGCTACAGTCCTGTGGACCTTAAACTTCTGAAGAACATGTAACTGTTCACAGGAACATCAAACTGCTTGGAGATGATCTTATTGTCTTTATCTTTACCCTGCTTGTCTGTCATTTTCTTTCTAGTCTGACACAGTTCTCTTCTTCTCTTTCTCTGGTCCATGTTCAGTGTTGTGTCCATCATGTCTCCAAACAGCACAATGACACATGTCTCCCATTAAACAGACAGACTGACTGAGGACAAGTCAATGATGTTAATTTTGTCTTCTTATATATTTTAAACTTCTTGGGTTCTTTTTAAAGACAGTGCAGTAAAGTGTATTTACCTTGTTGACATGTTTTGTCTGCTGCATCTTCAGAAGTGTTGGTCGTGCTGTGTCGTATATCAGCTGTTGTTACTTCCTGTAGGTGTGGTCAACCTGATGGACCTGACAGGTCGCTCAGACTGACCACGCCTCCCGTCACTGAAATCAGAAAACGAGGCACGGACAGCATTAACTGTGATGACGGAGCGTTCCTCCTTTCACACACCTGGAACACCTTCCTCCAGAGAACATCAGGCGACGGGAGGTGTGGTCAGTCTGAGCAACCTGCCAGGTCCATCAGGCTGACCACACCTACAGGAAGTAACAACAGCTGATATACGACACGTCACCACCAACACCGAGGACAGTTCTGAAGATGGCTCACAACTAGCAGCCGAAACATGTCAGCAAGGTAAATACACTTTACTGCATTGTCTTCAAAAAGAACCCAAGAAGTATAAAATGACTGAGGACAAGTTTGAAGACACCTGTGATGCAGATTAGAGACACAGTGAAGTTTAACATGTCCCTATTGTTCAGTTACTTAATCTTTTCTAGAGGTACCATCATTTTTGTCCAGGCCAGTTTCAATAGTTTGTTTGTTTTAATAATTCTGTTGAAAAAACATTCAAAAACAGTGTCTGGTTTTCATTGGTTATTTGTGAGGAAATATTTATTTATTATTGCTTTTCTCAGTGTCAAGTTATTTCAGTGACCATTGTGGATTTTTCTTTCCTTACCAGAGGAGTACCAACAATTTTATCCACATCTGTAACTAAAAAATAAACATTTGAATAATCATGATTTCAATACTGACCAAAATAATTGTGATAATGATTTTTTCCATAACTGAGCAGCCTTAACTCAAAGTGCTCTACTCCAACTTATGACATCATAAAGTGGTAGTTATCAACAGCTACCTTTATTCAGTTCAGTAGAGATTGGTAATTCCAGGTCTGAAGTGATGTATTACCACATGACATCACAAGGTTAAACAGAGTGTTTTCAGTTTGAGAGAAGAGCTCAGCCTAAATCTGCAAAGTCTGTGTGTTAAACGTGTGAATGAAAGAAAACACAACCCCAGGTCTGTTTGTGATGAAGAAACATTATAATATCTCTACTGGAGATGTGCCACCTTCTTGTATCCATGGATTTGCTTTGCTTGGAGTGTCCTAACATGGAGTATTAAATGTAACTATCTTGCATTTATTCAATTAGAGCAGTTTTTATGCTTCGTTCCAGGCAACAGGGACGTGTGATTCCCACTTCAACATTACGGCTTGTGACTGCAGAGCGTTCCAGCTGAATTAACTCATATGTAAACAACATGGCTACGGCTAAACCCCAGGCTAAAGAAATGTAAATAAAAGAATGCTGCTGGCTTCAACCTGTATCAAATGTTTTTCATATGACGGTTAAGCATTCAGATACACTATTAGACTATTTTCTGTTTCTGTTTTCTGCTATGTTATAATATTTTGTCATCACAAACACACTTGGAGTTGTGTTTTGTTTCATTCACACAAACCCTGCATTACGTGTGTGTTAAAATTGACTCTCACAGACTCAATTGGAACATTTTCTCAGGGTTTATATGAGTCCAATCTGTTCTGGAGTTCATTTAGCATTTTTGGAAATGTTAATTAAGTAACACTGGACCAAAGTTCCTGTTTAACCTCGAAATCAAGAGTTATATGAATGTTTTGAGAGTAAATGGATAACAGTTTGTAGAGTTATCCTGATTTAACTAAACATCACACAGGTGTTTGATTTTCAGACTTTAATTTTGTTAATTTAAGATGAAATTACGCACAAAACTGGTTCAAACTGGTATTCTCTTACGGGAAGTGGTGGGTGGGAGGAGCCAAATTAACACTAAGACGCCGTTTACACTGAAATTAATCCACGTATCACTGTATCGGAAATGATCTGCGTCCAGACACGTCGTCTGTGTCCGCAATCCTGCCCTATCCACACAGCTTTGAACATATGTGTTTATATTTTACAGAAACAAAACTTAAAACCGCATGGCTAATTTGCATAAACTGAGCACTCAAAAAACAGCTCACTATTGTGCGCTGATGTGGTTCAGCTTCTGTCGGACTAAAGGACATGACTCAGTGGATTATGAGTTTTTATTTCTGTGACAGAGGGGTGTTCTGCTGATGGTGAGTCTGTTCTGTGCTTTTGTCGCGTTGGAGATGGTTCATGTTAAACTTTTCAGAGATTATACATCTGCAGGTCATACACATAGACCGTATATATGAATATATTCTAGCCTCTCAGCATTTTGAAGGTGAATTAGCTACTTCGCGGTGCATAGACCTACATCAGCGTATCAGCGTTTTCCAGGTGTCCACACAGTGCCGGATCAGATCTGTACTCAAAACAATTTGTGTCAGCTGGAAGCACCAGATCGTTCTGTGTCTGGAGCCATTTTCAATCAGATTAGTGTGGACGAACACTGCATCCACAAGGAAAACAATTTGAATACGTACTAGAGTACTAGTGTACTAGTGTACGTACTAGTCTGAACGGGGCCTAAGGGAAGTTGAATTAACACTAGGGGATGTCGAATTAATTTCAACCATATCAGCTCACTTTTTGTGTTAAAAACAGCTGAAATATTTCACCCTGAAATTTTAACCCTCCAGTTTTTGCAGTGTATGTAGGCTCTTCTAAATATGTTCCTCTCTCAGGATACAATTATACGATGACTTTCTGAACAGAATGCAAAACTTTAGACAAGCGTTTTCGGGAGGAAATCTGCGTGTATACGGTGACACAAAAGTGTGTGGAATTCGATTGGGTATGCATGCCAGCCGGCTAGGTGGTGACACTAGGTGGTGATGTATGTGATGTTACATGTATATACGTGTACGCGATGTGATCAGATCTGACACACTGCCCAAGACGCACTGTAGACGGCAACGCTACGGTGGAGCATTTTCAACTTTTCCACTCTGGAGGGTGGGTTCAGATTTTAGCGTTTTTAAACCCCAAAAAAGGCGTCACCGTTTAAACTAAAGGCACTTCTGATTAAATATTTTGTTGTTTTTACCCGCAAGCATTCTCATGTAAACAGGTCCTGAGAGAGAAACAACTCCCGCTACTTACACGCGCCGCCTTCACGAGCCACCAAAAGCCCCGACTGCCCCTATGCCGTGTGCACCCTTTTCTGATCTCTAACCGGTGACGCCACACACAGTGACGCACAGACAGATGCCTTCACTGACGCATTACGGTAGGAAAAATCTAGTCTCTACTAACCACCCAGTTACATAAAAGTATAAATAAATGTAGTACAGTAAATGGTAAATGGTCACTTTTTATATAAATACATTCACACAGTCAATCACAAGTTTCTCACTCACTCCAAACTTTCTTTCTGCTGCTTGATTATCATTTTTGGTTGCATATTTCACTATTTGCAGCGAGACAGCAGCTATTTTTACAGGAGACATGTGCAGTAGAGTGCAAAGTGACAGTGGTACAGGAGTAAAAGTAGTACTAGATCCTGACACACAAGCCTAGAGCGCCCTCTCGTGGCTGTCAGTGTGAAAATTTTAATATATAAGTTGCAACGGAGTATAAGTCGCAGGAAACACCCAAACCATGAAAAAAAGTGCGACTTATAGTCTGAAAAATATGGTAATTAACATTTTTAAATGGATACTTTTACTACATTTGAGAGTAGGTATCGTATATCCTTTATACTTTATACTCCATTTTTGAACAGGACTGCATAGTATATTTTTTTAAAAGTATGTTTTTGTATGCTGTTTGTGAGTTTGAAACCTGCTGAAAAGGCTGAGTGTTTATTTTTAACACATTTCTAGTTTGAGCAACAGAAATCTACAAAGAAAAACAGCTAGAAAACATGACTGATTCAGTAGCTTCTGTTGGAAAATTCAACACAAATTTCACTACATTTGAAACCTTACAAGATCTCAAAATATGCTCAAAATACTCTTAAGTAAATTTTTTAAACTGGTACTTTACAGTTTTTACTTAAGGCTATTTTTCATGTGATATTTTTACTTCTACTTGAGTATTATTTTGCTCCAGTATCTGTAATTTTACTTAATAAACTGGAGTACTTCTTCCACCACTGGTTATAAATAGCCTTTTGTCCCAGTTGTACCTCCTCATTTTCAAACCCAACGCTTCTCCTCTAATACGACTATTTTAACATTCTTGTCCGCTGTTTCAAATTTAAATTACTGCAAGAAAAATAAACTCTTTTTTCCAAATTTCAGGCTTTGACTATTTGCCAAATGCCAATCAGCTCCCGGGCATGCGGCCACCATCGAGTTTCCTGGGATGGTTCCAAACAAATGACAGTGTACGTGAGAGTCCTGGGCGCTTTGTCAGAATGAAATGTCCTAAAATACAAAAAATACACAAGAGAAACTGGCACTAAAGCATTAGGAAATCATAGTGTTAGGGCATCGCTTTTAGCTTACAAAGATAATACAACTTCTGGTTCAACGGTTGATTTTAGTTCTGGGTTAATGATCACATCGCAGAATTGAAAAGGCTCATATAACATATACAAAGAACCGTTGTGTTGATCAAGTAAACGGCAAACGGTAAACAAAGTAGGCGTAGTTTAGTAGAGACTGGCAATTCAAGCTGTGAAATCATTTAGATTATTCTAAAGAAGGTGCATGGAGTTTAAAAACACAATGGAACTCTTCTTGTATGAGTTGACATCACAAGGTTGAACAGAGTTTTTCGTTTGAGAGAAGAACAAAACACAACTCTAGTACCGTCTGTGATGAAGAAACATTATAACCACAGTTATGCAAGTTACTTCAAAACTAATGTGTTATTTATGACTTGTTACTGTCATTTCAAAATAAATTGTTACATTACAATATTACTGCATTTAAAATGTTAAACATTACACGACTATTGCAGTACTTTAACTTACTCTCACCAAAATAACAGAGGATGCCGAACTTTTGCGCTGTATATGGACTGAACCAGGACTAAATCAGAGCTGAACAAGAACTGAACCAGGACTAATCTAGAGCTAAACTAGGACTAAATCAGAGCTGAACTGAACCAGGACTGAACCAGGACTAAACCAGGTTTAAACCAGGACTAAACCAGGTTTAAACCAGGACTAAACCAGGTTTAAACCAGGACTAAACCAGGACTAAACCAGGACTAAACCTAGGACTAAACCTAGGACTAAACCTAGGACTAAACCTAGGACTTGGAATCTAGGTGCGCCCCTGACAGAACCCTGAGCCCATGGAGCAGGGTGTCCGCAAAGCGCAATCGGACGTCAGCTGCGATTCGCCTCGTGGAGCGTGGAGTTTTGCGTCAATCCTTTCGCCCGCGTTTACCCTGACGGTCTACACAGTCGCACCAAGGTCCGCTCCGACATTCGGAACCGTAACGATGGCGTTTCACTGCTGCTGATATCGCATTGATTTTAGCAAATTTGTACCCTCCACTTCAATCCAGGTTAAAAAGCATTGTGATGCACATTACTGACATTTGTACTGAGCAAAATATTTCCAGTTTTTCCCTGTAATGCCACATTACTGCATTACAGCAAAAAGTAACGCATTACAGTAATTACCTCCGCCAAGGAGGTTATGTTTTTGCCGGCGTTTGTCTGTTTGTTTGTTTGTTTGTTTGTCTGTTAGCAACATAACTCAAAAAGTTATGGACCAATTTTGATTAAATTTTCAGGATTTGTTGGAAATGTGAAAAGGAAGAAGTGATTTCATTTTGGGGGTGATCCGGAAGAAATCCTGGATTCTGGATCACTTTGAAATTTTAGTTAATATTGTGGTAAATGGGGCCAAAAATTTTGTTTCTCAATATCTCGGTTAATTATTGACCAAACCCCATGAAATTTGACTCAGGGATGGACAATGGGATCCTCTTTCATATTCCAAATTGAAAGATACGAGACAAATATTTATGGAAAACACAATTAATATGAGGGGGACTGTAGTCCTTGGCGGAGGTCTGCGCTCTCTGACTGCTTTTCTAGTTTGTTACTTTTATAACGCGTTACTCTCAACACTAATTATAATTTAGATCAGAAAATAACGTAATATAGACCCTTTAAATGTCTCCTTCTATATGCAGAGGTCGTCACTGTCAACCCACGGTCCATTGTGTAATTCATATTTCGAGCACAAACTACATTCCGTTCCTACTACATGATATTTTCACTAAAACTTTTGCATAAACCACTGAATTTTCCACTGAAACTTTAGTGTGGAGATAGCAGTTTTCCTCCCAAAATTTCTGACACAAATTCAAATGTACAATACCGCTTTGGGCTGGTCACGGCGATTAGCAAACCTCACATCTGTGTCTGGGGGAAGCCATAATTGAATGCAGTCTATCTCAAACCCGAAATCAGGTCAAGAATTCTCCCCGCTTCCAAAATCCTCCCCAAGAATTTGTAGACTGGAGCAAAGCGTGCCAAGATATATGACACATCAGCATCCGTGAAGGAGGAGAGAGGTGAGGGAGGAGTTCAAAGATTAGAATGGGAAAAAAAAAAATTGTGGTTTACAGTCCGTGTTTACGAAACTGTAGAGAAATGGCTTATCACGAAAATAGGCTGGTATTTTTTTTTTTTTTTTTTTTTTGTATATCTGGGTAACCGCAATAATGAGGTAAATTTGAAGACACAAGAAGTTGCAGAGCTAATGGAATTTGCCAGTTGCTAGGGAGAAGTGTCATCACAGCACACGCCATCATTGAAATCAACTGAAATTTTTGTGGGGGGAAAAAAAGGCATAAAAATTGTTTGCAAAATTTCACTGTATTTATTTTTTTTTTGTGTAAATTTTTTTTAGTAACTTTTTTTTTTTCTTTTTTTCACTACATTAAATAAAATAAGTACAATAAAAATATTTATCATCTGGAATTTTTTTGTTTTTTATTCTGTTCATTTCTATTTTCAGTGGTGGAATGTAACAAAGTAAAAGTAAAGTAAAAGTAAAAGTACTGCACTTAAGTATATATTTTAGGTGTTAGTACTTTACTTAAAGCAGTGATGTCCAAACTATGACCCGTGGGCTAAAAACAGGCCTCAGACCAATTTTTCTTAGTCATCAGGCTTCCAGGTGAATTGGGTTAAAGTATCATAAGTTTTTTGTTTTGTTTTTTTTAATCTTCCACGATAAAGCCAATATTAATATTTAGTGCGTACTTTTGAAGACTCACAGCTCATTCGGATTTGTTAAAAACTGCACATTTTTCAGTTATGCACTGTACTGAGCACCAATCTATGGCCCTTGATTGGTCCTCTGCTTCTGTATTTTAACTTATGGCCGTTGATGAAAAACGTTTGGACACCCCTGACTTAAAGGGACAGTTCAGAATTTTTGACATAGCCTCATTTCCTAGTGAGCCAGAGTGTTGGAGACGTGTGGAGACACTTTTTACACTTAATATTCCATCCAGTCCTTGTATTTGCAGAGGTCGCTGGTGCTAGTCTAGTGCATGTCAATGGCCATAGTTATCCTGCCACTAAAAACAGTCTTACCCACTCCACAAAACCCCCGAAACTAATCTATTATTACACCAGACTGTCCATGCGAATGTCTGTGTTGATAGAATAATGTTTGAAATAAAACTAACCTTGCATCGCATGAATCGTTGCAAGTTGAGGGACTATTTTCTCAGCAGCAGCAGAATTTGACTTTGCAGGTAAGACAGGTGCTAGGTGATATCAGTCCGCCGCTGCCAAAGCTTTCAATCAGGACGTACAACTCGCTGCTGCTGCTCACACATAAATCCTTCAAATGTAAATCTGGTGGACAGTCTGCAAATACAAGGACTAGGATGAGCCACTAAAACAGAACTAAACCAGGACTAAACCAGGTCTGAAAACAGATCTAAAACCAGGATTAAAACAGGATTTAGCCAGGACTTCACCATGCCGCCGGACCGCCCACCGCGCCTCCTCCCATACACAGCTCAATTCCTATTGCTTCTCCGTGTCTGATAGAGCTTAAAAAAGCAAAGTTCTCATCCTGCGGGACTTGCGGGCGGGAGCGGGACAAAATATCGCAGATGCGGGTGGGAGCGGGACTGAAAATTACAATTTTCTGTGGGAGCAGGCGCGACTAAAAATTCTGTCCCGCGCAGACCTCTAGTCCTATGTCCAAAATTCCAGACTGTCCCTTTAAAATCACTATGTAACTTTTCTGGTAGAGAGCTCATCAGTTGCTTATTGTTTATTTAGAATTTGTATAATTTACTGTTATTATATTTTAAAGTGTGAGCTGCTGTGTCCAAGTTATTTCCCTTATGGATCAATAAAGTTTGTCTAAGTCGAAATTTCCATGGAGATGTAATTGCTTCGCCGGCAAAGTTCCAAAGTTAAACTTAACAATTTCCATAGAGACAAGTAGGAGACCCCACCAGGCCACTTTACAGGTGAGATCGGTGAAGAGGCGACCCCACTCTTCAGTCAGAACGCAGGTTTCTTAAGGTATGTTTGGGCAATAAAAAGACCCATAATTGGAAAAAATAAAAAAATCATCATCATCAAACAACAGCATCTCCATGGTGACGGACGCCCAGCCTGAAAGTAGATTTAAAAATTTATACTTTTTACTTTTACTTCACTACATTTGAGAGCGGATATCTGCACATTTTACTCCACTTTAACTGGACTAAAAAGTAAAAATATTTTTTTCATGATAGTCTGAGACCTGCTGAAAAGGCTGAGGAGTTTATTTTATAACACATTTGTAGTTTGAGCCACAAAAATACACTACCAGTCAAATGTTTTAGAATTTTTTTTTTTTTTTCCAGTTTTTGACTGAAAATTATTCAGTTTACTGTGTCATTGTAACCTGATTCATCAGCTGGTTTTACTCCATTTCAGTTCATACAAACCGTCTGACCTTGCAGCCTTAGATTTTTTGACAGTTCTGAAGATGGCTTGCAGCTAGCAGCCGAAACATGTCAACAATGTAAACACACTTTACTGCATTGTCTTTAAAAAGAACCCAAGAAGTTAAAGCCTTAGATTTTGTTCAGTAGGCGGGTACTTTGTATCATTTAACCAATCGCTGCTATTTGGTCGTGACGTATGTAATGCGCCGCTAACAGGGCTAACTGGTATATTAAGCTTTTCCCAACTCCCATAGGAAGAAGGACAATAACGTCTTTCCCCTTGATAAAATTCACCAAACATTCTCTTTGTTCCAGCTTAAAATCTTCAATCTTGGGCATCATTGCCAACACAGAATATATGGCTCTTCGCTGATTGGCTGGTGCCTGAACTCGCACTTCCGGGGGTTTTGCGAACAGTGTAGTGTATTTTGATTCCTGACCTAGTCGCTGGAGAGAAATGAAATTGAGCGGAGGCACTAGGTGGCGCCAACCTGGCTATTGTCATTGCATTCTGACATGAAAGCATAGATTAAATATTTTTCAACTCAAATGACTTATTCATAGACCAAAACGTATTCTAAACTTTTGACTAATCAAAGTGTCCACCTTCGGCAGATATATCAGCTGAACACACTCGTGGCTCGTTCTTTTTACAATAAAAATCTAATAGAAAAGAAAGAAGAAGTTCTTCCCAAGTCTGTTGCAGAAGTTCCATAAATGTGTGACACTTGTAGGTTGTTTCACTCTTCTGTCCACTTCATCCCAAACTAACTCGATGGGGTTTAAGTCTGGACACCGTGCTGGACACTCCATGTTTTCAAGCTTTACCATCTTGTTCTTTTTTCTTGAGGTAGTTTTGACAGACCTTGAACTTGTTTTGTTCCTTTATCTTTTTTTTTAAACCTCTATCTGTTCATTTTTTTTTTACCTTTGTACCATTTCAAGCTCTTCATTAGACTTACATGACTTGAAATGCAATAACTGGAAAAATGAGGGCATTCTAAAACTTTTGACCAGTAGTGTATATTAGTTTATGTTTAGGGTGTAATTTCTTTCTGGATTTCATGTTCCTTCTTTCTGAATTGCACCTCTTTGTATCATTTTTACAGAGGGATGTCAGTCTGGTCTCCACGCTCTCCATCACGTCTTGAGCCTGAACCAAGAACCTTGTTGGTCACCCATCATTTACAAACAAAATAAATTCTCTCACCTATGATTAACATTTCACGATTCTGCAAAAATCCGTCTTTTTCAGTCTCTGTCAATCACGCCCATCTGAACTCGAGACTCACCGATGACCAGACTCCCATCTTTATAAAGTATCCAGAAATAGTCCTGGTTGAGTACCAAGTTTTGTCACCGTTTAGCCCTGGTTTGGATATGGTCTGTATGAATGCCAGGTCAGTTGTACAGAAAAGAATAAGTCATACTTAATTTACAATGTGGATAGGCCAAGTATTTACAGAGATATTAACCATAAGCCAGCACATTTAGCACAGAGTTCCACAATATAATATTGTGTTATTGATGTTATTCTCAACACACATTTCAAAACTAGGAGCTCCGACAGCTTCACATAAACACGGTCCATTGACGGGAGACCTAATTTGAATCAATATTTAAATCACTCTAAATGTTACTTCAGTAGAAAATGCAAGACTTGTTTTGTTATCTTTTGTTTGTTTTTTTAACATGTGTACAGTTCTTACCTTTGTACCATTTGAACTTTTCACTGGACTCGCACGACTTGAATTGCAATACATAACTGGAAAAATTAGGTTATTCTAAAACTTTTGACCAATAGTGCATATTAAAATCAAAAAACAAAAAAAATCTCAGTTTAAATGTTTCTGTAGACAAGACAAAAAATAAATAAAAAATCAGCACAAAATCACATTTGAAGTGCTATTAGATCTCAAAATCGGTGTGAAATACTTTACTCTTTAAGTGCATTTTTAAATGTGTACTTTTATACTTTTACTTAAGTATCCCATGAAAAAAAATCAAGTATGTTTTTGCTCCTGTATCTAGATTTGGGGCAGCAGTAGCTCAGTTGGTAGAGCGTTTGTCCACTGACCCACAAGTTGGCAGTGTGATTCCAGCTCTCACAGATGAATGCTGTTGTTGTGTCCTTGGGCAAGTGTAACAAGTATTTGCTTATTACTAAGTAATAAATGTGTAACAAATGTGTAATAATTGTACTGACTACTATGTGTAATTAGCGGAGCTGGATGATCAGAAGATCCTGCGTAAGGCTACAGGAGGGCAGGGGCAGCAAATTAAAAATCAAGCAACTCAATCAATTAAACCGGGTCTGTTTGCCCAGCGTGGAAAAATAGAGTCCAAGCTACTTCAAAGACCAGTATTAGTTGTTATGAGGGGGTACGATGTCCATTAAGCGCAGTTGACTGAACAGTTAAGTAGTGGAGGTAGCTGGAGTAGGTGGGAGATAGAGGACAGGCTGTTGGCCTCCTACCAGACCGAAGCTCTTTCAAAAGGACAGTCCCTCGCTCGCCATCAAATTGAACCCAAGTTTGGGCACCTGGCCTGTGTGCACCTTAAAAAAGGCCTCTTCGAACATAATGTTTACAGTTAGCATTAGCACTAACATTAACATTACAAGAGTTCATAAGTCACAATCTGTCACAAGATTACAAACCGTTCACTTGGAGCACATGTTAGCATATGCTAACAGCTAGCATGCTAATGCTAAGCTAACTAACACTGGCATATGCTACATGGAGCAGGACACAGGCCCAGACAAAATGGCTGACCTTAGGTTTAGCATTAGCATGCTAGACCGAGCATTAGCACTAGCATGAAAAGCTAACAAGAACAAAGCCAATAATCAATAAATTGGTTTCAGTTCCAACTTACCAGTTCAGTATTGGTTCAATGGAAACACCCAGCACACGTGACAATGTCACACAACGGTCTGGTTCTAAAAAGGTGTGAAGTTAAAAATGTGAAACATGAGAATTTGAAATGGAAAAGTGTAGCTGTTCTGACCTTCAAAGCTCTGTCCCCTGATTTTCCCACACAACTGAGGAGAGACGAGTCAGGGGACTTTATATACTCTGACTGATGAAGTGTGATTGGATAATTGGTGAAATGGGCGGTGTGATGGGTGATGACAAGTCATGTGGTGTAGGGGAAAACCTGGGTTGGATCTAGACAACTGGATTTACTTTAACCCTGGTTACACAAGACACTTAACCCACGTTGCCCACGGTGTCTGCGTACTCTGGTGTGTGAATGTGTGTGTGAATGGGTGAGTTGTTCCTTGTTATAAAGCACTCCGAGGGCCTTGAAGGTGGAAAATTGCCGTATAAAAATATGATTTACCGTCTGTACTTTTACTTAAGTAACAATACTGAGTATTTCTTCCACCACTGCCTATTTTTGAGATCTGATTCCAATGGACTTTTATTGAAAAATGATCCCCCCTCTCTCTGTAACTGCTGCTGTCAGTCTCGTCAATCTGACCTTAAAACGTTTCTTTTAACCCTTTCGTCATCCTGGTGTTTTCAAGATATGAACATTAATAACAGACCAATCAGGCGCTTTCTTTCCTCGAGGTCGCGCCCGCCAGCGTTCGGAGCAGTTTTATTGATGGGCCGGTTGCTAAGCGCCCGCTCCCTGCCGAACCAGCGGGCAGTGAGGGGCGGATTTCCAAATATGGGACCTGATTGCAGATTAGCTCCTATAACTGCAAGACTCCATTGGCTTGATTTGCCTGCAACCAAATGCTATGGGCGATGCCACACTCCCTCTGTCCTCTCCTGTTATACGCTCTGTGATCTGGAAGGAAAAATTGAGCGTGATAGAGAAGTTCACCCAAGGTACTTCAAGGTGAAACAAAGCTCACAATCTAAGAACTTAAACCTTAGTTAAAAGACACATATTATGCTATTTTCTGATCCATGTTATGTTTCTTCATTGCAAAAACACCTGGAGTTACGTTTTGTCTGCACTGTAGTTCTTTGAAGCTTCCAAATTTTTTATTTCAGTGACCACAATGTGACGTTTCGGAGAATACTTCTACAGACCTGACCCAGCACGCCACCGCAATTTTTGTTGGATGTGCGTGACTCTATGTACCAGTACTTTTTGTTTCATTCACACGTTTAACACAAATCCTGAGTTCTTCTCTCAAACAGAAAACTCCATCCACCTTGTGATGTCATATAATAATAATAATAATCATGATGCATTTTATTTAAAGGCGCCTTTCTGGGCACTCAAGGACACCGTACAAACAGCAATTAAGACACATAATTAAAAACAATCAAACAGGACAGGACGGGACATCGGAACATTAATGCTGCTAGGGCTTTGTGTAGGGGTGTGCAAAAATATTAAAATATCGATATATAGTATTGTTTAATGTGATGATGCAGTGTCAATATCGTGGGCTACTGCATCAATATATCGCCAAGAGTATTTTTTGGCACATTTTACTATATAATTTTGTTACAGCGCTATAGTTTTGTTGCTTTTTTAGAGAAAGGAAACTCGTTTATGTTGCACATTTGATATTTTTACTGTTTTGATGTTTAAAATGAGTGTGTTTCATATGAACTATGCACAGGAAATGGTTTAACGAAGACTTTCAGTATCACAGACATGATCTAGCCATGATTGAACAGTATCAAATCGATTTGAAATATATCGTATCGAACTGAAAGTGCACTGTATCGAGGTATGTATCGTATCATGGCCTATGTATGGAGTTATGTATCATATTGTGGCCTATGTATCAAGGTATGTATCATATCATGGCCTATGTATCGAGGTATGTATCATATCATGGTCTATGTATCATATGGTGGCCTATGTATCGAGGTATGTATTGTATCATGGTCTATGTATCATATCATGGCCTATGTATTGAGGTATGTATCGTATGGTGGCCTATGTATCAAGGTATGTATCGCATCATGGCCTATGTATCATATCATGGCCTATGTATCAAGGTATGTATCGTATCATGGTCTATGTATCATATGGTGGCCTATGTATTGAGGTATGTATCATATGGCCTATGTATCTATGTATATATGGTGGCCTATGTATGAGGTATGTATCATATGGTGGCCTATGTATTGAGGTATGTATCATATGGTGGCCTATGTATCAAGGTATGTATCACATCGTGGCCTATGTATCCAGGTATGTATCATATCATGGCCTATGTATCAAGGTATGTATCGTATCATGGTCTATGTATCATATGGTGGCCTATGTATCAAGGTATGTATTGTATCATGGCCTATGTATTGAGGTATGTATCATATCGTGACCTGTGTATCAAGGTATGTATCGTATCTTGGTCTATGTATCGTATCATGGCCTATGCATCAAGGTACGTATCGTATCGTGGCCTATGTATCAAGGTATGTATATATACTTCTTAATGATACCCAGCCCTAGTTTTGAGTCCGGATTTGAATGTTTGGAGTGAACACGAGCATGTGAAGAAACTGACAAATAAAGGCCGTTATTCAACTGAATCCAGATTACGGAGGTCGGTGGGAGTGAGTTCCAGAACTGAAGAGCAGAGTGACTGAGCAGGCGAGCAGAAGGGACAGAGAGCTGGAGAGAGGAGGAAGGGGAGTGGAGGAGGACAAGATAGAACAGAGCATTTTGAGCTTCGGAGATGCAGACAGACTAACGATCAAAGGTTACCCGAACGTGCGAAGGAAACAAAACACAACTCCAGGTCTGTTTTTGAGGAGGTAACAGCAAAAATAATAAAACATATAAAATAATATAGACTGTTTTAGACTGGTTCAAAAATGTCAATAAATGGTTGCCACTTTCTAAAAAAAAAAAAAATGTTATGTTACCTTTCTTGGAGTACCTAATCTCCTGTACTTTCAAAAACGATATAACTTCATTAATCCATTGAGACTGGAGAGGCATTTGTTGATTTCCAATGTAAGAGGAGATGGCCTCTTGCAACAAGAGAAGTAAACGCCAAAACCTGCAGCTGTAAAGTTGAATAGCGAGAGAAGTCTTCCGGGAGAACGAAGATAGCCACATACAGAGAAAAGTTATTTTTTTTTTGACAACATACCACATACCATACCAGCTTGTCAAAGCGTGATCCCGTCAGATTTCAGAAGCTAAGCAAGGCCGGGTCTGGTTAGTACTGGTTAGTCAGAGCTTGCAATAATTTACTACCACGTAATATTCAAAGCTTATTCAAAATGAGAGAGAACTTATAATTTCAAATTGCCTAATGTACGAACTACCCGTAAAAGTTTCTGTGTGTCTGTATGTGTAAAACTCTGGAACAGTCTGGATACACGTCTCAAGCAACGCCAAAATATCCATAAATTCAAGTTGTTATATAAACATCTGGTCTGGTCACAGTATATGGAGAGTGGGTCATAATATTAGAACAATACTGCCTCTTTAGCTCTGGTTTATATTTGTTGTTTTCTTCCCATTGCTGGTATGTGCTGTCCATTATATTACTTGTATTTGTTGTTGTTTACCATTGTCTGTATCCTTATTGTTGGTTTGCTTATGTTATTCTACCAGACTATAACAGTGACTCTTTGTCTGCACTTGTAAATAATTCATATAGTTTAATTCAAAATGTCTGAAAAACACAAAAGAAGCTCATTGTGTTAGATTATGAAGAGTCGAGGTGGGATTAAATAAGTTTTCTTCTTCCCACTCCTTTTTGGGCAAAATAGTAATAATAATAATTAATTTTTTGTTATTATTTTCATTTCTATTATGATTTCACTTATGTTATATGTTCCATTGTATATGAATGTAAATCTTTACTTGCCCAAACTAAATGCATAAATAAAAAAAATATATAAAAAAATACTTGAATGGGAGACCACTGGGAAAATCAGGTGCCACAGGGGGGCACCAGTCATAGTTGTGTCCTTAGGCAAGGCACTTCACCCTCATTGCCAAGTATGAAAGTGGTGTGTGTTTGTGTGAGTGATGTTGGTGGTCGGAGGGACCGATGGCACAGATTGGCAGCCTCGCTTCTGTCAGTTTGCCCCAGGGCAGCTGTGGTTACAATAGTAGTTTACCATCACCGGGTGTTGAGTGAATGAATAATGAACTGTGAAGCGTCTTTGAGTGTCCAAAAAAGCGCTATACGAAACTGATGTATTATTATTTTTATTTTTTAACACCTTGGACAAAGTATCAAAGTAAACCCGCCAAAAGGTCGTCAGGGCTGGGACAGAGAAAAAAACATACGCGTGACATTACAAGGTGATCCCCCAAACCCGTCACAAACATCCACCGCAGAGGGAAAGATCTGCGTTAGTCTTGTTTTTGAGTAATGACATCGAAACAGAACTTTAAACTGTATCAAAGTCAAACAGGCACAAATGGTACTCGTATGAATAAACTGTAATGCGGCGTTCCACCAGTGTCCATCAAAAACTAGTCCCAGCTCACGCTCCCAGTCTTCTGTTGTTTTAGTGCTCAAATAACCATCATACAACTGAATAATGTTATAGATTTTTGAAATGAGTGACCTATATGAGGGGTTCAACTGAAAAAGCTCAGGCCACACTTGTTCAGGTGGGAGTTGTGGAAAATTAGGAAATCTAGATTTTGCACAACCTGAAAGTATCTAAAACGATGGGAAAGAATTCACCTGCCAAGTCTGTTTCCTTCTTTCTCTCCTTTTGCATCATTGTCTGTTTTTGTATGCTTCCTGTATGCTATTTTTATGCTTTTTATATTGCTATTTGTGGCTTATAGAGCACTTTGTAAACCTTGTTTTTAAGTGCTTTATAAATCTATTATATTATTATTTTTGGTTGGGGCTCTGTCACCTGTTTGCTTCTATGGAGATGACGTTGCTCTGCTTGGAATGTTTCACAAAAGTTCTACCTTACTGTATTTTCCACACTACTGGGCGCTCTGGATTATAAGGCACACTGTCATTAAATGATCTATTTTCAAACTTTTTTCACAAATAAACCGCATCGGACTTTAAACGAAACACAACAGTTGGATGGGTCCGTGGGACTTTGTTTGGCGTGTTCACGGTGACTCTGGGCTTTGTTCAATTGTGGCATGAAGGCAGTGTGGGGGGTAACAGATTACATGTACTGGAGTTACATAATCAGAGTACAAATTATGAGTAACTGTATTCAGTTACAGTTACTGTTTCAGTGAGTGGTAATTGGATTACAGTTACTTTGTTGAAATAAATGGATTACAAGGCGGTATTTTCCTGTTTCACATTTCGGGCTGTATCCCCAGGTTTAAATCAGATCTAAACTAGATCTAAACCAGGTCTAAACCAGGACTAAAACAGGACTAAATCAGGACTAAACCAGGTCTCAAACCAAGTCTAAAACCAGGTCTCAAACCAGGTCTAAAACCAGGTCTCAAACCAGGTCTAAACTAGATCTAAACCAGGTCTAAAGCAGGACTAAAACCAGGTCTAAACAAGATCTAAACTAGATCTAAACCAGTTCTAAACCAGGACTAAACCAGGACTAAAACCAGGTCTAAACCAGGACTAAATCAGGACTAAACCAGGTCTAAACCAGGACTAAAACTGGATTTAACAGGATTTAACAGGACTAAACTATATGGACGTGTCTCCTCTTCTTCTATCAATTATATTTTTAATACGGTTCAGTAAAGTCTGGGCTTTTTATTTTCTTTTAGCAGATAAAACATATGTGAAGATTTCCTTGTCTTTGCTTCTCTACAGCAAATCAAGTAATCCAAAGTATTCAGATTACGTTACTCACCTAAAGTTACTTAATGGATTCCATTATAAACTACATTCTGGGGTATGTAATCTATAATCTGTTGGAGAATACATTTTAAAATGACCCTTCCCAACACTGCACGTAGGGATTGTCGGCGTGTTCGCAGTGACTCAGTTGTTCAGTTGTGTCTAGAAGTGGCACATTGCACTCGCTTTTTCGGTTCGTTCCTCTGTTCCGTTCCTCGTCGGTGTGGAGTGATGAGTGTGTCTGTGGGTGTTTTTTTTCGCTGTGTGGTCGCTGTCTGCTCCGTGTGTGTTTGCGTGCGCTGTGGGTGGTGTGGCTTTGTAGTTTACTGAAGTCGTGCTGGGACACCCGAGTGGATTCGTGTATAGGGCGCTCTGAGTTGTGTCGTTTTTTGATGGGGTTGGAGGATTAACCTATAGTGCAGAAAATACGGTACATTTATTCAATTGCAGGTGGTTTTAGAGCTAAAACAACACCCTAGAAAAACATTCTGACTGTGAGCGGGGTCGCCTCTCCACAGACCTGACTTGTAACTTGGTCTGATTTAGTTTAGAAAAGCTTTTGACGAACCTCTCCACCAGAAAAGTTACACAACGCACCTTTAATCTGCTCTTGTATAGGAACAATAGTCAGAAACACATTTTAGCAAAGAGCACAGACTGTCCTGACAATATTTCACCTTTTACTTCACTTGTCTCGCTCATGTCATAATAATTAGATCTAGAACACTAAATTTCTTTCTCTACTTGGAAGCTGTGATTGAATTTTAATGTTCATCGGTCTGGGAGATGGATAATCAAGATTTTAATAACTTACTTTACCGCTTGTTATGTAAGACAAAAAATGTTCCACAAATATTAGCGGCAAATAAAATCGAGCGGCGAGCCCGTGGTGTCAGTGAGCTGTGATAGTGCTGCTGTAATGTCTGGAGACAGGAGACACAGGGATGACATCAGGTACACGGCCAGAGCCTGCGGTAATGGTTTGGTTCACACTGGTGCACGATTAAGCCCTAAAAATGTCCAAGTGTCACAAGAGACTGTAAGAGGCACAAGTTAGAGCTAAAGGCTAACAGACACTAAAGAATATGGAATCAATCTGAGTCAAAAATACTTTTAAAACATCAAGCAAAAAAGTATAAACCAAAATACCAAATACAAAAAATATAATAATAATAATAATAATAATAATATATAATATAATAATAATAAAAAAAAATAATAAATAAATACATCTAACAAAAAGGTTAAAAAAAAAAAAAAAAAAGTCATGTTTAAAAAAAAAAAAAAAAATGTCTGCCTCTTTGGAAACATTTTATTTTTGTTCAGCGTCTTTCTCAGTTTAGTTTAATGTCATTTTCTTTGGTTCTGTTTCCACTCTTCTCATTTGTGCTTCTGGACGTTTTGGTTGCAGTTTTGGCACAAACGTGACAGGTGGGCGGGGTTTTCATGGGTGCATTCCCATTGATGTTTGATGGACAGCTGAGCTTGGAGCTCCTGAAGCTGTTGTGGACATTTCCTGCTGTAGTTTTGGCGACTGCAACACAGAAAACAAGTTTGTCCAGGACTTCCACTGTAGAATCATGTTTTTCCAGAAGAACCGTCCACCACAGAACGATGAATATTACAAAAGCTCTGAGCATCAAAACTTAACAGGAAACATCGACAACAGTTTTGGGCGCTCCAAGCTCAGCTGTCCATCAAACATAAATTAGCCAGTGGGAATGCACACATGAAAACCCCGCCCACCTGTCATGTTTGTGCCAAAACTGCAACTAAAAAGTCAGAAAGCGAAAATGAGAAGACTGAAATCAGAACACAAAGGAAAAAAAAGAAAAAGGCATCAAACTAAACTGAGAAAGACGTGGACATTTTTTTTAAAGAAATAGGCAAAAACAGATATTTTACACAATTACACAAATAATTGGATTGCAATCTTACATATTTTATTTATTTTTGTTTGATTTTCTTTCTACTTTTTTGGTATTTTGATTTATATATTTTTTGCTTGATATTTTAAAAGGATTCTTTGAACTATATGACTCAAAATTGATTCCATAAAGGTAAAGCTACAACTGACAATACCATGTAATGTGGTAGTGTTAAAGATGCACAGTGTAACTTTTTGGTTGGGGATTCGTCACCTCCTCTTTTCAATGCATATGTCATTGCCCTGTCTACAGTGTGATATTAAACAGCTCTACCTCAAAAATACATAGTAAAGCAGGCGTTCTGACTGTGAGTGGGGTTGCTGTTGTGGCTGAACAGGAAGGACCCAAAAACCAGACTCGAGACAGACAGAAAATTTAGGGTTTTTATTAAGCAGGTTTCCAAAGGAGTCTCAGGAGCAGGTACGCAGACGGAGAGCAGAGTCCTCAATCAAACTGGAAAAAAAAAACAGAAGACAGAGGTATGCATGAATATTTAAAAAAAAAAAAAAGGTAAATAACTACAAAAAGTTCAAGTTGCTGACTGAAAAATCACCATCCAAGAAGACGGAACAATGTGGCAGCTGCTGTCTTCAGAGCTCAGGATAAAAGGGCTCAGGCTCGATACGCACTCTATTCACGCTTACGTCACAAGCCGGGAAGACGTTTGGAAACATGCCATGACGACTTCTGGTAGGCTCTGTTCGCGGTAATAAGTCTGACAAAATCTAGGAAAATGAGAAAATGTCCCAGTTTTCTTCATCTAAATGTCACTGTAGTTTTCCGTTATGTTCAACTAATCAACAATAGGTGGGTTTCACGTGACGTCACAGGGCTACGTTTGTCAGCACGCAAAATCAGATGGAGGGCAGGAAGTGAACTGACTGGAGGAAAATGCCGATGTGTTGTGTAGTTTACGGCTGTGCCAATTGTTCTAACCGAGAGAAGGAAAAGCGATTTTTTTTAGAGTAATGAATATAGTCGTCCACAAAGGTCAGAAATGGGAAAAGCCGACAGAACAACGCCGTAAAAAGTGGATTACAAACCTGTTTGCGGTCGGGAGGAGCAGAATTCGCTAATGCTCGTGTCTGCAGTGACCACTTCGTCAAAGGTTTGTTACAAAGCTAAATTGTTTTTTGTGGTTTACCTAAACATAAACGAATCATTAACGACTAACGGCTAACGACGTTTGTTGACATTAAATAGTTCAGATAGAGGTTACTGCCGATACACTGCAGTTTTTCCCATAACGTCTATACACATAAAATAAGAGAAACACTCACCCCGGCGAAGACCAAACAATAATCATCATTTAGGTGTTTTGCACCAAGGTTGAGGACCCATCCACTGACAAAAAAAGTTCTATGCCTCCAAACTTTTGTACTTTGCCTTCATCTGTTGTCTGGTGTAGAACAATGTCTGAAGAGCTTAAATAGTTCGTGATCTCCTCTGCCTCGATTGTCGGCAAAACTTTTTCTTCGGTCAAAAATTCTCTCATTTTCAATAAGATCAGGGTCACGCCCAATATATTTGTCGACTAACTGCTCGTACTTTTGCCTCGCTACTGGCTCTAAATCCTTACAATAAGAACTCTTCTCCATATCTGTGTTCTCCAGAGCCGTGTTTGTCATGTTTGTCTTCACTTCCTGCCCTCCACCTGAAATTCGCGCGTCATCGTGATCACGTGACTGAAACCCTCCTATTCCAACCATACCTCAGTTTTCATCATTTCCCAACTGACGCACACATTCCAAACAAAGCGATAACATCTCCATGAAGAAAAGGATCCACCAGAAAATGTACAGCATGCACCTTTAAAGAAGAAGTATGTTTTTATTCAGACACGTGGGCTTAAAGCAGACGTGTTATGCAAATGTAATTTAACGGTAATGGTTTGGTTCAGAGTGGTGCACGATTAAACCCTAAAAATGTTACAAGAAAATGTAAGAGGCACAAGTTAGAGCTGATGAATTCTAACAGCTGAGATGAGCTAAAGATAGTACAGCTGACTGTAACAAACAGGCTGGTTTGTTACCCCAAAACCACACTTAGCACCTTCACCCTTCACACTTTAAAACACTGCACTTTCATAGCACACAGCACTTTCAACATATTTGAACATGACAAAATAAATTGCACACAATTGGTTTTAAAAAATATTGTCTTTCCTTTTACCATTTTTTTTAATCCTGAGGCACAGTAGCACTTTAATTGGAAGCTGCTGGTCCCTGGAGGAAAAGGAGACAATTACCAATTACATTTTAAATTGAAGTAGTGCAATATAGAGTGCAATATCTGTTTTTGAAATGTTTGGAGTGTTGATGTGTGTAATATTGTATTTTATTGTGTTTTAATGAATGGTGTGGATCTGCTTTTACTTACCTCCCCTTTTATCTTCTGTCCAGGTCCTAAAAGAGTCCCCCAGAGATGAGCTCCCTCTTTTATGGTTCCGGGCTGGACCATGTGCATTATTTTGTACAGGGGTTTTAGGTTAGGTGTTTTATTACCTCCACCAAGGAGGTTATGTTTTTGCCGGCGTTTGTCTGTTTGTTTGTTTGTTTGTCTGTTAGCAACATAACTCAAAAAGTTATGGACCGATTTTGATGAACTTTTCAGGATTTGTTGGAAATGTGAAAAGGAAGAACTGATTTCATTGTGGGGGTGATCCGGAAGAAATCCTGGATTCACTTTGAAATTTTAGTTAACATTGTGGTAAATGGGGCCAAAGATTTTGTTTCTCAATATCTCGGTTAATTATTGACCAAACCCCATGAAATTTGACTCAGGGATGGACAATGGGATCCTCTTTCATATTCCAAAGGCTGATCCGGATCTGATCCAGAAGACTGATTTTATCGCAATATATAAAAAATGGGGGTAGTCCTTGGCGGAGGTCTGCGCTCTCTGACTGCTTTTCTAGTTGGTGTATGGTTTGAGGGTTTTTATGTATATAGTTGGTGGTTTTAATAGTTATTTGGATTTGGGTTGTTTTATGGAGGTTTAGGTCAAGATTTTAAGCTAATGATAATTTTTACCATCCCTATTTTAGCAGAGTAGTTTTATCCAATCAGTAGGACCAGCATAAAATGCGCCTTCAAATATCAGTCTGGGTTCTGCTGCTGGAGAGGAAACTGCTGCCTGCCTCCATTTTGCACCCTGCACTTTTTGCACTTGCACTTTTGTATCATTGGAAAACAAAAGTAAACCGTGGACCACAACTACCTGTCTGTGTCTGCATTTTTTTTTTTAGCCTTACTCACTGAACCCCAAGCCGCTCACGGTCAACCTACGTCACACTGACAATACCACGTGATGCAAGGTTAAAGGTGCATTGTGTAACTTTTTGGTTTGGGCTCCATTATTGTAAATGGTAAATGATCAAGTTTTTATACAGCGCTTTTCCACCTTTAACACTCAACACTCAAAGCGCTTTACAAAAAGGAAGCCACGCACATTCATACACCAGCGTACGCAGACACCGGAGGCAAGGTGGGTTAATTGTCTTGCCCAAGGACACAACAACAGCATTCTTCTGTAGGAGCTGGAATCGCACGTCCAGCCTTCGGGTCAGTGGATCTGAATGCTCAACCAATGGAGAAGTTATGCACTCTACCTAAACTATAACATCCGTAGATCATGATTTTACATTGTGCGCCAAGATGCCGCTCTGAATAAAATGAACAATTTTGTCAAATAGGGTGTCACGTTTCATTTGAGCTCCCCTGCACTAAATGGCAGACATATAATACTACTTCACTGAGTCCGAATCACGTCATGCGTCTATACAAAATAGTTGAGTTAGAGTGCATTGAATTAGCACGAGTGTGACTAGTTTGGGAGTGGAGTGGAGCTAGTCTGTGTGTGAGGCAGTGTATCGGAGCCGTACTGTCAACTCCGTGGACACGGGACCGCCGCCGGGTGCAGGAGAATCCCCTACACCAGGACTGAACTAGGACTGAACCAGGACTGAGCCAGGACTGAAGAGGACTGAACCAGGACTGAACCAGGTCTAAACCAGGACTGAACCAGGACTGAACCAGGACTGAACCAGGTCTAAACCAGGACTGAACCAGGTCTAAACTAGGACTGAACAAGGTCTAAACCAAGACTGAACCAGGACTGAAGAGGACAGAACCAGGTCTAAACCAGGACTAAACCAGGACTGAACCAGATCTAAACCAGGACTGAACCAGGACTGAAGAGGACAGAACCAGGTCTAAACCAGGACTGAACCAGGTCTAAACCAGGACTGAACCAGGACTGAAGAGGACAGAACCAGGTCTAAACCAGGTCTAAACCAGGACTGAACCAGGTCTAAACCAGGACTGAACCAGGTCTAAACCAGAACTGAAGAGGACTGAACCAGGTCTAAACCAGGACTGAAGAGGACTGAATCAGGTCTAAACCAGGTCTAAACTAGGACTGAACCAGGTGTGAACCAAGTCTAAACCCAGTCTAAACCGGGTCTAAACAATTATAATTATAATTGTAATAGTTATTATTATTATTGTTATTAGTAATGATTTACTTACTTATTCATTTACTATTTAGTTGTGCATTGAGTTGTGCACTGTCACACACACAGGGTGGGGGCATTTTGGGGGGAAAGAAGTTCTGCATTTTATCATCAAACGTGTGACATTTCTGTGAAAATTCTATTATCCAAGATGGCTGCCGACATATGACGTCATAATATGCTAATTAGATGGGTACATTCAATCCCTACATAAACTTAGGGTCATCCCGAATATTTCTCTAATTTAAAGAAAGTCTCTTCTCACTTTTAAGTTATAGCCTTTTATCAAGACAGTTTAACCTCTGGCGACTAAAGGGTTAATAGTAAAACACAAAACTGATTTAAAAGAAAAAAAGAAAAAAACTAAAACAACAACAACAAAAAAACAGCTTAATGACAGAAACATGTCCATTCACTTCCTGTTTTCATTTTTCTTTTCCTTCCTAACACATTCTCCCACTCAGCGATTGTTCATAAAGACAAAAGCCGGACACAAAACAATACACTACAATGTCAGGACTTGATGCGACGTGCACTAGATTTATTGGTGTTGTGATGGCGCTCTGAAGGGGACGTGACTTAGCGCGGAGAGCAAGCGGAGAAGAGGGGGGACTCGGAACTCAAAAAAACGAAACCAAAACTAATTACGCATTTTAATAGACGTACGTACGACTTGATGCGATGTGGTGTTGTGACGGCGCTCTGAAGGGGACGTGACTTAGCGCGGAGAGCAACGGAGAAGGGGGGGGGCATAGAACTCAAAAACCAATTCTAATAGATGTTCGTACGACTTGACACGACGACTTGATGCGACGTGGTGTTGTGACGGCGCTCTGAAGGGGACGTGACTTAGCGCAGAGAGCAAGCGGAGAAGGCGGGAACTCTGAATTCAAAAACCGAAACTAAAACTAATTACGCATTTTAATAGACGTACGTATGACTTGATGCGACGTGGTGTTGTGACGGCACTCTGAAGGGGACGTGACTTAGCGCGGAGAGCAACGGAGAAGGGGGGAGTCGGAACTCAAAAACCAAAACTAAAACTAATTACACATTTTAATAGACGTACGTAGTTTTTTTGTTGTGTGTGTGTGATCTAAATATGTTACGTACCTACGATTAAAAGTGTAATACCTCCCCTTTAAGTGCCACCTTTAAATATTACGAAGCTAAATCGGCTAATAACGAGCGTTCATCCACTGTAGCTACTATAAACATCGCTTCCCTTCGCAATACCTGTGGTCACTTCGCGCCCATCCCTCGCCGTTGTGATGTGCGCCGCATGTTTCCACTGTGTGCGTGCGTGCGTGCGCGCGCGTGTGAGTGTGTGTGTGTGCGTATCCTCCCCGCGCTGCCATTGGTTATCAGCACGCGGCAGGCTCGTGTGTGTGGAGAGAGCAGAGCGGGCACGTCTCAGCTCCGGCGCACAAACTACACAGCCCCGAAGTGCAGTCAGTGAAGAAGATGCTCCTTCCTCCTCTCCCCGCATCAGCATCATCCCAGTCCGCGCGCCGTGCCCTCTTCACCGTATCCACCGATCGTCTCCAAAGCGCACGCCCGGTTTTACGGCAGCTGCGCGTACCTCCGCTACTACTACCACCGCCGCCGCCGCCACCTCCACTGCCCCAGCGGAGCCGAGCGGAGCGGGCAGGAGTCGGGATTGGCACCGGGACCGGGGAGGAGGCAGCGGTCGGTGCGCCGGGATGGGAGCGCTGACAAAGGGACATTACTTCGCCGCGTCTGGCTTCGTGCTGCTGGGTTACTGCGCGGTGCTCGTCTTCGCCAGAGGTAAGGGAATACTTTTTTTTTTTTTTTTTTTTTTTTGTTGGATCGATCCATCAAACGAGAAAAAACAACGGCTTGTCTTTACGCACCACTTCTTACGCACACGCCCGGGACCTCACCGCACGGTTTTTTGCTGTACTTCATAGCGAGTGCATCTGTGGTTAATTGTGGCAAGTTCGTAGCGCTTTGGTTTTGAGTTTATTTCCACGTCTTTTTTCCGCTGGGAGGCTTATTTGAATAACTGTGTTGCTTGCCAATGCTTCGGACAAGGCTTCTTTTATGTCGGCACGCCTGTGAAAGCAACAGGCATGTCCACGCGTTTTGACAAATTTCGCTCAATTTACTTAAAGCGACGCTACGTAACTTTTCTGGCGAACTGTCCCTCGCCTGTTTGTATCCATGGAGATGTTATCGCCGTGTTTACGCTTCGCACGACGGCGTTAAACTTATTTTTCTTAATGAAGACAAAAAAAGTGACAATTTCAATCTCCGAGCCAAGTTACAAATCAGATCTGTGGAGATACGACTCCGCTCACAGCAACAATACACGTTTTCTTGGGTGTTTTTGAACTGCTGATATTAAATAAATACACCACGTTTAAAGCTGCATTACGTAACTTTTCTTGACCGGAATGTTTTTACGATCTGGCATTAAAATCATTTCATTTATTCAGTTACAACCGTCTTTAGCGTCCAAAAATATCAAAAACATTGCTTGTGAAAGCGCGCTCGCCTCTCCACAGATCAGACCAGTAACTCACTTGCCCGCTTGCGTCCACGGAGATACGTTTAATCCCTCACTCTGGAACATTCCACGCCAAACAATAACATCTCCATGGAGACGAGCGGTGAAAGAACCAAAAAAAAAAAAAAAAACTACATAACGCACCTTTAATGTCGTAGTGTGGAACATTCCAGGCAAAGCAGCAGTGACATCTCCATGGAAACGGTTAGAAAAGTTACATAGCGTGCCTTTAATGTCAGGTTACTTCACTACACTGGATGTTTTTTTCTACAATAGCTGGAAAAATGAAAACAAATGACTGGTGATATTCTGGAATTGGCGTAATTTAAGCGCGGGAAACGAGGATTGAACCAGATTTAAGCGTGTTTTTTTTTTTCTCGATTTGTTCATTGCCATCTGTTGGTGTGTTTAACCGAGATCACGGATTGGCTTTATACATATTTTATACGCCGGGAAATTGGTTCATTATGGGATGTCCGGGCTGTTGGGAACCAGGGAGAGAGAAGATGCCTGTTGAGGATTGGAGCTCGGTTCAATTTGACGGTGGATTTTGTGGAGCAGAAATTGTAGAATCGTACGGCTTGAATTGTGTTTTTTTTTTTCTTTCGGTTATACGTGCAATCGCTGTGTTTTGCTTCTAATCTTTGTGTGCGTTTATCCTTTCATTGTCATATTATTTCCGCAATTTATGCAATGTTCAGACGAGAGACGCTTTGGTTCGATTGAATGTTTGGTTCTGAAGCAAGACAACACGAAGCATGATGGATTTAACTTGCTTTCCGTTACAATTTCTACATTTTATTCTCTTCTCCTCTGTTAATATGTAATCTTCATTTAATATTTGATTCAATTTTAATCATTTTAGGTTTTGGAAAACATCATACGTTCTTATAATTTCCAACTTTTTCACTGTGTTTCCAAAGCTGCTTGATTGAAAAAAAGCAAAACAAGGTTAAGTCCAGGCTTTGTATTTGTTTTTAACCAGCTGATAACTAAAGCTGCAATGCGTAACTTCGCTCGTCGTTAGTACTTGTCGCCATGGAGATGTTAAAATGAATCATCTATAGCATTAAACGTAACTGAACAGAAGACAAACAGGTGGTCAGATCTGTGGGGAAGTGAGCCCACTCGTCGTAAGAATGCACGTTTTCCAAGGCGATGAAAACATTTTAAATACTAATACCGTAAGGCGGAACGTTCCAGAGACAAGCAGGTGGGCAGGAAAGTTTCACAGTGTGACTTTAGAGATAACAGGTCAGATCAGTCAAATCAAAATCACAATTAAGAGTTGGTGAAATGATCAAATCGCAAAAGCTGACATTTAGTTTTAGATCAAGATTTTACTTTATTTGACTCAATTCAACTTAAAAGTAACATTATTTATCAATGCAATACGTGTGTTTTTTTCTTAATTCAAGCAACATTTGATTTTGTTTCCTATTTTACGTGCAAAAAGTAGTTTTTCTTAAGTGCAGCAAGATGTATTTTCATATTTTATGTACAAAAAAGTCTTTTAAGTTCAAATTTTACTTCTTGAGTGAACAGGACTCAAATCATGGTCAGACTTAATCGTAACTTGGCTAAATTTTAGATTTCACAGTAGATAGAATCAAAACAATAAAATTAAAAATACAAAATAAATAAGTAATAATAATAATATCCTGTTTTAATTGAAAATGCTTTTTGTACCTGTAATTCAGACCTCTCCATCCTGCATTACATTAGATCAGACATGTCAAATTCAGGTCCAGAGGCCAAATTTGGCCCGTGATATAATTATATTTGGCCCATAAGATCATATCAAATATATACTAGAGCTATTGAGACGTTATTTATTTAAAATGTTGTTACTATTTTATATGTTGCTTGTTCTGGATTCAATGTTTAAGAAAAACTATTATTAAACATTTATTTTAATAAGAAAAGGTTTAACATTACATATTTCGAAAGAAGAGAAAACATGCAGATATTGTTGAAATTTTTCAGTAAATATTTAGTTTGGCCCACGACTCAGTCCCAGTTTTTAATTTTTACCCTCTGTGAATTTGAGTTTGACACTCCTGCATTAGCTGTTCATATTTCACTCTTCTCTCAAAACATTAACACTCCTGGAGTTGTTTACAATGTACACGCTCAACCGAATCCTACTTTTTAAAGGGTCCATATAAACGTTATTTTCTAATCTATGTTATAATGTTCGTTCCTTATCAGAAACATACCTGGAGTTGTGTTTTCTTTCATGTTTCACAAAAAAAAAAAAAAACACTGTTTGCTCCACTGCTCCATTGTGTTTTTAAACTCATTTGGATTATTTCAACCCTGGAATTTCCAATCTCTACTGAACTAAAAGGTAAAAAACTTGAGAACTATAGCTTTATGACATCACAAGGTGGAACGAAGCATTTTGATCTTTGGAGACGTAAACAGACTAATAATAAAGTGTTACTCAAACATGTGTGAATGAAACAAAACACAACTCTGTTTTCGAGGAGGTAACAGCAGTAAAACGTTCCGCACTGTGTAACTTTTCTGGTAGGGGGTCCACATAAACTTGTTTCCATGGAGATATTATACTATTGCTTTGCTTGAAAGGTTTCACAGCATGGCATTAAACTCATCTAGGTTGCGTTTATTCAATTACAGGCGTTTTACGGATCAAAAATGCAACCAAAAACATGCATTCTAACAGTGAGTGAGCTCGCCTCTTCACAGATCTGACCTGTAACTTGACCTGGAGGCATTGTGGACTTGTCTAGATAAGTTTGATGCTACACTGTGGAACATTTTAGACATAGCAGTAACGTTTGAAGACAAGAGTTACATGGTGCTGTTCAGACATTGGCATCTAAGTGTATTTTTTTTTATTTTTTTCATTGTTGGAGTAGCGGCACTTTACTATTTTTCCAACATTCCCCTTTTCCGACATGAATTATATTAATGTGATAGCCTATTATAATTTGTGCTCTCATATATCAGAACATAACTGATCGCCGTGGGAAACTGTCATGCGTTTTAAAAAAAAAAAGCATAAGCCAGCCTTTGGGAAAATATCTAAGCTAAAACGGAGGCTGCATGGGCCCTTTGTGCTTCATTCATTCGTCATGTAGGCGATCTGCGGAGAACACTATAATCCGTGAGTCATTCGTTCATTCGTTTTTCAAAATAAAACCAAAAATAAGAAAATGAAAAAATAACAGTTGTCTTCATTATTTGTCTTCAAAACCAAAATGAAAAACAAAAAACTGATAATGATTGGTTTCCCGTTTCCATGACTTGAACTGTGATGCTGGACTGAACCAGGACTAAACCAGGACTGAACCAAGACTGAACCAGGTCCGGGACCAGGCCGGAACCAGACCAGGACTGAGACCAGGACTTAGATTGGGACTGGGACCGGTACTGAGACCAGGACCAGACTGGGACCAGAGCAGGACCAGAACAGGAATGAAAACGGTTTAGTCATGGTTCAGTCCTGTTTTAGTCCTGGTTCAGTCCTCGTTCAGTCCTGTTTTAGTCCTGGTTTAGTCCTTTTAGTCCTGGTTCAGTCCTGTTTAGTCCAGTTTTAGTCCTGGTTCAGTCCTGTTTTAGTCCTGGTTTAGTCCATATCCGTTTTTTTTTTTGTTTGTTTGTTTGTTTTTCCCATTATTCATTTAAACACAAAATCGAAAACTGAAAAAAAACAAATCATTACCTATTTTTTTTTTTTTTTTTTTCATTTTGGTTTTGGAGACAAATAATGAAAAAAAAAAGTTTGTTTTTTCATTTTCTTATTTTTTGTTTTGAATGACCAAAATGAATGAACGAATGATACACGGCTTCACCATACAACCTAAATCGGCGCTGAACCAAGACTAAACCAGGACTAACCCAGGACTAACCTTAGGACTGATTCCAGGACTGAAGAGGAGACTAAACCAGGACTGAACTAGGACTAAAACAGGACTAAACCAGAAGTGAAACCAGGACTCACTGTCGGGACGGGCTCGGAGGTGACCGCAGGAGAAAGGACCGGCTCAGAGCTTCGCACCTCACAGTGTTAATCGTGGCAATTGCCTCATCGCGCTTTGCGGACAAACTGCTCGGGGTTCTCTCTCTTAAGTCCAAGATTAGTCCTGGTTTAGACCTGGTTTAGTCCTGACCCAGCCGTGTGTAATTACTACCTGCCCGTAATACGCAATACACATTTATACACACACACACACACACAAAAAAAAAAAAAAAAATCCGTGAAACAGCGAGACCGCGAAAGGTGAACCGCGATATAGCGAGGAACGACTGTATATGTATATTGCACACATACATGCAGATTGTAACAAGGCGACCCCAAAAAAAAACTCTGAGACTCACCTGAGGTCCGCGATCCAGTCAGAAACAATGGCCTAAAAATAAATAATTCATTGCACCAGCTCACTGAGATATCACTCCAAACATACATATGACGTGTCAGAATAGCGATACCAAAAAGTCATGTCGTTACCAAAAAACATGTTATACCGACACGTCTAAATAGAAGCATGTTGCAATGAAGGGATGTCGGAACAGGCGGCGGATCCCGAAGACAAGCAGGTAGCTGACTCTTCACCAGAAAGTTACACAGTGCGTCTTTAAAGTTCACATGAGCCAATTTTTTTTTTTTGCGTAATGCGGGGCCTCTAAAAGCGAGGGGAGAGCGGGTGAGCTTGGTGTTATAACTCCCTTCACAGTGCATTTTCAGACTGGTGCCGGAACAGAATTGAGGTCACCTGGACTCCACTGGCCACTAAAGCCACTGCTGCTGCTGCTACTGCCGGACAAGTCTATTCCAACAGTCCACTGCCAGCTTTATCCTCACTACAGACTGCTGCGTTTGGGTTGTATGTGCAAAACGACGATCAAAAATACACGTTCACGTCTTGTACGGGAGTAAGAGTTGGTGTTTTGGTTTGATTTGTCGCAGCGGAATTGCAATTTGAATAGACCCAATTGGCAAATCGTAAAGGCTGCAATTTTTGACGTAGCTTATTTTCCTCCACAAACAACAAAATCTCCTGTCTTATTCTGAAGGGAAAAAAGCTGCTAACCCTGGTGTTTAGATCTGTACAAACGTGTTCTGAAATGTGATTCTTGTACTGTTTGTCAGTTCATGTTTCAGTCTTTTTGTCAGTTCGTCTGGACATAGTAAGTAGTAATAAAGTTTGAATCATTCTTAAACTATTATCATCAATATAGTTTTTTTTTTTTTTTTCATGTTTTATTGAGCTTTTAGTCATGTTAGAAAGAATGAGAACTTCGCACATCAATTATTTGAGACGGGTGCGTTGGAGGAGAGGGAGCAACCCAAGAACATAGAGAAAAATCCCGCACACCGTCTTACTTGCAAAATGTGAGATTTATTAGGACATAGTTCTAGTCTAAATATATGTCCTAATAAATCTCACATTTTGCAAGTAAGTCAGGTTAGAAGGAAAAGGAAAGGAACTTTATTGTCCCCATAGGAAATTTGTCCTCTGCATTTGACCCATCCTTTCAGTGCCATTGGGGCGTCTCCTTAGGTGCAGTGGGCAGCGAGTGATGCGCCCGGGATCCGTTTCTGTACCGTATTTTCCACACCATAGGGCGCGTTCATAAGCCTCCAACCCCATCAAAAAAACAAAAATCCAGAGCGCCCTATACACAAATCCACTCGGGTGTCCCAACATGACTTAAGTAAACTACCGCGCAGTGAAAAACACCTGCAGCCACACTCATACCTCCACACCGAACAGAGAGGAGGAACGAACCGAAAAAGCGAGTGCAATGTGCCACTTCTAGCCACAACTGAGTCACTGCGAACACGCCAACAATCCAGACAGCACCCTTCCTACACACCACAACTGAACAAAGCCCAGAGTCACCGTGAACACGCCAAACAAAGTCCGACTGAGCTATCTAACTGTTGTGTTTCATTTAAAATCTGGTGCGGTTTATTTGTGAAAAAAGCTTGAAAATAGACCATTCAATGACAGTGCGCCTTATAATCCAGAGCACCCTTTAGTGCCAAAAATACGGTAATCTTCTTGCTATTATTCTTTGTCAGTGCCCCGAGGAATCCCACCCCGACACAGGGAGAACATACAAACTCCACACTAGGGATGGGCATGATTAGTTGATTAATCGCTAATTGTTCATAAAGAATTTCATCGATTACGTTCATTTTTAATCGACAAACCAAATGTAGGTTGCTGTGCGTAGCATAAGGTGACCAAACGGGTTCGTACATGTGTCTCTCTGCACTCAGAAGGAGCGAGACACGAACAGTCGGTCAGTCTGTAACGTGCCGAAGCGCAAATGCGTGTTTAACGATGACTTGTACAAGAAATTCCACATTTTCCGTTGCGTTCGGGACAAGTGTGAGGCCATGTGCGCAGTGTACAAAGCAGCACATATTTTTCGGTGTCCAGTGGGAAAAAGCTCACCAGGACAATGAAAACATGAAAAAGTTTTGCCAGGTGAGAGTAGCTCAATGTCGATGACGAGTCCCCACCTCCCTCCCCCCGTACGGTGTCCTGGTTTTTACAAACGCAAATATGGTCACACTAACCTGTATTCCACTGAGTCGTGTCGCATCAACGAACAAGAGCAGTTTTTTTTTTTTCCTTCGCTTAGTTTATGCAAATGAGCCATGCGGTTTTAAGTTTTGTTTCTGTGAGAGTTGCGCAAAACTAAATTAAACACATTATAAGGTCAAACGGGCTGATGTGGCTCTAGAGTGTTTACGGTTTATTTGTCGTAAAGTTGAATTTATTTATGCAGATTAGTAGTGCAGATAGTAATAATAATGATGATCATTTTAATATAAAAACGTTAATGATTAATCGATTGTTAATTCTCCTGACGATCGAATAAAAGAACTCAAAACCTTGTTGCGAAGCGTGAGTGCTGAATGTTGTTACCTCCTTAAAAACATGCTTGGAGTTATGTTTTGTTTCCTTCATACATGTTTGAGCAATCACCATTTGACTGTCTACATCTCCAAACCTCAAAATACTCCGTTCCACCTTGTGATGTCATTAAATGGTAGTTTTATAGCTCTATGTTCGCCTCAATTGAACTGACTGAGTCCACAATAACATGAGTTGTTGGCTTTAAAGACTTTTTGTTGTTGTTGTTTTGCCCTTTGTTCAGTTGAGATCGCAACAGAAAGTCTACAATTTCTTTTGGTGCCCAGAGAATCAAAGAAGTTTCAAGAAGGTAAAAAAAAAGAGCTATAGATTCAAAGTTTGGCGAATTCCAGGGCTGCAAATTATCCAAATGATTCTTGTGTAGGGGTGTGGAGAACTCAGTCTAATTGTGCGTTAAACATGAGTTAAAAATTGCATAATATGGAACCTTTAAGATGAATTAAATTGCAATCGTTATAAAGTGTTCTTGTAGTTTTTGGCTCCTGTATCTGTTCTTTTTCTTGAGTACAGCTTTTACAGACGCTTTATCGAACCGTGCGTTGATATGATTGCTAAAGTGGCGTTACTTTTCACCCTGATTAAATCTCGGAAATAACATTCAGATAAAAGACATAAGTGGTTTCCCAGCTTTACCTTGACTGTATTCACGCGAGCCCTTTGCCAATTACACATCTTTTCATAGCCGTGTATATATAGTGTATGACTCAGCACTGCTAAGGTTTAGTCGGACACCACTAAGAATCAGATAGCACTCTTCTATGACAGCGAGCGGCGTATTAAACCGGATCTAATACAGTGTTTCTTAAAATGTGGGACCGTGGTGAGGTATTTGTAGTGGTACGAAGTCTGCAGTTTGGATTAAAGGTTCTGTATTATGCAAAATTGACTCTTGTGAATGTGTTGAGTTGTGTTTTGTTTCATTAACTCTTTATTATTAGTCTGTCTACATCTCCAAAGCTCAAAATGTTCTGCTCCAAAAGTACATGTTACTTTTTCCATGTTGACAAAATATAGAATGTTTCTAATCCAGGTATGGACTGTGGGTGGGCTGCATTATAACATCACAGAAAGCTAAAAAAAGTAGAGTTGGCATAACACCCCCACTTTAAGTCCAGGTTTAAAACTACAAACGCTATAGTAAATGGTATAGTATTTGTCTATTACCGTATTTTCCGGACTATACATTGCTCCGGAGTATAATTCGCACCAGCCAAAAAATGCGCACTGAAGAAGAAAGAAACATATGTAAGTCGCACTTTTTGGGGAAATGTATTTTAGAAAATCAGAGACCAGGAACTGACATTCCATCTTGAAACGCAAGTTATAGCAATAACAATAGAACAGAGAACAACAGACTGAATAGGTTTTAATATTTTAACATCACATATGAACACTTCTTCAGATAATTATACCATAAACAACAGAACAGAGCAAGTTTACCAAACTCTCCATTTCACTCCAAATCACTAAATCCACTGAATTCTTCATCGTCAGTGTCACTTCTGCGCAACCTCCATTGATCCCTGAGGTAAAAAAGGCACCACTCCCTCTTCTGTGTTGCTGTCGTTAGACTCAGCATCAGTTCCAGTTAGAATTATTCCAGCCTTTCTAAATCCCGACAGGATGGTTTCAGTTGTCATTGACGTTTAGGCTTTGTCGATTCACAGAGTGACTTCCAGGAAAGTTACATGGAGCACCCACCTGGTTGCAGTGAAGCTGTGTTCTCCATCCCCGCCTTTTGCCAGTCCCTCACAAGTTTCTCGCTCACTCCAAACTTTCTGCTGCTCGATTACTGTTTTCAGATGAATATTTCACTATTTCCAGCAAGACAGTGGCTTTTTCTACAGGAGGCATGCGCAGTAGAATACAAAGTGACAGTGTTACAGGAGTAATAGTAGTACATACTGCGTTCATGAAGTGAAGAAGCAGCTTGGATGAGCTGCGAAACGTATTCCACCAAACACATTTTTTATCCAGTTGACAAACTGATTTCTCTCCTTTGCCATGGATTCTACCTGGACGACTCAGGGATATTTCAGACAGTACTAAATACTGACACACAAGACTAGAGCGCCCTCTCGCAGCTGTCAGTCTGAAAATGTTGATATATAAGTCGCACCGGAGTATAAGTCGCAGGAAACCCCCAAACCATGAAAAAAAGTGCGACTTATAGTCCCAAAAAATACAGTATTTGTTACTTTTCAGAAGAGTTTGGCGAGGCTGTACAGACTGCATATAGGTGTTCTGCTGACCACTGCTCTTTTGGAAATAAATGATCTCACTATGTTTAAAGTGCCAAGGTTAAAGAATTCTTCAAATCCCCCAAAGGGAAACCTGTCCTCTGCATTTGACCCGTCATGTAATAATAGAAGCATCCACCAGACAGACACTGGGTTTGCCTGTGTGGATTTGCGATGATGCCGTAGGTGCAGTGTTGAAGCCATATCTCAGTTTATGGATATTGGCACTACTTGGTGTGTCTACAGAGTATTGGAAAAAATGTAAAACCTGGAACATAGGGGTGGCTGAAAATGACAGAAATATATATCCACTCAGACTATGTTTACACTGAAACAAATCACTGTATCACCGAAATGATCTGCGTCTATACACACGTCGTTTCTGTGTCCGCAGTCCTTCTCTATCCACACAGCTTTGAGCACATTTGTTTATGTTTTACAGAATCAAAACTTAAAACTGCATGGCTCATTTGCATAAACTAAATGCTCCAAAAACAGCTCGCTATTGTGCACTGATGCGGTTCAGCTTCTGTCGGACTAAAGGACACGTCTCAGTGGATTATATGTGTTCTTTCTGTGACAAAGGGGTGTTCTGCTGATGGTGAGTCTGTTCTGTGTTTCTATCACGTTGGAGATGATTCATGTGAAACTTTTCAGAGGTTATACGTCTGCAGGTCGTACGCATAGACCGTATATATGAATGGAAATATATTCTAGCCTCTTAGCATTTTGGCGGTTGAAAAGCTCATTGCCGGCGCGGGATTGTACAATGCAGGAGCGGGCAGGTGGGATGATAAACTGCAGTCCCACAAACTAAATATGAGTGTAAAGTCAAATATACAAATGAGGAATGTATGACTATCATGCATCATTTGGGCTTGATATTTTGTTTGGCATGAATAAAAACATTTTAAACTGCCTAAATGTGTGGACGTGGTCTAATCTCACACACATTTTACAGTTCCTTAAGAAAGCGAATGTCCTCATCTTGCGGGATTTGCGGGTGGGAGCGGGACAAAATATTGCACATGCGAGTGGGAGCAGGAATGAAAGTAAAAATTTTTTGCAGGCATGGGCAGGAGTGGGACTGCACAATACGAGTCTGGGCAGGAGCAGGACTAAAAATTTTGTCCTGCTCAGACACAGAGCATCTGCGTTGACCGACGTACACAGTTTAGTCCTGGTTTGGACCTGGTTTAGACCTGGTTTAGTCCTGGTTTGGACCTAGTTTAGTGTCCGGCAATGAGTGGAATTACAGAAAAAAAGGGATATAGCCCGAAATGTGTAAACAGGAAAATACCGCCGTGTTATCCATTTACTTCAGCAAAGTAACTGTAACCAAATACAGTTACTCATAATTTGTACTCTGATTACGTAACTCCGGTACATGTAATCTGTTACTCCCCAACACTGAATGTGCAAAGGGGAATGAAAAAAAGAAACAAAACCCTGCACGAGAGGATGAGTCCAAACTGACGCAGACTGGTAGTATATCTGTTCAGGGGAGTGAAACATTTGATTTTATTACATGAAGAGAAGATCTGGTGTAGCCACTTTAAACCTGTCCAGTGCAGTTTCCCGGTTACTCAGTGGTGCTCGACCGGCCTCACATCTCAGCGTGACATTTGGAGGAGACTCTATAGCCTCTTTTATGTCCAGAAACACAGCTCCAGCAGGCTGCCCGTCACCACTTCTTTTAATCACAATCTCAAGACCATCGCAACATAACAACTTCCAGTTAGAGCCGCACAAAAGAAGAGCCAGATGTGATTTTCGAGAAGTATTTTGTGTATTGCGCTAAGAATATTATTGCAGTTTTGGCGTGGTTAGTTCAGTTAAAGGTGTTTTGTGTAACTTTTCTGGTGGAGGGTCTCTCAAATGATTTTTTTGCCTTCATGGAGATGTTATTGCTTTGTCTAGAATGTTCCACAGTGTGACATTAAACAGCTCTACCTTACTTTAATGCAAAAATACCTAGAAAAACAAGCATTCTGTCTGTGAGCGGGGCTGCCTCTCCAACATCTCCATGGAGAAAAGCATTTGACAGACTCTCCACTCTGCAAAAATGTGCATTCCTTAATTTACTAGTCAAACTGTAACTGTAAAAAAAAAAAAAACACACAAAAAAATTACACTTTTGAGGTATTAATTGTTTACACATTATTTTAGATTTAGATTACCATGTTACCTTTTATAGTATTCAAAATGTGTGCCTCAAGTGGAGGAGTTCAAGTATCTCGGGGTCTTGTTCACGAGTGAGGGGAGGATGGATAGGGTGAGGAGCTCAGTCAGATGGGAGGGGCTCGGAGTAGAGTCGCTGCTCCTCCACGTCGAGAGAAGCAGCTGAGGTGGCTCGGGCATCTGTTCCGGAAAACTCCTGGGTGCCTTTCTGGGGAGGTGTTCCAGGCATGTCCCACTGGAAGGAGGCCCCGGGGAAGACCCAGGACACGCTGGAGGGACTACGTCTCTCGACTGGCCTGGGAACGCTTCGGGGTCATCCCAGAGGAGTGGAGGAAGTGAAGTTGAATTTATTTATTTGGAGGATAAGCCTCTTGAGATGTCTTGCCATCTCATTTTCGAGGGGGTCGTCATAAATACAACAACAAAAGACAGATACAGTAGGGCAGACAGTAGGATACATAAATTCAAAAAAGCATCAAAACAACAAAATCAACACAACCACAAACACACGCTCACTCACACTTGACTGTTTGACATATATCAAGTTTGAGGAAAAAACAAACAAACAAACAAACAAAAAAAGTTCAAAGATAACCACAACAAGATGAACAACAAAATTCAACAAAATGATCAAAAACAATGACATGGGTTTTGTAAATATTGAACCAAAGCATTTTTAAATGAAGGGGCTGAAGTTAATGCACAAATCGATGAAGGAAAATTGTTCCACTCAGAAGGAGCTTTATATTTAAATGAGTGTTTTTCTATTTGTTTTTTGACTCTTGGGACAACAAAAAATATCTGATCTGAAAATATCTTAGACTGCTGCCCCTGCAACTCGGCCCTGGATAAGTGGGAGAAAATGGATGGATGGAGTATTAAAAATTTTATATTTAGCAATTTTTTATTGATACATGGCTCTAATTTACTAGTCAAACTGTACGAAAATAAAAACTTATGGTCCAATTTACATCAAAAGAAAAGAAAACAAAACAAACAAAAAACAAAACAATGGAAAACTGTTACCATTTATTTATTTTGTTGTTACCCAATATTGCAATCTCAGTATTTCTGCAATATATTGTTTTCAAATGTGTAATTCGTTTCAGTTTCGCATTGAGACCCCCCTCCTCACGCTCTCCATGCTGTGTTACCCCCCCTTCAGAGACATTCAGCACGCCACTACTGCACTGCATCAAATTTGTGAGGTTGTAGCGTATTGTTTTGGATCGTCAAACAGAGCTCGTGTGAGATATGCAGACTCAAATAAGCATAAATGACATTTGACACCACTTCAGGCATGTTTTTGATGAGGGAATGTTATTTATTTATTTTTTTTAATACGTATGACACATCGTTCAATTTACTATTCAAACTGTATGAAATGAAAGACCATCTTACATGAAGTTATAATAATTCCATGGAGGGCTGTGCTGTTGTGATTTATTTATTTCCTTGCAGTATTGACCGCGTTAGGCAATACTGCAATCTCAGTATTTTTGCAATATATTGTGTACCCCCCCTTCCCCACCTCCTCCTCCATTTACTACTTAAACCCGCCCGGTCTCTACGGTAGCGCGCTGTCCTTGGATGCACTCCTGGACGTCTACTTAAGAATCGATGGAGATGGTTGGAGGGAGGTCTCACGCGAGGGGTCGTGGCCCGGGTATCTTCAGTGAGGAGGGGGGGAAGGGGAGGAGGGGGGGAGGGTCCTGCGGGAGGATTTAAAAGGCTTTGGCGGAGTCGCTGTGGAGGAACACGGACGAACACAGCGGAGACGGGCTTCTGAAGATGTGACGCTTGATTAGAACCGCCATAGGGGCCTGGTTATCGAGGGGGGGGGGCGCAGTGAGAGTGGTCCCATGGGAGGTAGTGAGTGGTGGCTAGACAGGGTGTTTCATTGGTGGTCATTAGGGCTGAGTATCATTAAGAAGTTGCCGATACGATACATACCTCGATACACAGGCCACGATACGATACATATCTCGATACAGTGCACTTTCGATTCGATACAGTTCAGTAAAAAATAAAGGCTAAATCGTGGCTGTGATACTAAAAGTGTTTGTTAAACCACTTCTTGTGCAAAGTTCATATGAAACACAAACATTTTAATCATCAAAACAGTGTCAAAATGTCAAATGTGTCACATAAATGAGTTTCCTTTCACTCCACAAGCAACAAAACTGTAGCTCTGTAACAAAATAATTTAGTAAAACACATGTAAAAATACTCTTGATGATATATCGATACAGTAGCCCACCATATTGATACTGTATCATCACATTAAACGGTACGATATATTCAATATTCTGATATTTTTGCACACCCCTAGTGGTCATGTTATTCTTCTTCTTAAATTTTTTTATTTATTTATTTATTTAAATTTTTTAAATTTCTGTTTTGGTTTAATTGTACTTGTTTATTATTATTATTATTATTATTAATTTTTTGTTTGTTTTGTTTTAATTTAATTTTTGTTTAATTAATATTTTTTTTCCCATTTTATTATTTTATTTCATTTTTCATTTCATTTTGGTTTAATTGTTATTATATTAATATTGTTATTTTTTATTATATAAATTATCGTTATTAATTGTTATTTATTTATTTATTTTTAATTAATTTTATTATTTAGTTTTATTTCATTTTATCTGATGCATTTTTTTTTTTTTTTTTTTTACATTAAAATTTTGAGTTTATGCAAAATAAAAACAAAAAAGCCCCCCCCCCCCCCCAAACAGACAAACAAAAAAAAAAAAAAAAAACTGAAATAACAACAACAACAACAAAATAGAATAAAATATAAACTGTCCCACAACACCCCCCACACTCGGTCCTGGCAAGATGTTATTTTATTGTTTAATTTGTATTTTAGTATTTCTTTTCAACACTCTGTTTGCTCAGCAGATGGTGCGAGACAGATTTACCGATTTCTTGTGTGATTCAGGTCACAATTTTGGCGTCACAGTTTATTTTTGATATATTTGCTGTCACTGTAGAACAGGCCAAGCTTAATTTGAAGACAGAGTTAGATGTCCACATCTCCAAAGCTCAAAACGCTCTATTCCACCTTTTGATGTCATGAACTTAGACAAACTTTTTGATCCACAAGGAAAATTATTATTTTGAAGTGGCAGTTTTCAAGTTACCAGCTACATTTTACCTTTTGTTCAGCAGAGATCGGCAATTCCAGGTCTGAAATCATCCAAATGATTCTCGTGAAGCTTCCTGTATTACCACATGACATCACAAGGTGGAAAAGAGAAGAACCTAAATACGCAGACACAACTTCAGATCTGTTTTTGATGAGGAAACATTATAATAATTTAGAAAACAGCGTAATATGGGTGAGTTATTTTTATGGTATATACTTCAAAAATACACAAAATCCTGCATGTCTGGAAGCTTTACAGTTTTATGTGTTTCAACATTTTAAGTTAAACACAAGTAGACACTGAACATACACAAAGCTGATCTTATGTTTTATTTAACTTCTGAAAACTTCTGAACGTTTCAATCATAAAGGAACAATCTGATCACACGACTGACAGCCTTATATTAGCTATCTCAAAAATAACATTAAGAGCTCTATAGGAGTCGACTTCAAAGCAATTTTGCTGTCACTCACCTATTGTCACTTAGAATGGCTAAAAGTTTGACTTGCATAACACTCACATTCTGTATGAAGTGAGGAAACAATGATGGAATGATTATGGGGGGGAAAAAAATGGCTGGGGACATTTCGGAGGACAATACTGGTCAAACAATGAACACTGGACGGAAGTGGAAGACCCTTCGATGGCGTCAGTCCTTAAAAAGAACGTACCATTAAGAGTGTTCTGTGTTTAGTGTATAAAAAAGTTCTTTGCGTAACTTTTCTGGTGCTGGGTTTGGTCATGCCACGTGCGTCTTCGTTGTCTCCGTTACATGATTTAAGGCCTGTTTACACGAGAATGTTTGCGGTTAAAAATGACATAATATTTTATCGGAAGTGCCTTTCGTTTAGACGGTGACGGTGTTTTTGGGGCTTCTGAAACCAGCCTCCAGAGTGGAAAAGTGAAATACGCTCGGCCATACCGTTTACGTTTTCAAGGCAACACAAAAATTTGACACGTGACCATAAATTGGGCTTTAGGATCACTCTTTAAGTCACCACGTCTTCCAGTTCACCCGGTTTAGAGACACTAGTCCCAGTGAGATCAATACATTAAACCTGCCCCACGTAAACGTTTGGTCACATAGTTACTTTTTGGTTAAACATTTTGGTTAAAGCTTTGCAGTGACATCAAGATAGGGGGGGACTACGTGTATGTCTACAGAGGGATGTTTAGCGTTTACCATGGTTACAGAATGCACACATTAGCAAACACAGCCTGAAAATTGTAAAACTCAAGAAAAAAAAAAAAGAAATGTATTTAAACAACACATTTTCAGGAGCCTATGATCAAAAAAGGAGAGAGTGACTAAGAGAAAAACTGCCTGACTAATGCTGGCTAGTTTTTGACTGTCATTTTATTTGAGAGGGACTTGTTTATCAGTACAAAATCTGCTCACCTGTGGTTATGGTGTTGTCACAATTCTAAAATTTCAGTATTTCTGAACTCGATACCAATTTGAATACCACAGCGAAAATTTAACTTTAACTTTAGATTAAACTTTTTTAAGTAATACAGTGAAATTTTTTTCATTTACAAAAGAATAGTTATTGCGGATAAAAATGACAAAATATTTTATCGGAAGTGCCTTTCCTTTAGATCAGGGGTGTCCAAACTTTTTTCATCAAGGGCCACATATCTAAACACAGACGAAGCAGAGGGCTGATCGAGGGCCGTAGACTGATGCTCAGTACAGGGAATAATTGAAATGTGAGCATGTTTAACACGTTAGAATGAGCCGTCAGTCTTTATTCATGCTAAGATCCTTAAAACCACACACTAAGTATGAAATATTGGCTTTATCAAGGTAGATTTTCAAAAAACACTTGCAGTAAAAAAATATTTTTCAATTGATGCAAGGTAATTTGGGCCGACTGACCTGGAAGTCTGAGGGCCAAAGAAAAACTTGTCTGAGAACCGCATTTGGCCCCCGGGCCATAGTTTGGACATGCCTGCTTTAGATGGTGATGGCGTTTTTGGGACTTAAAAATGCAAAAATCTGAAACCACTCACCAGAGTAGAAAAGTTAAATACACTCCATCGTAGTGTTTCCGTCTACACTGCCCAAGACGCAAAACTGTGGTCAGATCTGCTCATGTTGTGTACGCGTTTACCTCACATACATGTGCCTGGCATACATACCCAATCGAATTCCACACACTTTTGCGTCACCGTATGCACGCAGATTTCCTCCCAAAAACGCTCGACTAAACCAGAATAAAAAGTGAAGACGCGATGCCACTTTTGCATCTTCAGTTCAGACCGTCATCATATAAGCGTAGTCTTGTATTCATTCTGATAAACCTCAGCTCATTCATATTAACTCTTTTGCAGCCGATAACAGCATTTTAGTTTGGTAAAAGTAGCCCTCTGGGAGAGTAAGGCTGTATACCCCTGGCCTACGTCATAAAGACACAACAGTAAAAGCTTGGTACCATCTCGTAGTGTCCGTGGTGTAGACACCAGCTGTGTGTCCAGAGTCCAGAACAGCCCATCCCAGCACACACTGTCCCTCCGGCCCGTCCAGTTTACCATGGTTACAGAATGCATGCATTAGCAAACACAGCCTGAAAACTGTAAAACTCTATTTAAACAACACATTTTCAGGAGCCTATGATCAAAAAAGGAGAGAGTGACTAAGAGAAAAACTGCCTGACTAATGCTGGCTAGTTTTTGACTGTCATTTTATTTGAGAGGGACTTGTTTATCAGTACAAAATCTGCTCACCTGTGGTTATGGTGTTGTCACAATTCTAAAATTTCAGTATTTCTCAACTCGATACCAAATTGAATACCACAGCGAAAATTTAACTTTAACTTTAGATTAAACTTTTTTAAGTAATACAGTGATTTTTTTATATACAAAATAATAGTTATTAGGGCCTGTTTACATGGGAACGCTTGTGGGTAAAAATGACAAAATATTTTATCGGAAGTGTCTTTCCTTTAGACGGTGATGGCGTTTTTGGGCTTAAAAACGCAAAAATCTGAAACCACCCTCCAGAATGGAAAAGTTGGATACACTTCGCCATAGTGTTTCCATCTACACTGCCCAAGATGCAAAACTCTGGTCAGATCTGCTCACGTCGTGTACGCATTTACCTCACATACATGTTCCTGGCATGCATACCCAATTGAATTCCACACACTTTTGCGTCACCGTATGCACGCAGATTTCCTCCCAAATACGCTCCAGAATAAAAAGTGAAGTTAGCTTTGTATTAGTTCTAATAAACCTCAAATTCACCCTAAAAGTGTTATGGAAAGCTTGAATTGTCTTCTATTAATTTGATTTTTTGCAGTACCAATAGTTGCTCAAATGACTACCCAAATTCAATATAGTTTTATCAAATTTTCTATACTTTTTACAACCTTAGTTCTTCATGGTCAGATAGCTTTAGACAGAGCAGTGCCTCCGGTCAGCTTCACACCTCGGGTAATGTCGATGGCGTCAAAGTATCAATGAGGAACACTAAAATGGTTCAAGAAAGCTCACATTTTCTCTTTTTTCCAGTATTGATATCTGCTCAAATGAGAAATTAATTTCAATATTCGTTTTATTATCGATTGAGTATCTGAGTTTTGATCACTTTGAAAGCTCAAATTTTCTTTTGCTATGTTTTTTTACTTGCTCAAATGAGTGTCTAGTTTCGATATTAGTTTTAGTATGGCTTAGTATCTGATTTTCTATACTTTTGACAGCCCTACTTCTTCATGGTCAGATAACTTAAGACAGAGCAGTGCCTCCGGTTAGCTTCACCCCCGTAGGTAATGTAATAATGAAGTCCTCCTCTCCTGCGCTCAAAGGCCGGGCCCGGGCATGTAACTCAACTCTTTAACCGTCTCCTGATGAGCCCGATGTTGATTTCTGCGGACGTGGAGGTGAATTTATTTCGAATTCCTCTGATTAATTCATGTGATGTGTGTTTTAGTGAGCGAGCGCGAGGCACATGACGAGCTCGGGGATTAGCCGCTGTTTCACTTTGGATTGTCTGCGACGCCGGGTTCATTTGAATGCGACTCAACGCGCCGCTCTCCTAATTCTGTCTTTCATAAATATGCGATGGGGTTGGGGTGTGCGCGGAGATGGATTCCACACGGGTGCAAGTGTAGGCACAGGCAAGGGCGTCATGGGGAGGTTTGGTACGGAAGGTAAAACTGCCCCTGGATTTTGGATGGAAAATTTTGGCGTTGTTGACATAGGTAGAGCCATTCTGTTTTGGAATTCACAGCTACTTCCTGTATTTTTTGGTACTTTCTTTTTTCACCATGTAAATTTTCTGCTGGAAGGTAAAACTGCCCCTGAATTCTGTTTGGAAATTTCAGCGTTGTTGACATAGGTTGGGGTATTCCATTTTAGAACTCACAGCTACTTTCTGTATTTTTTGTACTTTTCTTCCCAACATTTTTTTTGGTTTGTTTTTCATCTACTGCTACTTAATGGCAGACTAAGTAAATTTTCTGCTGGAAGGTAAAACTGCCCCTGAAATTTGGATTGAAATTTTGATGTTGTTGACATAGGTTGAGGTATTCCATTTTAAAATTCACAGCTACTTCCTGTATTTTATTTTGTACTTTTCATTCTTTTTCTTTTTTTTTCTTCTTCATCTACTGCTAGTGAAGGGTGCACTATGTAAAATTTCAGCTGGAAGGTAAAAATGCCCCTGAATTTTGTTTGGAAATTTCAGTGTTGTTGACATAGGTTGAGGTATTCTGTTTTAGAACTCACAGCTACTTTCTGTATTTTTTTTGTACTTTTTCTTCTCAGCATTTTTTTTTTTTTCTTCATCTACTGCTAGTTAAGGGTGCACTATGTAAAATTTCTGCTGGAAGGTAAAACTGCCCCTGAATTCTGTTTGCAAATTTCATCGTTGTTGACATAGGTTGGGGTATTCCATTTTAGAAATCACAGCTACTTTCTGTATTTTTTTGTACTTTTCGTCCCAACATTTTTTCTTTTTTTTCTTTTTCATCTACTGCTACTTAATGGTACACTAAGTAAATTTTCTGCTGGAAGGTAAAACTGACCCTGAATTTGGTTTGGACATTTTGGTGACATGGATTGAGGTATTCTGTTTTAGAACTCAGCTACTTCCTGTATTTCTTTTGGTACTTTTCTTCTCAACATTTTTTTTCTTTTTCATCTACTGCTACTTAAGGGTGCATTAAGTGAATTTTCTGCTGGAAGGTAAAACTTTTGGATGGAAATGTCAGTGTTTTTGTAGATAGAGGTATTCTGTTTTTGAACTCACAGCTACTTCCTGTATTTTTTGGTACTTTTCTTCTCAACATTTTTTTTTTTCTTTTTCTTCAACTCTTATTTCAAGGTGCACTATGTAAATTTTCTGCTGGAAGGTAAAACTGGCCCTGAATTATAGATGGGAACTTTGGCATGGTTTACATAGGTTGAAGGTATTCCTTTTTAGACCTCACAGCTACTTCCTGCACTTTTTTGTACTTTTCTTCTCAAATTTTTTTTCTTCTTTTTCATCTGCTGCTACTTGAGGGTCCACTGTTTAAATTTTCTGCTGGAAGGTTAAAACTGCCCCTGAATTTGGAATGGACATTTCTGCGTTGTTGACATAGGTTGAGGTATTCCGTTTTAGTACTTTTCTTCTTCTTTTTTTCCTTTTTCAGCAACTGTTACTTCAAGGTACACTATGTACATTTTCTGCTGGAAGGTCCGTCAAATGCTTTTCTCTGTAGATATGTAATTGCATTGCCCGGAATGTTCCACAGTATAACATTAAACAGCTCTATCTTACATTTATTCAATTACAGGTTATTTTATAGCTCAAAAATCCTTAGAAAAACAGGCATTTTGACTGTGAGCGGGGTCGCCTCTCCACAAATCTGACCTGTAACTTGGTCTGGTTTGCTCTCCATGAAGATAGAAAGGATTAGTACCATACTGTGAAACATTCCAAAGCAATAACAGGATACAAAATGTACCTGTAAGTGAAGTAAAACTAGAATAGATGATAATGAATGAATGTACTTGTTATGTTTTTACACACCTCTGTCTGTACCCCATCTATAGAACCTTGAAAAAAAAACAACTTGAAAACCTTGGATTTTAATGCGACTCAACGTGCCACTTTTCTTAATTCTGTCTTTCATAAATATGCAATGGGGCTGGGGTATTAGTCCCATAAAACGTGATGATAATATCAAACGTCTGTAGCTGCATATGACCTGGAGGTTCTTGTTATAATTATGGGCACAACTATGGGATGGTTAATGCGACACCATCATAGCTTGTCTGGGGTCAGAGGTTCCCAGTTCTTTGTATCGAAATAGCAGCATTAGAAACTTAATATAGAAACTGAATATCTTTATGAAGCCGTATTGAAGATAGGTGTTCTATAGTACGTACACTGTAAAGGGCCCATATTAGACTGTTTTCTGATGTCATTTCCTCATCAAAAACATACCTGGAGTTGTTTTCTTTCTTTTTTTTTTTTTCCACACATTTAACACACAAACCCTGCATATTTAGGCTGAGTTCTTCTCTTAAACAGCAAATGCTCCATTCCACCTTGTGATGTGGGAATACAAGAAATGCGCCGCTGTGTTACACGTTCATACACATACTACACCTTCACTAGAATCATTTGGATTATTTAAAACCTCTGGAGTATAAATTGCACCAGCCAAAAAATGTGTAATGAAGAAGTAAAAAAAACATATAAGTCAATAAGTCGCACTTTTTGGGGGAAATGTATTTGATAAAATCAGAGACCAGGAACCGACATTTTAAGTTGAAAGTCAAGTTCTAAGTAATAACAATAGAACAGAGAACAACAGACTGTTAACGTCACATATGAACAGTTCTTCAGATAATTACAACATAAACAACAGAACAGAACAAGTTTACCAAACTCTCCATCTCACTCCAAATCACTAAATCCATTCAATTCTTCATCCTCTGTGTCACTTCTGAGCAACTCGGCCATCGACCTCCGGAGGTAAACAGAGCGCCGTTTCCTCTTGTACGTAACTGGCGACAGACTCAGCATCAGTTCCAGTTAGAATTATTCTGGTCTTTCTGAATCCCGACAGGATGGTTTCTGTGTTACTGAAGTCCAGTTGATCCTTTGTCCATCCATCCATTGACTTCCAGGAAAATTTCATGGTGCACCCTCTTGGCGTCACAAGTTTCTCGCTCGCTCCAAAGCTTTCTTTCTGCTGCTCGATTACCATTTTTGGCTGCATATTTCACTACTTGCAGCTTCTAATCTGCAAAATATGAAATTCTTTTAGGGGGCATTTGTGTTCAGTCTTCTCAGCTGTCTCATAAGTTTGTTTAAATTTGACATTTTCTGTGGTACAGAAGTAATGGTGCGATCGACTGACATGATACAGACAGGACAGAGGCTCTTTCTGCAGGAGACATGTGCAGTAGAGTGAAGTGACAGTGGTACACGAGTATTAGGAGCAGAAGATACTGACACACAAGACTAGAGCCTCTCACGGCGGTCAGTGTGTGTAAGTGGCAGGAAACACCCAAACCATGAAAAAAAGTGTAAATTATAGTTCGAATAATACGATACTTAAACATGTGTGAATGAAACAAAACTCAGCCCCAGGTATGTTTTTGATGAGGAAACAAGCCTAAAGGTCACAATAGTCAATTTTATGTAACATAGCACTTAGAGTTGGTAAACCGACAAACATCTAGCATGGACCTTCGCAAATAGTTAAACACGGGCCTTTTAAATCCAAAAGTAATAGTATCACTTGCCAAAATATACCATAGCTGGAGGTGAAGACAGACTGATAATGCAGGATTACTCAAACGTGCGTGAATGAAACAAAACACAACTGCGGGTGTGTTTTTGAGGAGATAACATTATGACGTCTCTTAAAGCTCACAAGAGACAGTTTTGCATATTATAGGAGCTTTCATTTCCTCTCGATTTGACTCGTTTGGTCTCATATTCTGCGCGGTGTCAGATGAATGAGAGTCTCGGGTGTGCGGGAGCTGGTCACGTGACTGAAGTGTGCTCAGATCCACAGCTTGTGCTCTGTGTTGTGGAGAAGCCCTCTGCACATGGAGCGATGATGAGAGGACATATGGGCCTGACATGTTTTTCTCCGCTCACACTTCACGAACTCCACGGCTGTTCCTTACCCACTCAGCGCTACATGATGTTAACTCAACCAACTTTGCATTTTGGTATAATACGGACTGAGATCTTTACAGTAAGTCATTTGTTGGAAAAAAAAAAAAAAAAAAGCAAAATGCATCTAATTGTATTCTTTAGATCACGGGTGTCATGCGGCCCGGGGGCCAGATCCGGCCCTCCAAGACATTTAATGTGGCCCTTGACTGATTTTCTACAAAAATATTTTAATTATATTTTCTATTAAAGTATTAGTAATTTTCTGCACTGCTTAGCATAGTGTCTCCAGTGCCTCTGTACGTGGCCCCTCCCACCAGAGTAGCACAAATGAAGACTTGTCTCTTTCCAAACGCTCTTAAAGGACGATCGTTTTGGCTGTTGACCGTGACACCCTCATCAGAAAAATGTCAAAAATGAGAAAAGTGGAGCAGAGTGCAGGATTTTCTAAGAAAAACTGACTTATTTCTATTTACACACAAGTTAAAACATTGTGCTGAAATTGCATTTTTCTTAAAGTTTCAGGTTGTTCATAATATTATAATATTTTGTAAAAGAAAGAGTTTATCAATTAAAACAGATTTCTGTAATAGATTTGTGTTTCTCTGCACAAATATTTGAACTTATTGCTATTTTTTGGTGTATATATGACATGAGTTTTCTGATCCGGCCCTTTGGGATCAAAGATGGTTGGATACGGCCCCTGGACCAAAATGAGTTTGACACCCCTGGTCTAGATGTTTAGTAGGTCTTTTAGTTTGTCTTTATGGTAATGTTGTTGATGAATTGTATCTTAGAGGATAATTACACTGATGAATTTGATAAATGCACATTTTAGAGGATATTGATGACAGTGAATTTGAGTATTTTTAATGTGTAAATAGTTTTCTTAATGTATTTTGTACTTGCTCAAGGACTGCAGATGGAAAGAAGCTTGTAGCTAAATCTGGCACAGTGCATTGATTCTTTATGAGTCTGATGTTTTCTGTGCACTGCTCTTGTTTTAAATAAATAAATAACAGGAGTGTAACGATATCCAAGTCTCACGATATGATATTGTCATGGTATGAACCTCACGGTACGATATTTATTGCGATATCGTGGGAAAGCTCACGGACATGGTGGGGACGCTTACAATGTAACAATATCCAAATCTTTCGATACGATATTTTCACGATATACATCTCATGATTTGATATTTATTGCGATATTTTGTGGAGGCAAACAAAACTGTTAATATGCTACTTTTCCTCTTAAAATGCCTTGACAAGACTTAATCTAAAGAATTAAGAATTAAAAGTGCTTAGAACTGTTATTTCTTCTTAGTCTACACTGAAATGGAGCAAAGGATCATGGTCTATGTAGTTCTCTCTGTCTTTTTTTAGCTATTGTTGCACCATAACTCTTAATTTAAGCAAAAAGACTAATTCGATATATTGTGATGGTCCATGATATTATTGTGAGAACTTTGACGATACGATATCACGATATTTTAGTTATTGTTACATCCCTAATAAATAATAATAATAATGATTGACAATACTTGTACTTTTTGATTTATTTTGGAAAAAATCGAATTCAAAGATTAAAAAAAAAACATCTGTTTGTAGATACATTTTTAGTATTTGCAAGTGTTTGCAATGAGATCATTTTGTGTAAGAATATATTTTTAAATAATCTTCTTTGTAAAAACTGAAGGATGACTGAAAGAATACTAACAGCTACACAAGAATCCTGTGCATTTCTGAACACATTTGCAGAAACCTTAAAGCTACTGTACCACCTGTAAGTTTATTGGATTTTTCTACCAGTAGATGGCAGATGTGAAACCTGTTCAAATCCATATCACTCACATCCATGGATTTTTTAGCCTGAGCACAACTTTAGAACAGCTTTAGGAAAAGTGAAACAGGACTGACCACTCAGCTCTCAGCCCAAAGAGTCACAGTGACTCACCCATGTGCAGTAAATAAAAGGTTTCCTTATTTGATAAAGACAGCGTGAAGTGACTAAGCTTAAAAAAATGACGATGATGATGATGTTTTAATGACAAATGAGTTTCAGTTCAACCAGTTTGTGATTAAGTTGGTGTGTTCTTATTAACCTTTCTTATGATTGGTCAAGATTTGTAGAATACTGAGGCAAAGTTAGCACCGGGTTAGTCTTGGTTCATGTCACTTAGTCCTGGTTTAGTCCTGGTTTACACCTATAGTCCTGGTTTACACCTATAGACCTGGTTTAGTCCTTTAGTCCTGGTTTACACCTATAGACCTGGTTTAGTCCTTTAGTCCTGGTTTACACCTATAGACCTGGTTTAGTCCTTTAGTCCTGGTTTACACCTATAGACCTGGTTTAGTCCTGGTTTACACCTATAGTCCTGGTTTACACCTTTAGTCCTGGTTTAGTCCTGGTTTGTGTCAGTGAGACCTGGTTTAGTCCTGGTTTACACCTATAGACCTGGTTTAGTCCTGGTTTTCAGTTCTGGTTCTTGTCAGTGAGTCCTGGTTTAGTCCTGGTTTACATCTATAGTCCTGGTTTAGTCCTGGTTTACACCTATAGTCCTGGTTTACACCTTTAGTCCTGGTTTAGTCCTGTTTGTGTCAGTGAGACCTGGTTTAGTCCTGGTTTACACCTATAGTCCTGGTTTACACCTTTAGTCCTGGTTTAGTCCTGTTTGTGTCAGTGAGACCTGGTTTAGTCCTGGTTTACACCTGTAGTCCTGGTTTAGTCCTGGTTCCTTAGTCCTGGTTTAGTCCTGGTTTACACCTGTAGTCCTGGTTTAGTTCTGGTTCTTGTCAGTGAGTCCTGGTTTAGTCCTGGTTTACATCTATAGTCCTGGTTTAGTCTTGATTCTGTTTGTTAGCTTTGGTCTGGCCCCGGTTTGAATCTGACTACTTCATATTTTTCCTCATCTAATATTAATTATAATATTGATTTAATATTATTTCGATTTTTGCTCATTTCCTATTCATAACTGTGAGTCAAATGGTCAACATATGGTATGTCACTGCACGTTTTCATAGAATTTTTACCCCAAACTACACTTGCTACGGTTTTATTTTTCATTTATTATATATCCAAAAAAAAAAAAGCAGGGAAAACAAATGACAGTGTAGTTAGAATCTGACAATGCCAGTCCTAATGTTTAATGGGGCAGAGGTAATTACTGTATTGCATTGATCCAAAGCCAAACTCAGCGATATATATTTTAAGGTCAACTCATTCCAAGCTGGGAACGTGTTAAGAATAGTTTTTTAATGGGCAAATTAAAGCTACACTGTGTAATGTTACTCTTCTCTAAGTACTATAACCTACAGTGGAACAGTACTCCTACTTCAGTAAGTTTTGGTAATAGTACTAAACGTTTGAAATTATTTGAAAATTTGCAGTTCTTGCATCGCTCCCTTACATATGATTTAGTTTCCAAATCATATGTTCTTTTGGGTCACAGCGAGAAGGTTCCAGGTTCAAGTCTCGCTGTCTGGGCCTGTTTGTGTGGAGTTTGTACGCTTCTCCTCAAGTCTGCGTGGAGTTGGACAATGTACGATATTCAAAATGCTAAGGTGATCCTAGCTCAAGATCTGGAGATGTGTTCCTCTGCTCCTGTGTTCTATACAGTATTACACAAAAATGATTGTTGTGAGCTTTAAGTCACGTTATAATGCTGTTACATCCTCAAAAACCTCCCTGGAGTAAGTGACTAGACGTCCCTGTTTACCTGAGACAGTCCCAGTTTTGAGCCCTGTGTCCCCTGTCCAAGCAGATTTATCCAAAACCATTGATTTGTCCTAGTCTGATTCATTCAACTCAATGGTAGGCAGGTGCGTTTTTATTTAACCAATCGCTGCTATTTGGTCATGACATATGTAATGTGCCAAATCTATAACGTCTTTCCCTTTGATAAAATTCATAAACATTCTCTTTGTTCTGGTTTTTAATCCTCAATCTTGGGAATCGTTGCCAACACAGAATGTCTGTCTTCGTCTACATCCATCTCGACCTCTTTGTTTAATGTTGTGTTGTACCACAGAAGGGACTGAGACAGGCGCAACATGTCATGACTTCACAGCTCTTCACTGATTGGCTGGTGTGTGGTCTACAACTTCAGGAGTTATTGCAATTCTGATTCCTGACCTAGTCGTTGGAGAGAAATGAAATTGAGCTGAGGCACTAGGTGGCGCCAGCCTGGCTAGCTTTGTCCCAATTTTATGCAAGAAATGTCCCAAGTGTCACTATTTTTAACCAATTTGTTACCTGCCAGCAGTAAAGAGAGACATACTTTGTCATTTGTTTAGGTAAAATAGAGAAAATCTGCAAAACGACCAAAACACACAGAAAATGTGACTATACTGACTCACCTGTTAGTCATGAATAAGTCATGAATAGGCCAAGTGCTTAACACTTTTCCTTAACTAGGCACTTGTTTCACAAGTGTACTATTTCCAACCACCGCAAACCAGGAGTGTCCCAGTTTCTGATTTTGGAAATCTGGTCACCTTAACCTGGAGTTGTGTTTTGTTTCATTCACACATGTTTTACCATTTAATATTAGTGTGTTTACATTTTCAAAGCTCAAAATGCTCTGTTCCACCTTGTGATGTCATCAAGTGGTAGTTTTCAAGTTAACAGTTACCTTTTGCTTTTAATTGAGTAGAGATTGACAATTCCACATCTGAAATCATCCAAATGGTTTTAGTGAAGGTGTGTGGAGTCTAGAAACACAGTGGAGCACTTCCTGTATTACCACGAAAATAGGCAGGATTTACGTGAATGAAACCAAACACAACTCCAGCTGTGTTTGCGATGAGTAAACAACATTACAACATCGATCAGAAAACAGCGTAATACGGGCTCTTTAAGCACATACTCTGCTCTCCGCACCTTTGCCAACCGCATTTACAGTAACAAATTCATCCATAACACCACTTGGGACTTTCAAATCGCCTTGTTCATTTCCGAGATTATTTTTGCTGCTTATACCTCTTTCCTATACACCCGAAAAGGTCAAACGTGTTATTCTCCCTCCGAGAAAGTAAAGCAGACCCTTATTCCCCCACGGGCCCATCTGAAAAATGAATCATCAGTAGAACCCGCGAGAGAGATGCCTGTGCACACTCCAGCAGCCCGATTTCCATCTAAATGAACCCAAATGACTGTACATGGGGGTATGATTTACAGTAATGACGAGGGTAATAAAAGCTTTAAGTCCTTATTCTTTTCGAGAGGCGGCGGTGGCGGTTCTTGCTCGAGAACGTCGTCACTCTGGAACTTTTTTGTATTTTTCCGCTCAGGTACGAAACCGTGATTCATGCAGCTGTGTCAAGGCTATTACACACACGTTTGAGAGAGGAAACACATTTGATGAATCCACTAACAAGTTTAATGTAGTGCGCTTGAACAGCTCGTACACAGAGGTGGGCAGAGTAGCCGAAAATTGTAAAAGAGTAACGTTAAAGGACCCCATTTTCTGATTAGGTTGTAATATTTTTTCCTCATCAAAAATATACCTGGTTGTGTTTTGTTTCATTGCTCAAAACTTTTATCTTAACAATCCTGAAATGTTACTGCCTGTCCACAAATCTAACCTGCAATTTTTACATTTTAAAGATTTTTAAAATTCGTGGTCATTAGGGGTGTGTGGAAAAAAAAGACTGAGTGGTATATCGTGATACTTCAATGCACAATTCTCGAATCTCAAATATTTTTTTTCATAAGAATTCATTATTTACATTCACTGTTCAAAATAACATCATGCATACAGCATTGTTTTCAAAAAAGTTTTTGTTTACATCAACCCGCATGAATACGCCATCGAGTGTCATCATAACTACACCAAACCTCTGGGTGGCACCTGGATTAGATTCAAACCTGTAGCATTTATTTCATTACAGTTGTGAGTATTACTCAAAAACACCTTGAAAAACGTGCATTACTGAGCGGGCTCGCCTCTCCACAGATCTGTTAAAGAACTGCCGAGCCCTCACTGTTCTCTGGTCATGGACATGAAACATCAGCTGTGTGTGAAAAAACGCAAACACATGAAAAGTGTTTCATCAGAAAAAATGTGACTGCTGCTCTGAATGCTCATCATCATCATGCTTCATTGTCATCATCTTGACAAGTAGTCAGTATGTGGCCATACCAGTTTGTAAAGCCGGGGCCAGCCAGGGCTGGGCTTGGTTAGTACTTGGATGGGAGACCGCTGGGTAAAATCAGGTGCCACAGAAGGGCGCCAGGCGTAACTGTTGTGTCCTTCGGCAAGGCCCTTCACCCACATTGCCTAGTATGAAAGTGGTGTGTGTGTAAGTGATGGTGGTGGTCAGAGGGACCGATGGTGCAGATTGGCAGCCTCGCTTCCATCAGTCTGCCCCAGAGCAGCTGTGGCTACAGTAGTAGCTTTCCACCACTGAGTATGGAGAAAATGAATAATGCTCTGTAAAGTGTCTTTAAGTGTCCAAAAAAAAAAAATTTACCATGATTATTTATCATCATGGTAAAAGCAAAACATTGGTCACACTTTTGGTACATCAGCCCCTAAAACTCTAAAAAAGATTTGTTTTCAGAGGCAAATTCACCGTTTGCGTGTAAAAGATGTGAACAAACAAAGGGAATTGTCTCCATTTTAAAAAATACTATTTTACGTGTAAACGGGGCCTAAAACATTACACAACTAAATGTTACTGAGTACTACCCACCAGGTTCCAGTGGAAAAGTTACACAGTGCCCACAGGATGAGACTGAAATGTTCCACAGTATGGAATTACACTTGTTTATCTCTACGGAGGCAACAGGTGGACCAAGTTAAATGTCAGATCAGTGGAGAGGCGAATCCGCTCATAGTAAGAATGCATATTTTTGGGACAATAAAAAGCCATGTTAATGCCATACCGAGACATTCCAGACAAAACAATGGCGTCTCCATGGAGACAAGCCAGTGACAAAACTTAAAAAAAAAAAAGTAACAAAACTGAGTACTTCTTCCACCATTTGAGAGAGCCGACTCATCAAACTTGCAAACAGTTTTAATATAGTCACCAATCAGATTTCAGACGTCTGGCTCTCCGTCGAAGCATGAATAACTGTTACTTATTATAATTTTTATTTTTTTTTTTCTCGCCAACGTGTGCCATCAGTATCTGTCAGGTTATAATGAAACGGCTTTGATGTATTCGGCTTGTCAAATAGAGCTGTGGAGGACGCCAGTGGATGGGACGGAAAACGGGAAAGCGAAAGTGACACAAGTAAGGGCCATTAGCGTACACGCGCCGGGAGAGAGGGGAGTTTTAGATGAATCAACGTGATGGATATTCAAATGTGTCAAGGTAATGTTATGCGTTGTCAAGGATAACTAGCTCTCGTAGGTATGCTCGGGATCAGGTTGGTTTCATTTTGAATTTTGGATCTGTAATTCCGCTATGTTTGTTTATCTGAGTGTTATATTTTTATTTCACCTTAAAGGACTCATATTACGCTATTTTCTTATCTAATTTATAATGTTTCATCATCCCAAACTTTTCACCTTCCACCTGGTGATGTCATGTGGTAATACACAAGCTCCACTGTGTTTTTAAACGCCATACATCTTCACTAGAACCATTTGAGTGATTTCAGATCTGGAATTACCAATCTCTGCTGAACTAAAGATAAAAGGTAACTGTTAACTTGAAAACTACCGCTTCATGTAGTGTTGTAGTCAAGCCCGAGACCTGACCGAGACCACAGGGTCCCGGGACCAGGACGAGACCAAGACCGAGACTTTTAAAGGCCGAGACCGTGACGAGACTGAGACCATGGCCCATCAAGACAAAATCGAGACCATCTTTGTAATTTTAGACATTTATTTGTATGTCGTCGAGTGTCAGAACTCGAGACCGAGACAAGACCGAGTCCAAGCGCCTTCAAGACTGAGACAAGACCGAGTCCAAGCGCCTTCAAGACTGAGACAAGACCGAGTCCAAGCGCCTTCAAGACTGAGACAAGACCGAGTCCAAGCGCCTTCAAGACTGAGACAAGACCGAGTCCAAGCGCCTTCAAGACTGAGACAAGACCAAGTCCAAGCGCCTTCAAGACCGAGTCCAAGCGCCTTCAAGACTGAGACAAGACCGAATCCAAGCGCCTTCAAGACCAAGACAAGACCGAGTCCAAGCGGCTTCAAGACCGAGACAAGACCGAGTCCAAGCGCCTTCAAGACTGAGACAAGACCGAGTCCAAGTGCCTTCAAGACCGAGACAAGACCGAGTCCAAGTGCCTTCAAGACCGAGACAAGACCGAGTCCAAGCGGCTTCAAGACCGAGACAAGACCGAGTCCAAGTGCCTTCAAGACTGAGACAAGACCGAGTCCAAGTGCCTTCAAGACCGAGACAAGACCGAGTCCAAGCTCCTTCAAGACTGAGACAAGACCGAGTCCAAGCGGCTTCAAGACCGAGACAAGACCGAGTCCAAGCTCCTTCAAGACCGAGACAAGACCGAGTCCAAGCGCCTTCAAGACCGAGACAAGACCGAGTCCAAGCGCCTTCAAGACCGAGACAAGACCGAGTCCATGAACCTTCTAAACCAAGATCAGACAAGACCGAGTCCAAATGCGGTCAAGTCCAAGATGTGACCAAGATCGCAAAAAAACGGTCTTGATACTTACCTAAGCAGAATATTTTAGTCAATAGGCTGTATTCACGTTACATCACAAACCAGGAATATGTTTGGAAAGATGCGATGACAACCTCTGGTGTAGTTCCCGACACTGGGCTCACCGAACGACTGTGATCAAACCCACTGAAGTAAATGTGATCAGCTGTAAATTGAAGACTGCAAAAGTATGTGCTGTTTGGAATCATCTGGAATTTGGCGCCTCATCTCTTCTAATCACATGTACCCAGTGCACTCAGAGTTGTGCGTCAGTGGGGAAATGATGAATTGTTGATTAGCCGAACATAACAGAACACTACAATGACATGGAGATGAAGAAAACTGGGCCATTTTTTAAATTTTCTTCGATTTTGTAAGACAGAAAGTTGCAATCACATCTTTCCAAACATCTTTCTGTTTTGTGACGTAAGCGTGAATAGAGCCTGTTAGAGGGTGTACTGTGTTGTCGCTTTTTAATTTAAGCAACTTAATTTTTGTATGGTTGAACAGTTTATTTGTAATTGATTACCTGGTCCCTGAAGGGTTGACCAGGTTTTGTATTCACCCTGTGATCTGTTTGTCTGTCCACCCGCGATAATTCCGCCATTTATGGACCGATTGATACGTGGATCAAGCCTCCATGCCCGATGCCACACAAAAAAGTTTGGTCACGGTCCGAGGTCATTTGAGGTCACACAGGTCAATTGAAAGGTCACGCCATTATAAAGGGTCAGCAATTTCGGCAATTTCTGAACCATCTGGGGGCTAAAATATTCACCCAATCAACACACAAGTTGGCACACACATAACCGGGGTTCACTGGATGTTACAGGTTGAAACTGGTCAAGGTCAGTACATGTTTTTGGTCATAACTCCGCAAAGGATCGAGCTCGAGCAACGGGAGTGTCTCAAAATCTCTGAAAAAATTATTATCTATTTATAATTCTATGCATTTGTATTGCAAAATATGAATAGTTTTCGAGATAATCACTAATTATAACAGTTCCTTTCTCTTTCAGTGTAGCTGTTAAAATTCTAATTGGAATGAAAATAATTTCCATTTCTTGTTTTTCTGGTGATACACAACACACTGATCTACAGTCACACAACTAACATACACACAACTCATGAACAATGACATTTTGGTTCCACACGAGTAAACACAGACATTCTCACGTGTGACCAACATCACACAAATGTTCATGGGCCTGTACAGATACACACATTACATTGTGGATATAATGATCATGTAATATGGGCTAACTCCTCATAAACTGCTTCTGTGGTGATGAACTGACCTCACCGATGCCTCATGGGGACCAGGTTGTTATCTCTGATTGTGCTTGTTTACTTTGCGTTACATCGGAAGTCTATTTTAGTAAATTGTTTGCTTAAAGACACGTTTTTGTTGAAGTCTGCCTCATACTTGGATCACATTCGGGCCAGTGTTCCCACAGGTACGGTACTGTTATTGTTGCGATTCTAAACTTTAAACTTGATACTTAATAAAGAAAACAACAATGAAATTTAGACACAAGAATGTAGTTTTCAGTCTTAAATCACTTGCATGTGTTTCCTGTTAAAAATGCACTGAAACTCTACTATAAAAGAATTTCACCCTGCCATTTTGAGACATCATTATCTTTTTTTTTTTTTTTTTTTTTTTTGCAACCACAGCATGCTTTCAAGTGCAGAGACATTCACGTTCGCAGATAGCATAGCACTGTGTTTGGCAACCTCATAGCTAATTAGCCGCTAGCTGTTGAAGGAGGATGAGTAATTGGTTTGGGCTCGTTAGCCAAATAGCATTGTTTAGATGCTAATGGAGCTCGATGTCAGGAGTTGGTGTAACCTTTAGCAAGCGCACGTGCAAATGTGACACAGAATGTCTTTTCTCTCATTAAAAATACATTCAGGCTTCATGTAGATGCAGCTAACCATAATATGATGTAGAGGTGCAGCTTCTTATGGCCCCATTCGTTTAAAGAGTGCTCCGTGTGGTTAGGTGTGAGCAAATGGAGGCAGGATACATTTGGTGAATATTCTAGTAGGGGTGTCAAGGTGTAATTAACGGTTATAGATTTCACAGTTCAGAAATGTCACTAAATGCAAAGTAGAAGGGCAGACTTACAATATTTCAATGTCTTTTTTGTAATAATAAATAATTAAAATAAAGTGGGACCCATAGACTGTTTAAAGAAGCGGACTGAGGACGTGTGGCATTCACATCCAGCCAAATGAAGCTCATCGAAGCCCACGGATGAGTTCTGTATTTGTAATTCTGACTGTATCACGGCAACCAAAGAGCCAATCAGGAGCGAGGGTGTTGAAGGTTTGACTGAGTGTGTATACATGCACATCAGTATCCCGGTTATTAGCCATATCCCAGTTATGTCAGTATTCGGGTTACTGTGTTTACATGCGCACTGAGGAACTGGGATACTCATATTCACGTATACATGATCAAATGGAGTATCCTGGTTTCTTGACATAATCTTACAAATGCGCAAGCGCAAAAATTTACTTAAATCAATTTCATAAACCAGGAAAAATACAAACCGTGAGCTCCTTTAGCATAAGAAGCTAAGGAGCTACGAGATGTCCCACAATGCACTGCACAGATCAAACCCAACATTAAAATCTTCTGCATAAACAAACTCAACTTTACAACATATAAACCATAACCACTGTAGAGCCACATCAGCCCGTTTGATCAGATCATTCAGCTCTGATCACATTTGTTTACGTTTTACAGAAACGAAACTTAAGACCGCATCGCACCGCATAGCATAAACTGGTAGCGGTGATAAAATCAGCTTGCTCCTTGTGCCGCTGATGCGATCAGCTTCTTTTGGACTAAATGACTCTGTGGATTATGTGTGTTCTTTTTGTGACAGAAGAGGTGCTAATGATGGTGAGTCTGTTCTGTGTGTGTGTGTTGTATAGGAGATAGTTCATATTTTTGCTTTTCAGCGATCACACGAGTGCAGGTCGTACAAGTGCAGATTGTACTTGTGCAGGTTTAGTGCAGCTCTTAATTTTACAGTCATTTCACTCGTTTGGTCACTTTATTTATGTTTGTCAGTTTATTTATGTCGCTACTGTTGTGATGAAAAGACTGGAAAGTGTCTTTTGGACGCATGTGCACTCAACTCTATGTTGCAGTAACCAGGATACTGCGTTTACATGCTACAGTATCCCGGTTACTATTGGAATAAACCAGCTACAGTAACCCGGTTTCTAATAACAGGGATACTGCCACAACTGGAATACTGAAACCGGGGTACTGTGTATACATGCACCATCAAGAAACCGGGATACTCAAAAAACCCGATCATAACCGAGTTATTGATGTGCATGTTTACGCACTCACTGACAGCGTTGCTAAGCCAAAACAAAGGGGTGGGTGCTTACCAACACTGTCAATCAAACTTGTTGCTAAAAATAAGAAAAGAAGCTGCCTGTTTGGTCAGTTATTAATGTTCATATCTTGATTCACAGACAAAATAGTGAAATAAAAGCACCAGAATCATATAGAGCAGGTTAATTTGAACATTTTAAAACTGAAATGATAATAATAATAATAATGATGTGTCAGTTTTATATAGCGCTTTTCTGGACAGTGGTGTAAACTACTGTTGTAGCCACATCTGCCCCGGGACAGACTGACAGAAGCGAGGCTGCCAATCTGCGCCATTGGCCCCTCCGACCAATACCATCACTCACGCACACAACACTTTTATACTAGGCAATGTGGGTGAAATGCCTTGCCTAAGAACACAACATCCTGATTTTCCCAGTGGTCTCCCATCCAAGTACTACTCAGGCTCGGCCTTGTTTGGTTTCTGAGATCTGACAGGACCATGCTTTGAGAAGCTGGTATGGCCACATGTTGAAGATGATGCAGCAGTTACAGAGAAAGGGGCGATCATTTGGAAGAGGCTTTGTTCACATTTACGTCACAAAACTGGCAGACGTTTGGAAACATGCGGATGACGACTTCCTTCGGGCTCTGTTGACGATGGTAACTCTGAGAAAATCTGGGAAAACTGAGAAAATGGTGCGGTTTTCATCATCTAGATGTCATTGAATTCTTTCTTTTTTCCTTTAATAAATTGCCTAGTAATTTGTGTATTATAATTTGTCTAACTAAATAAAAAAAGATTGTAGCATTCCTTTATGTTTGGCAGATCAACAGTTGAAACCAGCTGCCTGTAAGTGACAACGAAGGGCTGGGTATCATTAAGAAGTTGCCGATAAGATACATACCTTGACACATAGGCCACGATACGATACATACCTTGATACAGTGCACTTTCAATTCGATATAGTTGATATATTTCAAAACGATTCGATATGGTTCAATAAAATCGTGGCTGTGATTCTAAAAGTCTTTGTTAAACCACTTCTTGTGCAAAGTTCATATGAAACACAAACATTTTAATCATCAGAACAGTGAAAATGTCAAATGTCAATACTGTTGGTGATATATCAATACAGCAGCCCACAATATCGATACTGTATCATCACATTAAACGATACAATATATTGATATTTCGATATTTTTGAACTCCCCTAATCGAAGATGCGATTAGAGTCCCATCCCCATGGAAAGCTTGAGCAGGTTGTGAAGACGCTGCTGCTGAATCCACAGTTTTATCACATGCCCAGTGTCAGGAACTATGCATCTACATGTTTCCAAACGTCTTTTGGTAAGAGTAAGAGTGAACTTGGAGTATCACTTTGCGATACTAATAGGTCCTTTGCCAGCTTCTGATGCTCGGGCCTAATTAGAGCTGGAAGTTTGGGCCACTTCTTCTCGTCATTTACTGTACCTACCATATTTTCCGGACTGTTAGACGTGCTCTTAAGCCTCCAACCCCATTAAAAAATAACCTCCATGAGCTCCTCACAATCCAGAGCGCCCTATACATGAATCCACTTGGGTGTCCCAGCACGACTTCAGTAAACTACAAAGCCGCACCACTCACAGCGCACACAAACACACACGGAGCAGACAGCGACCGCATAACGAAAAACACCCACAACCACACTCATCACTCCACGCTGACGAGGAACGGAACGGAACGGAGGAACGAACAGAAAAAGCGAGTGCAACGTGCCACTTCTAGACACAACTGAACAACTGAGTCACTGCGAACACGCCGACAATCCGTTGGTCCCAGACAGCACCCTCCCTACACGCCACAACTGAACAAAGCCCAGAGAGTCACCGTGAACGCACCAAACAAAGTCCCACTGACCCATCCAACTGTTGTTTTTTGTCCGGTGTGTTACGGCGCAACAATGGAGGGACCCAAAAATGGACTTTAGACCGGTAAACAAAAATGGAAAAGGAGAATTTATTTAACAAAGAGCAAAATGAGGGCAGAAGCAGGGCTTTGAGCAGGGCAGAGGCAGGACAGAAACAGGGCTGGAGCAGGGCTGGAGGCGGCAGGGATCACTGAAGGGCAGAGAACGCAAGTAAGTAAAAATGTTCAGCAAAAGGCAAGCAGCAAAAACGTAGAATCTAGGAGCCAAGAGGTTCACCGTGTGAAGATAGGAAACAATCTGGCAGGGTCTCACAGGTGAGCAGGTGTCAAGTAGTGGGCTCTTGATTGCTTGCAGGTGCGATGAATCAGGACCAGGAGACTCCGCCCACACACACACATTCACACACACACACACAGGGAGGGGAGCACCAGCCATGACAGGGTGCGTTTTATTTGTGAAAAAAGTTCAAAAATAGACCATTCAATGACAGTGTTCCTTAAAATCCAGAGCACCTAATAGTGCGGAAAATACAGTACTCACTTGCATTCAACGCATATGGGTCATTAAGATGCGTTCACTAATGTTGATTTTGCAGAATAACTTACTTTATCCCACGCTGATCAACTGTTTTAGTGCAAAAACAACAGCAGGAGTTAACATTGCATCTTCATGTTACCTGCTCAGACAGCGACATTTTCTGCACTCAGGTTCAGGCTGTGTAGATAAATAAATAATCTGTCTATAAGGCCAAATTCATCTCAATGGACTGTCAGCACTGTCACTGTCAATGAAGTTCTGTAAGTGGTGGAATAATAGTTAAACGGAGTCGATTCTTCTCATGATTGTCTGTGTACGCTGTCCCAAACACTCAGACAATGGTTTTATTCAGTGGTGTCATGTCTCGCATTGTACTATTAGACGAAAGACTGACAAACTGACTACTTTGTTGACTCTTGTGTTCATTGTGATTTAGAGTCTTTTTTATCGCTTGCTAAACAGATGACAGAGCTTGTGATCTGTGTATCATTCATTCATTTGTTTTTCAAAATAAAACCAAAAATAAGAAAATGAAAAAAAAACAAACAATTTTCTTCATTATCTGTCTCCAAAACCAAAATGAAAAAATAAAAAATAAATAATGGGAAAAAAAAGGATAATGCCCGTTTCCCGTTTCCGTGACTTAAACTGCAATGCCGGACTTTTGCACCACATACGGACTGAACCAGGACTGAGTGTTTGGACGGGACTGAGACCAGGACAACACTGGGACCAGACTGGCACCGAGCCAGGACTGAGCCAGGACTGATCAGAGGACTAATACAGGACTACACCAGGGCTTAACCAGGTCTAAACCAGGTCTAAACAAGGACTAAACCAGGTCTAAACAAGGCCTAAACCAGGCCTAAACCAGAAGTGAAACCAGAACTTAACCAGGACTAAACCAGGACTAAACTAGGACTAAACCAGGTCTAAACCAGAACCAGAACTGAACCAGGACTAAACCAGGTTCCGGTCTGGACCTGGTCGCAGTCCCAGTCTCAGTCCTGGTTCAGTCCGGCATCGCAGTTTAAGTCACATAAACAGGAAATGGGTGTTATCCATTTTTCCATTATTCATTTAAACACAAAGTCGAATAAAAAAAACAAAAAAAACTTATCATCATCCATTTTTTCATTTTGGTTTTGGAGACAAATAATGAAGAAAATATTTTTTTTGTTTTGTTTTCTTCTTTTTGGTTTTATTTTGAAAAACGATGAACGAATGATACAGTGCTTGTGATCTTTGTTTCTATCTGTTTTCCTCAAAAGCAGCCATATTAGTTTTAAAGCGGAGGGACCATGCACATACCCTGATTCTAATTCACCTGTCAATCACGTCCGTCTGAACTCGCGGAGACTCACCCGTGACCGGACTCACATCTTCATACATTATTGAAAGAGTGTGTTTTCTGAATCCCAGGCAAACACTGTGCGCCTTTTAATGCAAAAATACATGACATGTTATTTATGGTAACCCAAGTTTTGGAGGATCTGGAGGTGTTTAAGATCAAGATGTTTTCATGAACATACAGAAATCTCTCTCAGTGTCTCTCATATTGAACTGTAGAGCTGGTTTCAGACTGTCATGAGGAGAAGTTTACCTTGAAACTTGCGATAGACTCGCTTTCTCTTGAAACAGTAAAAACTTTTGGACATATGAGGGATTATATCGACGTGTGGCATATCTTATTTAAAATCTCTGTATTCTGGGTTGGGAAATTGCCTGTCTTCTTACGTAGCTGTAAACGTTACAGATGCCTCAGTCCAGCTTTTTCAGTTCTGATACCGATTCCTAAACTATAGCTTTAAGAATCTGCTGATACCTCAACCTACAACATACCAACGTCGTGGTCGTATGATTTATTATATCGACATGTGGCATATCTTATTTACAAGCTCTGTACCTGAATTTTTTCCCATGTATCTGAACTAAATGTATCTTTTCCCAGTACAGAAATATTGCATAAGCTACTCTTATATTTTGGACATTCTGAATCGCAATAATCATCTAAAACGTCAAAAAAAAAAAAGCCCACCTGTCTCCTTACGTAGCTGTAAGCGTTACGGATGCCCCAATCCCATCTTTTTCAGTTTCTGTACCGATCCCAATAATTTAGCTCGAAGAATCTGCCGACACCTTATGTCAACCTACAGCATACCAAACTCATGCTCATATATATCGACCTGTGACATATTTTATTTAAAAGCTCTGCACCTAAATTTTTCCCCATGTATCTGAGCACAATCTATCTTTTCCCAGTACAGAAATATTGCATGAAATGCTGTTATATTTTATACTCATCCAAAACATCTAAAAGAATTAAGTCTGCTGATTTCCAGGTTGGGGAATTGCCTGTCTCCTTACATAGCTGTAAACGTTACAGATGCTTCAGTCCAGCTTTTTCAGTTCTGATACCGATTCCAATACCTGATATCAACTGACAACATACCAAACTCTTGGTCATATGAGGGATTATATCGACATTTTGCATATCTTATTTAAAAGCCCTATACCTGAAAATGTTCCCATGTATCTGAGCAAAATGTATCTTGCCCCATTACAGAAATATTACATATTACAGATGGAATTGGGGCAATGGTACAGATGCCCCAATTAAGCTTTTTCATGTCCTGTACCGATTACAGTATTATATAAGATTATATTGACATGTGGCATATCTTATTTAAAAGCCCTCTACCAGACTTTTTCCCCATGTATCTGAGCAAAGTTTATGATGTCTCAGTACAGAAATATTGCATAAGATCCTCTTATATTTTGGACATTTCAAATTTCAATATTCATCTAAAACAACTAAAAGACTTAAGTCCGCTGATTTCCAGGTTGGGAAATTTCTTGTCCCTTTATGTAGCCATGAAAGATAAGGATTCACCAATCCAGCTTTTTCAGTTCCTGTACCGATTCCAATACCATATTTTAAGGGTCTGCTGATACTCAATATCAACCTACAACATACCATAGACTGTATATATAACCAACATATCAAACTCGTGCTCATATCTTATTTAAAAACCCTGTACCTGAATTTTTTCCCATGTAAATTGATGATGTCTCAGTACAGAAATATTGCATAAGCTCCTTTTTGGACATTTTAAATGAAAGTGCCTGTCTCCTTACATAGCTTTAAACAATACCAAACCCCAGTCTTATTTCTTTTACCTCCAATGCCAATTCCAATACCAATACCATAGCTTTAAGAATGTGTCAATACATGATACCAACCTACAACATACCAAACTCGTGGTCATATGAGGCACTATATCGACATGTGGCATATCTTATTTAAAAGCTCTGTACCTGAATTTTTTCCCATGTATCTGAGCTAAATTTATGGTGTCTCAGTACAGAAGTATTGCATAAGATCCTCTTATATTTTGGACATTTTAAATAACAATATTCATCTAAAACAACTAAAAGAAATAAGTTGCTAGTCCCTTTTTGTAGCCGTGAAAATTAAGGATGCATCAATCCACCTTTTTCAGTTCTTGTACCGATTCCAATACTATAGCTTTAAGAATGTGTCAATACCTAATATCATCCTAAAACGTACCAAACTCATGGTCATATGAGGGATTATATCGACATGTGGCATATCTTATTTAAAAGCCCTGTACCTGAAAATTTTCCCATGTATCTAAGCAAAATGTATCTTGCCCCAGTACAGAAATATTGCATATTACAGATGCAAATGGGGCAACAGTACAGATGCCCCAACCCAGCTTTTTCAGTTCATGTATCCATTCCAACACTATAGCTTTAAGGGTCTGCCGATACTCAACCTACAACATACCATAGACTGTGCTCATATCTTATTTAAAAGTCCTGTACCTGATTTTTTTCCCATGTAGTTGAGCAAAATTGATAATGTCTAAGTAGGGAAATATTGCATAAGCTCCTCTTATATTTTGGACATTTTAAATTGCAATATTCATCTAAAACGACTAAAAGAAATAAGTCCGCTGATTTCCAGGTTGGTAAATTGCTTGTCCCTTTATGTAGCCATGAAAGTTAAGAATGCACCAATCCACCTTTTTCAGTTCCTGTACTAAATCCAATACTATAGCTTTAAGAATCTGCTGATACCTTATATCAACCTACAACATACCAAACTCGTGGTCGTACAAGGGATTATATTGACATGTAGCATATCTTATTTAAAAACCCTGTACCTGAATTTTTTCCCATGTATCTGAGCTAAATGTATCCTGCCCCAGTACAGAAACATTGCATAAGCTCTTCTTATATTTTGGACATTTTAAATACTCATCTAAAACGACTAAAAGATAAAAGTCTGCTGATTTCTGGGTTGTAAACATTATGGATACCTCACTCCATGTCGTATGAGGCATTATATCGACATGTGGCATATCTTATTTAAAAGCCCTATACCTGAATATTTTCCCATGTATCTAAGCAAAACGTATCTTGCCTCAATACAGAAATATTGCATATTACAGATGCCCCAATCCAGCTTTTTCAGTTCATGTATCGATTCCAACACTATAGCTTTAAGGTTCTGCCGATACTCAGCCTACAACATACCATAGACTAGTCTTATTTAAAAGCCCTCTACCTGAATTTTTCCCATGTATCTGAGCTAAATTTTTCGTGTCTCAGTACAGAAATATTGCATAAGCTCCTCTTATATTTTGGACATTTTAAATTGCAGTATTCATCTAAAACGACTAAAATAAATAAGTCCGCTGATTTCCAGGCTGCAAAATTGCCTGTCTCCTTAACAAAGCTTTAAACATTACCAATCCCCAGTCTTATTTTTTGACTTCCAATGCCGATTCCAGTACCTTTAAGAATGTGTCAATACCTGATATCAACCTACAACATACCAAACCCATGGTCATATGAGGGATTATATCAACATATCTTATTTAAAAGCTCTGTACCTGATTTTTTCCCCATGTACCTGAGAAAAATTTATGGTGTCAGTACAGAAATATTGCATAAGCTGTTCTATTATTTTGAACATTTTAAATGGGAAATTGCATGTCCCTTTACGCAGCTGTAAAAGTTACAGATGCCCCGATCCAGCTTTTTCAGTTCCGATACCGATTCCAATAATAAAGCTTTAAGGATCTGCTGAAACCTGATATCAACTTGGCTCCCGTTGACTTACATTAGAATGTTGTTTCCTCTCTTTGTAACTGGTGCATTGATCCTTGTAATTTTGGTCTTAAAATGTTCGTATTAACCCGCTCTTTTTATTATTATTTTTTTTTTTTTTTTTCATTTTTGCTATTTTGTCCATTCAAAAATTCCTATTCAAAACTTCACTCCTGTAACCGCTTCACTTTCTCTAGAGCTGAACGCTATATGGGTGACGTCACACTCACTTCGTTAGTCTATGAGCGGTACCAGTGCAGCAACTGAAAACAACATTTATTTGCTTTGAACAAAAATGAAATAAGACGGAACTAATCTAAATGTGTTATGTAACTGTTATTTATCTCTCAGGTATCTTCAGATCAACCGTGTAAATAAATTCTGACACTTTTTGGGCGACTATTATCTGTAGAGATGTAACAATATCCAAATTTCTCGGCACGATATTTTCACAATATACGAAAATTTTGTTTAGACTAACAAAATTGTGAATATGCTACACATCTTAAAATGCCTTGACAAGATTTAATAAGATTTAAAAGTGCTTATAACAGTTATTCCTTCATGTTGTCTGAACTGAAATGGAGCAAAGGATCATGGTCTATGTAGTGTAGTATTGTGATGTGACCATTGACGATACGATATCACAATATTTCTGTTATTGTTATATCCCTATTGATCAGTAAATAGTCTTATTCCATGAACTGAAGTGTACAATCAGGATACTGGCTGAACTAACATGTGGAAGTCGACACCTGATCCAGCAAATGTTATCGTATCTACGGCAATATCTGATACTAATATTGAACTGGTGCATCCCACAAAGGTCATCATAAAAGTACTACATGCTGTTGGTGTCTTCTATGGATAGATATAGACAGAGGCGGGGACTTGCGAGTTTTGACTTGGACTTGAGTCAGACTTGAGTCACTATTTTTAGGTCTTGACTTGATAAAATGGACTAAAATTTGGGACTCGAGTTGGACTTGAAGCTCAGTGACTCAGGACTTGACTCGGACTTGAGGCCTGTGACTTGAGAAGACTTGACCCTTCTCTTAAAAATATATGTTTTTATAAAATACTTTTCTCTTTACAGTTGATAAATGCAGAGCAGAATTTTAAAGGAACATATTGAAACATGTCCCTCCCATTTGTTTGTTACTATGGCAACAGTAACTGAAGTACTGTGATGTGATATCCTCAAATGTACTACAGTAATATACAGTACAATACAGTAAAATACAGTACAATACAGTAAATACAGTAAAACAGAGGGAACTACAGAGAACTACATGACAAAATAACTGTTATTTAGCATTCTTACTTCTTTCTGTTCTGACCTTAATAATTCACACTCTTGTCAAGACATTTAAAAAGGAAACATTTGCATTTCTACTTATATAACTACTCATATGCAAGTAAGTAAGTCTTTATTTATATAGCACTTTTCACAGACATATGTCACAAAGACGCTTTACAGAGCATTTTTTATAGATTCATTATTCTTTTTCTCCACACCCGGTGGTGGTAAACTACTACTGTAGCCACAGCTGCCCTGGGGCATACTGAAGGAAGCGCAGCTGCCATGCCAATCGGCGCCATCGATCACTCACGCACACACCACTTTCATACTGATATAAATATACCATGATTTTTTTCAGTACAATTTAGTTTAAATTTCATATAAATAGGAAAAATCTAAGGTATATTTGGTACTTTTTTGTATTAAAGACGACTTGTAGCCAGCCTGGTGCCACCTAGTGCCTCCGCTCAATTTCATTTCTCCAGCAACTAGGCCAGAAATCGGAATACACTAGACAGTTTGCAAAAACCCCAGAAGTGCGAGTTCGGGCACCAGCCAATCAGCGGAGAGCCATACATTCTATGTTGTCAACGATTCCTGAGATCGAGGATTTAAAGCCGGAACAAAGAGAATGTTTGGTGAATTTTATCAAGGGGAAAGATGTTATTGCCCTTCTTCCTACAAGATTTGGGAAAAGCTTAATATACCAGTTATCCCGTTAACAGCACATTACATATGTCTTGACCAAATAGCAGCGATTGGTTAAATGGATAAAAAAGTACCTGCCTACCGTCGAGCGAACAAATCCTAACGCTGCGAGGTCAGACGGTTTCTGCGAAGTGAAACCGGCTGATGAATCAGGCTAAACGACTTGGACTTGACTTGGACTTATGGGCCAGTGACTCGAGACTCGACTTGGACTTGCCTGTCTTTGACCTGGGACTTGACTCGGACTTGAGGTCAAAGACTCGAGACTTACTTTAGACTTTCAAAACAACGACTTGGTCCCACCTGTGGCTATAGATCACAAGAGCAAACTGCAATATTAGGCAAACAAAACTGGAGAAAAAAGTACAGAACAGTGGGTGTGTACTGGTGGTGGCGCAAACTGATCAAAGCCATGCACAAATCCCTCGAAATACAACTTCAAGTGGGTAAATGAGAAGAGAAAACAATTGTAACACGATTAAAAGTCCATTTTGCTCAATATTTCTCCTTTAAGACCTACTCCTCTCCACTGCAGACACATCCCTTTATAATTCACACACACTGGTCTGTCTGCTGAATACTGCAGTGGACTCCCGTGGTCTGGACTTTGCGTGCTTTTCTGTTTTTGGTGCGACTGTGAAAGAAGTCCCCCCGGGTTTGTAGAGAGGCTGGGGATCTGAACAGGGAGGCGGGCAGACGCTTCATTGTACTGGGTAATAGTCGGGAAAAAATGGTCTCCAACTGTGAAAAGACTATTTGTATTGAAAGCTCTGAAATGTTTTGTGTCAGAAGAGGATAATGAAAAGGCATGGCCGTTTTTTTGCATTAGAGGTGCTGGATACAAAAGGTAGAATACACGTTACGTAAGTATAGGTTTGGTTCACGCAACACCGCAACGTTATAGAAGCTCTTTAAACATACCTGGAGTTGTGTTTTGTTTCATTCATCGTGCTTTTAAAACTCCACACACCTTCACTAGAATCATTTGGATAACTTCAGCCCTGGAACTGTCATATTATTCAATCCCTACTGAACAAAAGGCAAGAGGTAGCTCTGTTAACCTTAAAACTACCATTTCGTGGCAACACACTCTAATAAAGTGTTACTCAAACATGTGTAGATGAAACAAAACACGACTCTGGGTATGTTTTTGAGGACGTAACAACATTCTATCATGACTAAAAGTTCACGTTAGAGCCCTGCACTTCAACCGGAACCCGATCCAAAACAGTGCGACGTGGGACACATTTTGAAAGCTCAGCGGGAACGTGCAGGTGGGATAATAAACTGCAGTCAATCTAAATATGAGTGTAAAGTAAAATATACAAATGATTAATGTATGCCTTTGCTCATACATCATTTGTGCCGGATATATTTGGCATTAATACAAATATTTTAAACAGCCTAAATTTGTGGACATGGTCTAATCTCACTCACATTTTAGACCAGGCATGTCCAAACTATGGCTATGGGTCAAATGCGGCCCTCAGATAAATGTTTCTTGGCCCTCAGGCTTCCAGGAGAATTGGCCCAAATTACCTTGCATCAATGAATTTTTTTTTTTTGAAAACCTACCTTGATGATGACAATATTTAATATTTAGTGTGTGGTTTTAAGGATCTTAGCATGAATAAAGACTGATGGCTCATTCTAATGTGACATCCCTGTTTTAGACAATTCCTTTTCGCTTCTTCGTGTTTGATAGAGTTTAAGAACGCGGACGTCCTCATCTTGCAGGATTTGTGGGCGGGAACAGGACAAAATATTGCGGATGCCGACGGGAGCGGGACAGAAAATAAATTTTTTTTGCGGGTGCAGTCAGGAATGTACAGTGTGGGTGCGAGCCGGAGCAGGACTGAAAATTCTGTCCTGCGCCGACCTCTAGTTCACAAGTGTAAATTTTGCATAATGTGGGACCATTGAAGTGGTACTGATTGAGGCGAGACTATGCATTTCACTAGAGTACTGTTTTTGGATTATTATAATTAAGGGTTTACAAAACATTTTGCCTAGTTTTTTCTGGTGCTAGACTAGCACATGTCAATGGCCATAGTTCTCCTGCCACTAAAAACAGTCTTACCCACTCCACAAAACACCCGAAACAAATCTATTATTACACCAGACTGTCCATGTGAATGTCTGTGTCTATAGAATAATTTATAAGTAAAACCAATTTTGCATTTGAAGGATTTATGTCTGAGCAGCAGCAGTGAGTTGTACTTCCTGATAGAAAGCTTGACAGTGGCGGACTGATATATGAGAAAATAGTCCCTCAACATGTGACAATTCATGTGATGCAAGGTTAGTTTTATTTTAAACATTATTCTATCAACACAGACATTCACATGGACAGTCTGGTGTAATAATAGTTTTGTTTCGGGTGTTTTGTGGAGTGGGTAAGACTGTTTTTAGCAGCAGGATAACTATGGCCATTGACATGCACTAGCCTAACACCAGCGACCTCTGCAAATACAACGACTGGATGGAATATTTAAAAAAAGTGTCTCCACACATCTCCAACACTCTGACTCAATAGGAAATGAGGCCCTATGTGCAAAATTCCAAACTGTCCCTTTACAGCCACAGTATCGACATCAGTATAGGAACATAAAAAGCTGTATCAGTGCATCTCTACACACAACCTTCAGAATTCACTCACTGAGCTGCAAGAATAAACATGACAATAGTCCTCAGTAGAAGCTGGATCTGATTGAACATGTGTACCTCATATCTAGGTTGTGTTTATGGAATTTACAATCAGAATCTTACATACAGTCCCTTTAATGTATGTAGTGATTCGAGCGTTGTTGCATCTAAATTGCATCTAAAGAAGACACCATTACAAGTCAGCTGGGACTGGAATAACCAGAATAATATACGTGTTTAATATATTGTGCGGCAAATCTGCATGGATTATTTATGTGTAATGAATAATAAAGCAGTGTTTTCTGACAGATAACAGCCATTTCCTCCCAGGCCAACACTGTTATATACGCACAAATACTCATGAATATTTAGTATTATTAATTGTACATCGTCTGCTGTACACATTATGATGGCAAATAATTAATCAAAATATGACAATTTCTGTGTAGAATCCTCACAGGAGCACAGAGCTGCTAATGTAAAAAGAGCTTACTGCTACTCCACGTGTATTTTGCTTTCACATTGAGCAGGGCCATGTCGTATCGCGAGTGATGTAGGATATATTTGAATAATGGGAAATTAGTAATGTTGTGATATAATTTATAATAATGTAATTGATTTTCCTCTCATGTGTTGGGGGAGGCAGGCGGAGGTTGTGGATAATTGTTATCGCTGAAGCATAGAGCGATTTAGGGATCTAGGGTGACCAAACGTCCATTTTTCCCTGGACATGTCAGTTTTTCACGTGATGGAAATGTCCGGGTTTTCATTACCTTTCATTGGGACATTAAATTGAGTGGCTCTTATAGCTCTCTGTGCACTCAGAAAAAGTGAGCAGACACAAACAGTCGGTCGGCCTGCAACATGCCAAAGCGCGCATGCACTTTTAATGATGACTTGTACAAGAAATTCCCTGTTTTCCGTCCCGGTCGTGACAAGTGGGAGGCCATGTGCACAGTATGCAAAGCAGGCACAGCTTTGCGAGGTGAGAGTAGCTCAATGTTGAGGCCCCACCTCCCGCCCCTGTGTCTGGGTTTTCACAAACAGAAATTTAGTCACCCTAATTTAACCCGAGACTGTGCAGGCTCTGTAAAAGGTAAAACTCTAGTAATGAAAGAGATAAGACGTGAAGACTAGAAGCACAACTTACAGCTTTAAGTTTGGAATCCCCAAAGAAGCGAGGACAAATGGTATAAAAGCCTCTGTTAAGCAGCCGTGGAGATATACGCAGGATGGAGGATGGGGGAGGGATGGTATACTAGATAAACTATGTTGCCAAAACCATTTTAGCCTAATCTTGATACTTGGATGGGAGACCGTGGAATTCCAGCTCCCACAGTGGGGGGCGCTAGTGGCAAAAACTGTTATTGTGTCTTTAGGCAAGACACGTCACCCACATTGCCTAGCATGAAAGTGGTGTGTGCGTGAGTGTTGATGATGGTGGGAAGGGCTGATGGCTGATTGGCGGCCTCCACTGAATGAATAATGCATGGAAAGTGTCTTTGACTGTCTGGAAAAGCGCTATATAAGACTGGTGCATTATTACATTAGAGTGTACGCAGACAGACAGACAGGCTTTGTTTTGGACTCTCACAGACTCTTTACATTGCATTATTCAATACTCCACACTCCACAGGGGAGTTGTAAACTACAACTGAGAAGTTAGGCCCTTTCAACCACCACATTCATGCAAAGACCCTAACCCCCATATACCATATATCCTCATATACCCTATTCCTTCATATACCATATATCCTCATATACTCTAACCCCCATACACCATATATCGTCATATACCTTCATATACCATATACCCTAACCTGCACATACCATATATCTCATACCCTAACCTTCATATACCCTAACCGTCATATACCATATATCCTCATATACCTTATATCCTCATATACCATATAGCCTAACATCCATATACCATATATCCTCATATACCTTATACCAGGGGTGTCAAACTCATTTTGGTCCGGGGGCCGTATCCAACTGACTTTGATCCCAAAGGGGCCGGATCAGAAAACTCATGTCATATAAACCCCAAAAATAACAATAAGTTCAAATATTTGTGCAGAGAAACACAAATCTACTACAGAAATATTTTTTTAAATGATGAACTCTTTATTTTACAAAATATTATAATATTATGAACAACCTGAAACTTTAAGAAAAATACAATTTTAACACAATGTTTTAACATGAAATGTTTAACATTAACTTGTATATATAGGAATAAGTAAAATTTTCTTGGAAAATCCTGCACTCGCCTCCACTTTTCTCATGTTGGACATTTTTCTGATGAGGGTGTCACGGTCAACAGTCAAAACGATCGTCCTTTAAGAGCGTTTGGAAAGAGACAAGTCTTCATTTGTGCTGCTCTGGTGGGAGGGGCCACGTACAGAGACGCTGGAGACGCTGCTATGATAAACACCACAGAAAATTAACAATATTTTAATAAAAAATATAATTAAAATATTTTATTAGAAAATCAGCCGAGGGCCAGATTAAAAGTATTGGAGGGCCGGATCTGGCCCCCGGGCCGCATGTTTGACACCTGTGCCTTATACCCTCATATACCATATAGCCTAACATCCATATACCATATATCCTCATATACCCTAACCCGCACATACCATATATCCTCATACCCTAACCTTCATATACCCTAACCGTCATATGCCATATATACTCATATATCTCCGTATACCATATACCCTAACCCCCATGTACCATATATCCTCATATACCCTAACCTGCATATACCATATATCCTCATATACCCTATACCTTCATATACCCTAACCCTCATATACTATATCCTCATGTACCATCTATTCATGCACATATCTTTAACCCTCATTATACTATATATTCTCATATTCCATATATTTATGCACATACCCTCAGAGGCGATCAGAGCGAGAATTATACTGATGTCCTTCAGGTTGGTGGGTGAGTGTGCAAACAACTAATCCACTGGCACCCTGTTTAATAGCATTAAGAAAGCCTACAAGATCTCTTTTATTTATTTATTTAACACCTCATAGTCCGCGAACCCCAGTTTGAGGACCTCTGCATATATGTTCCATGTCTAGTGTTGTGAGCTGGCTGTGTTTTAGTGTGAATAAAGTCTGTTTATAGAGGTGTGGTGTCTCGTGTGTGTAATCTTCTTCATCCTGGTGTTTACAGATGGTCTGCGCCAAATGTGTGTTTTACAAAGACCATATAATTAATATTCATTTTTTTTATTTTTTATCCAGGCCAGTTGAAGTGTCGAGCCAGCTGGCCATTCATAACAACATTTGTAGGTTGCAATAAGAATCTCCTTGCGCACACATCTCTATTAAATCACACGTGTTATTTATAATGATACTTTATAATGAGAAGAAATGAGTCAAATAAATGTTCAAATTGTGAGTAGTTTGAAGTGGCCGTGATTGACTTTTTAAATTTTTTTTATTTTATTTATATGGAGTCTGATTAACAATTGTAGTTTCAAGCTATAAAGCTGAATATCATATTGTGAGACTGTGCAGTTACCCCGCCATTCTAAAAATATCCATAATATTTTAAAACATTAGGAAAAGGAACAAATTGGGCCCCATGATGGAAATAATAGTTGATTGTTTTGTAATGTCTTTGGTAACCTCAAGGCTGCATCTTAATTATAGAACACCGATTATGCAAAATAGACTTTTTCATCTTTTAACTGTTATGTTTTACCCTCATCAAAAACATACCTGGAGTTGCATTTTTGCTACATTCAGGCTTGTTATGTTTGTAATCTAAAGTTGTCTTCTCTGAGCACTCAACAATGCTCTGTTTGCATTTTGCCTGGTTTGTTGTGTCATATTTAAAATCCAGACCTCAGTTTTTAAGCCCATACACCATCACAGGACTCAGTGGCCCTCATGTTCTATTCTGACTTCCCGGTCCATTGCTCACTGATCTTGTCTGGAACCAGCAGGACGGAAGACGGAGCCGCCTGACAAACGCACCCAGACCAGACTGCGTAACCTCGCTTTCACCAGAACCCATGCACAAAAATGGTACCGTAAAACCGAACTCCCAGGCCCGTGCAGAGTGGAGAGACAGCGCACTTTGGCGAGTGCTTCAACCGTGTGTTTGCCGCTATTGACCCGAACTCGGTTGCTTCTGCTCCGGGCTGGTGTGCAGTGAGTTGTGTCCAAAAGTTCTGCTGCCGTTGGTTTATAAGGAGCTTATGGTGGTAACTTGGGATGCGTTTTAGAACCGTAGCCTCAATGATATAATTAAAACACGCTCTACCAAACGTCAAAAAATAAACAGAATATATAGTAAGGGGCAATATGTTTCATGTCGTTAAAAGTTTTTTTCCTCTGCATTTTGTCATTTGTTTGAAATGTGTGTATGTGGTACGCCATCTCCAGACCTGCCGTACCGCTTTGATAAACTGGGCAGAGCACCTCGTTTTTGTCCTGTACCAAAGATAGGCACTGATGTCACAGATTTTCTTAGGTTTCACAGGAGATAAGTACCAATAATTAGTGATGGGCGAATGGAGCCTCGTGAAGCACTGACACCTCAGTCACAATATTGTCTCAAATGGTTCGACGTGTCTGAGGCCTTGGAGAAACACTGACCTCTAGTGGACAAATTTAACAATAAGACAATACTTGTGTGCGGAGCGGCACCGTACCTAACAACAACAATAACGATGATTTTAAATAATATGTAAAGAGCAACATAAATATCATGCTGTAAATAAGAAAATAAGTGACCTTGTTAGGTGGAATTAGATCAAAGTGATCCCAAACCATGGATCGCTTTTTTCCACTTGTAGATGCCATCGAAAATGAAACAAATGCCAAAAGTCGCCAGAATCACCACTAACGTCACACAACACTCCTCACTACCCAACATTTTTAAGAAATATTGGTGCATCTTTTATACTGTAGCAGTTTAGCATTTGTCAAACCACGGAAGTGCGCTGAACACTCTGAAGCATCTGAACCAATCACAGAGCGGAACATTCGCTGAGCCAATGAAATGCTTCGATACACTGAAGGGCCCGGTCAAGCAGAAGTAAACAGCAAGGCCAAAAATTCAAGTTAATGCATCTGATATAAAAAAGTATTGAACAGATACATATGTACTCTAGTTTATGAAACTGTTGACTTTTTTTCTGTATCATTTTTGGTTCTAAAGTTACATATGTTTTAAACAGACCATGTATGAAACATGGAACAAAAATTATTTCCCAAATTTCAAAGACCTGAAAATCATGTAAATAAATGGATGTATTTCATCATATCTTGTGTTATTCCATCTTTGAACTGTTGTTGATGAAGGTACAGGATTTTTAAAAAAAAAAAAAAAAAATTTAATGATAAAAATTTGCTTGGAAGGACTGACATATTTTATAGAAATAGTTTCCTTTCATTTTGAAGTAATATTAAAGTATTCTGACAAATGATGTAAAATCCTGCACCTTCTACTTGTTTGCACAATTTTCCCTCCGTTACCATGACCTTTCTTAATAAAAAATCTCATGACTCAAAAAGTAAGAGTTTTTCAACCTAATCTTGTACCATATGGTAGAAAACTATATGAAGCAAATATTCAAACCAGTTTGTTAAGGATATGGAAGTGAGAACCAAGAGTTATCACTGTTTGGATTTATTGCCCAAAAAGTGCTGCATATTTCATTCCCTCCGTTACCGACATGAGTTTAAAATTTTTTATCAACAACTTGAAAGAATATCACAGGTTTAACTTGACCCTGTTGGAGTGTAACTCTTTCCTACATTCTGATACTTTACTTATTTCAATAGTCCCTCTAGTTTCTGAATAAGAGACATTTGAATGTCAAAAATCTGCCCGTTTCCCTCCGTTACCACTTGACCGGACCCAGAAGCGATTGACACGTAGAGCAAAGCCGTAGGGGGAGGGACCCACACTTCCACACCTTGGTCACGTGAGCGGCTGCTGTGAGACGAGCTCCGAGGCAGTGCTTCGGAGCAATCTGTTTCAGAAAGAACGAGACGTGCTCCGGAGCTCCGTCTCATTTGCCCATCACTACTCATAATACATTCAGACCAAGAGCTTGTTTTGATATCAGCTTCGACTGCTCACTAATGGCCGAATCTAATATAATACATTTTTATCAAAGACCAAATGAACCTCACTGAACTATGCCGTCTTTGGTAACCTGAATATAAAGTGGATAAACCAGTAGAGTCGATCCGGTGCCTTCTCTGTCTCCGTGTGTGGCCGTAAAGTCCACATGGGGAGGGAGCAGGCTGCACTGTTCCTCTTATTGGTGTTTACAGATGGTGTGTGCCAGATGAGCTTTTTACAAGGACTGCTTTTATGGAGGCCTCCTGTGCTAGTGTCCTCTCCACCATCTGAGCCGACCAGCAATTCAAAGCTATCATTTCACCAAGCCTGCGTGTGTACAGGAGGGAGCCAACGCTGTCTTCTCATGTCACGATTTTTCTTCAGCGATGTTTGATTGTGTGATGCTGTAGACAATTATGCTACAAAGAAAATATGTCTATTGAAAATCTGTCTTTAAAGAGGGTGTTCTATTTCTATGAGATATTAACCTAAACCATAAAAGTGGACTAAGGGAGTGTGATGTCAGCCGCATTCAGCTTCAATCAAATGAAGCTCACAATGCGAAATGAATAAAAAACACCGTAAATCACTTTTATTTAGTCAATTTTTGCTAAAAAGTTACACAGTAGGGCTTAAGTATTACACATCACCTCCTCAAAAACATATCTGGAGTTTGTGATGAGGAAACAACATTATAACATAAATTAAAAAAAATAGCCTAATGTAGGTCTTTAAATAGAGTTAAAACAAAGAATAAAGGATGAATTATGGGCCCATAATTAAATAAATACAACAGGTAAATAATGACTTTTTTTTCTGTGGGTAAAGGATAAGCTTTAGTATCTTCATCAAAAAGTTTGAAAATAACTCAAATTCCTGTAATTGGTGTTTTTAGTTGTTCTTTGAAATCCCTCTGACAGTATCACAATGATGAAAATACAAAAATGGACTGTTTTACCTTTCATACAAATTGCTCTCTGAAAATCTCTTCCATAATAAAAAGAGGGAGAAAAATTGAATTAGTCCAACAATTCAAAACCTTGCACTGGATCAAAATGAGATTAGCTGTTACACTAACTTCACTAGACTTCAGTTGGTGAACTTTTTAAAGCCCTATATCAGACATGTCAGACTAAGGCCCGAGGGCCAAATTTGGCCCGCAGTATAATTATATTTGGCCCATGAGCTCATATCAAATAAGTATTAGAGCTAGACCCCCGGGTGCCACGCCAGTATGGCTCATGCACCGCTAATACTACTACTACTACTACTACTACTACTAATACTACTAATACTACTACTTTGTTGAACTTGTATCTAGCAAATCATAGTCTAGCAAACTGAGCATGAATGTTTTCTTTATGAGTCTTGACTGTTCATAGTTGAAAGATTGGATTTTCATTGAAGTAAGTTGTTATTTTTGACTGGTTGTTGGGCTTGTGGGGAAAAAAAAATGAAAATTTGTTCAAAAGCTACAGATAGGCTATAGGGACATTATTTATTTAAAATGTTGTTGTTGTTCTGGATTCAATTTTTAAGCAAAACTATTATTAAACATTTATTTTAATAAGAAAAGGTTTAACATTACATATACCGAAAGAAGAGAAAACATGCAGATGTTGTTGAAATTTTTCAATAAATATTTAGTTTGGCCCACAACTTAGTCCCAGTTTTTAATTTTGAAACAAGCAGATCCCAAAAGTTACCTCTAAAATAAAACAAAATAAATAAAACCCTCATATTTTACTTAATTTACTGTTTTTATTCAGTCTACTTGCATCAAAGAACTGTACCTCTTAACCTGGAACGAAGGACACTGCATCAGGAGAGTCGCGCTGTAACCCAGGGCGACCACAATACCTGTCGGTGCCATACACCACTGTGTATAGTCCTCCTTGTCTTCCTCCTCCTCCTCCTCCTCCTCGTCTTTCTCCAGGCCTGATGTATGGGCCCTTATATGATAGTCTCACCCTGCTGTACCCACGTCTCCTGCCCCCGGGTGGGCTGTCCAGGCGTGTAGCCAGCTGATCCACGGAGCACCCAAGAGACGGGGCGGACAGCGGGTGAAAGCAAGTGAAGCCTGTTTACTGAGAAGCTAGAAATACTCTATGTTTGGATGGTTTATCACTGCATCTGCAGCCGTGAATTTAGAGCCAATTTCAACTGTCTGACCGTACTCTTGTGTCTCTTTGGGTGTCTAGGGTTGTCAAAAGTATAAAAAATCTGATATTAATCGATTTGAAAACTAGATACTATAAAAGTCACATTCACAGGACACAAATGAAGCTTTAGAATGCAGCTTTAGAATGATGTTGAGCTGTATCAGAATAAGTATAAGAGCACATAGACTAGTGTACGCCCATGGACGACTATGGAACCTACTGGACCACTGAAGGATTACACACACATAAGACCACACAGTAATATAAAAGAAAGTACTGCAATTCATTGAGTACTGAGTCTATTCCTTAGTATCGAGTTTAAAATGTTCAGAGTTACTATTGGTTGTAAGGTGCATCACAGAGCTTTTTTATTGTCAGGTGCGTTTTGGAGTTTTCTGATTGGCTGTCAGGTGCTGAAAATTCACCAAAATGCGTCACTTTTTACACTGGAATGATGTTCTAGAATAAGGTGTATATTTTACATGCGTTTTGCACATTAAGACGTGCGTTTTTTACATGCATCGGTACCAACAAAGTGTGCATAAAATACACGTGTTTTACTAATGATCACTAACTACTAACTGATCACACGCATTTTACATTGTGGGGGCACTGACACGTATAAAAACCCCACATCGTGATGTGCAAAATGCACGTAAAATACGCACATTGTTCTAGAACATCATTGCAGTGTAAAAAGCGGGACATTTTGGTGAATTTTCTGCAAAAAACACAGCATCATGCCATATGATATAGTGCCTAATGTGTAAATGTGGCATTATTGGCTTTCCATAACACACAACTCCCAGCACACTGGACACACTCACTTATTGGGTTCATATTGGAAAGTTCATACCAGATACACAAGTTTTTTATTTTATTTTATCTTTATTTTATTTTATTTTTTTTTGTGCATGAAAATACTTGCTTATCCAGTGATGCTAAGGGAAATGATCAAACTTCAAAATTTGAAAAAATTAAAAAATTCTAATTAAAAAACACACACACACACACTTCTAATGTAATATTTCTAAAGGAGGGTCCACCACCTGCATGTCTCCATGGGAATGTTATTCCTTTGTCTAGAATGTTCCACGGTAGGTTACAGCACTACACTACATTACAAGTTCAGATCTGTGGAGAGTCGACAAGCAGGTGACGGACCCTCCTCCAGAAAAGTTGCGTAGTGCACCTTTAGAAAACAAATATTGACGTGAGAAGTCGGAAGTTGGGGCACCTGTTTTTTAAACCACTAAAAAAGTCAAACAGTTTCCCACTTTGTCCTTGTGATAAACGGCAAATGCGCATGATTTCGTTGAGACAGTGAAGCGGGGTGGAGCACAGCCAGCCTCGTATTACCCACGGTCTGATTTTAACAAGGCAAAAAGTTGTTTTCCACAGCTTTAATTTGTAAATCAGTCGTTTTTGAAGCTAATTTGGACTGGTGTCATGGAATGGGGGAACCAGCCAAAACTGTTGCCAGACCACGCATAGGGCCACACAAAACTCAGCAGAAGGGGGACACGCATTTAGCCTTGTTTTTCCCTGGGTGGAGATTAGAAACTATTATTTTTGAGCTAACAATTTATCACAGCTCTCATTGATCTTCTTGATGACTGATAATTAGACTTTAAAGGGGAATTAAAGCCACACAAATGTATAATATGTGTTCTTTTAACATGCAGTTAGTCACCTCGGGGTAAGAATTTTACATTTTCTAACTTAAAGGGCCCATCTCTTGCAAAATCAACTTTTCAGAGCTTTCTACCTTCTAAGGGTGATGTGTGGGCCTTGTATATATCGCCAAAGTGTTTTTTTTTTAGATTTATTCTGTTTTTTTTTTAACAAATTGCAGTGTGTTTCTGCCACCCTCCCACGTGACAACAAACTAAAGCTGCTACAACAATGACACAGCAGATACACCTATGACGCGTTTGACATAGCAGAAAGCACTTTGCACCCGCCCCCTCCCCCACTCCACCACCTCCACCCCGCATTGTCTGAAAATTCCCACATGAACACCTAAACAAAAGCAACATCATAAGCTCATTGTTCTACACTGCAGTGAACACGATATAATAAGTTTATCTACTAGTGTTTATTAAAACTTTACCAATCAGTAATGTTCAGCTGATGTGGACGCGGTGCTTGAGCTTCGTGCACCTCAAAGTCCTCGAACGATTCTGGGTCCAACACATGCGGACTGAACGCGCTGTATCTCCATGATGAATTAAAGTTTATTCCTGCCACTATCAGGGTGCATGTCTGTCTCCCCCTCCCTCCCTGAGGTGGGCGGAGGAAGGGCGGCTCACTCAGAGCCTACGTCACGTTTGGAGGGCGGAGCCTGTGCTTTCTCAGGACGGGCGGGGGGATGAGCAATAGTCGGACTTTCATAGTTCCTGGTCTGTGATGCCTCCAAGAAATCAGTAAGATTTCATATATATTGTGTAATGGATGTTCCAAAACCCAAATTGTGCTTGTTTATGTGCAGAAGATACAATGTGAAAAGAGTTATTTTGCATGAGATGGGCCATTTAAAATAATAATAGCCTTTGGGATTTGTGAATTCTATGTTAATTTGTTGTGAACACAATTTGGCTGTGAAACAAGCCCGGAGATGGCTTATTGTTTAAAAAACTGCATAGAATAAATCTAGTACCTGTGACGTAACAATTCAGGAAAAATGTGAACAGACCATGACTGTATTCATGAATTAATGAAGTCATAAAGTGGTAGTTTTCATGTTAATGGCTACGTTATACCTTTTAGCTCAATAGAGATTGGAAATTCCAGGACTGAAATCAATCAGATGATTCTAGTGAAGGTGTATGGAGTTTAAAAACACACTGAAGCACTTCCTGTATTACCCATCATATCCCAAGGTGGTACAGAGTATTTTCTATTTGAGAGAAGAACTATGAATGTGACTAAATTTCTGCCTACAACGCCAAACGTAAAAGTAGACATACATATCTTCAAACACAGATCGGAAAATAGCGCGACACGGGCCCTTTAAATCCTCATGACATAACACAAGGACAGGACCAAACGCGATGTCAGCCACAGTTAGCGGCTTTGCAAACTCAAATCTGAATGGCAAACATCATTACTGCACAAAGGAGGTTGACTCAGGCCTAAAACTGCGTTAGCAAAACACCATTTGTCATGCATGGATTAGTCTGCGCAATTAGCTCCCGTCATCAGAGCTGCAAAAATACGGCTTTTTCTAGGACTTGTTTGTCTTTATTGTTGTGCAAGTAAAAGTTTAGAAATTTCCGATGTTGGAATGCTTTTGAATCTGTGTGTCGTTCATTCATTCATTTTTCAATATAAAACCAAAAATAAGAAAGTGAAAAAAATCCAACTGTTTTCTTCATTATCTATCTCCATAATCTCCATAATTTTTTTCAGTTTTCAATTTTGTGTTTAAATGAATAATGTAAAAAAAAAAAAAGGATAATGGCGGTTTCTCGGTTCTGTGATTTAAACTGAATGCCGGACTTTTGCGCCGCATATGGACTGAACCAGGACTAAACCAGATCCGGGACCAGATGGGAACCAGACCGGGATTGAGACCAGAACCAGACCAGAACTGAGACCGGGACCAGACCAGAAATGAGACCATGAGACCGGGACCAGACCAGAACTGAGACCGGGACTGAGACCAGGAACAGGACCGGAACTGAAAACAGTTTAGTCCTGATTTAGTCCTGGTTCAGTCTGTATGCATCTCAGAAGTCTGGCATTGCAGTTTAAGTCACAGAAACAGGAAACAGCCTTTATCCGTTTTTTTTGTTTTTTTTTGTTTGTTTTTTTTTTTTTTTTTTTTATTTAAACACAAACTCGAAAACTGATAAAAACGAATCATTGTCTGTTCTTTCATTTTGGTTTTGGAGACAAATAATGAAGAAAACTGTTGTTTTTTTTTTTTATTATTCTTGTTTTTATATTGAAAAAACAGTTTATGTATTTACTTTAACAGTTATTTATTTATTTATTTCCTTTCTGGTAGAAATATTTGTAGTAATTGAAATAGAAGTAATGAGAGGTAGTAGTAGCAGAAGTAGTAGTAGTATAATTGTTCTAGACTGATATTTCAAATCCTGTTTATGTATTTACTTCAACAGAGTTGTTGTTGTTGTTGTTTTTTTCTTTAATTTTTTTTTTTTTAATTCTTTCTGGTAGAAATATTTGTAGTAATTGAAATAGAAGTAATGAGAGGTAGTAGTAGCAGAAGTAGTAGTAGTAGTATAATTGTTCTAGACTGATATTTCAAATCCAGTTTATGTATTTACTTCAACAGAGTTGTTGTTGTTGTTGTTTTTTTCTTTAATTTTTTTTTTTTATTCTTTCTGGTAGAAATAGTTATAGTAATTGAAGTAGAAGTAATGAGAGGTAGCAGTAATAGAAGTAGTCATGGAAATCAACTACTATCAACCCCCCAGTGTGAAGTACTATTGTATAATTATACTAAACAGAGTTGAAATCCAGTTTATGTATTTACTTTCCTTAACACAGTCTTTAGTAGTAGTTGTAGTAGTAGTAGCAGTAGTAGTTATAGTAGTCATAGTAGTCAAGACACAATGCAGCAGAATTGGGGGAGAGAGTAGTTTTAAATCAATTATTCATTCATTACCAATCCAAACAACCCAACTATAGTATTTTTACATTTCATGCCACGTCAGTACTGTAGACCCCCCAAGCCTGACGCAAACGATGACTCTTCAAACTGACAAAAAAAAAAAAAAAAAGTACCTCAATGATATATTCCCTTTGCTGTTTTTCGTTCTCTTGTGTTTTGATTGCCGCGGAGAAGTGCATTACGAGACACATTGACGTTGACAGGCCAATCAAAGCGCCCGCCTCGCCAAATGTTTCCCACTGACACATCTCGCGCTGGCAAACATTTCAATTCATTCAAACAAGGATCGCATTTAACATTGTTCAAATACGAGACGACGCGAGGTTTAACAAACAGTACGCATCAGATCTTATCGCGAAACTACAGGTGGCGGTCCCTCGTTGCAGAGGTGTTGGATTTTTGGGTTTATTGGTGTGTTTTCAAGGTGCACGGTGTAACTTTCCCGATGAAGTTTGTTGGTGTTTTCAAGGTGCACGGTGTAACTTTCCTGGTTTAGTTTGTTGGTGTTTTCAAAGTGCACGGTGTAATTTTCTTGGTGGAGTTTGTTGCCGTGTTAAAGGTGCACGGAGTAACTTTTCCAATGGAGTTTGTTGGTGTGTTAAAGGTGCACGGTGTCACTTTGATGGAAACATTTGTTGGTTTGTTAAAGGTGTATGGTGTAACTTTTCTGGTGGAGTTTATTGGTGTTTTTAAAGTGCACAGTGTAACTTTTCTGGTGGAGTTTGTTGGTGTTTTAAAGGTGCACGGTGTAACGTTTCTGGTGGAGTTTGTTGGTGTTTTAAAGTGCACAGTGTAACTTTTCTCGTGGAGTTTGTTGGTGTGTTAAAGGTGCGCGGTGTAACTTTTCTCGTGGAGTTTGTTGGTGTGTTAAAGATGCACGGTGTAACATTTTTGGTGGAGTTTGTCAGTGTGTTAAAGATGCATGGTGTAACTTTTCTGGTGGAGTTTGTCAGTGTGTTAAAGGTGCACGGTGTAACTTTCCTGGTGGAGTTTGTTGGTGTGTTAAAAGTTCACAGTGTAACTTTCCTGATGGAGTTTGTCAGTGTGTTAAAGGTGCGCGGTGTAACTTTTCTGGTGGAGTTTATTGGTGTTTTTAAAGTGCATGGTGTAACTTTCCTGATGGAGTTTCTTGGTATTTTAAAGGTGCCCGGTGTAAATTTTCTGGTGGCGTTTACAGTGTGTTAAAGGCGTACAGTGTAACATTCCTGATGGAGTTTGTTGGTGTGTTAAAGGTGCACGGTGTAACTTTTCCTGATGGAGTTTGCGGTGTGTTAAAGATGCGTTGTGTAACATTTCTGGTGGAGTTTGTTGGTGTGTTAAAGGTCCAAGTTTTTAAGTCAATAAAACCAATGTTATTGAGTAGTAGGACCTCCACCAGAAAAGTTACACAGTGCACCTTTAAAGCTTTCGAAGAGAAGACAGATTTGAAATTTGATGTTTGAAAGTTTTTTTTTAAGAATGTTATGTTAAGTGTTTCTTCGTTATCATCTTGTCTTGTACTACATTAGAGGCTTGAGAGGTAATTCTGTTTCATTTCAAATACAAATTATCCATAACTCTTAAAGTTTTTGGTTGAAATGTTCCGCAGTATGACATTTATTCAATTACAGCTGAATTATAGTTCAAAAATACCTAGAAAAACAGGCATTCTAACTGTGGGCAAGACCACCTCTCCATAGATCGGACCTGTAAGTTGGTCTTGTTTGGTCTCCATGAAGATAGAAAGTTTAATGCCATACTGTGAAACATTCCAGACAAAGCAATAACAGCAATAAGCATTTCACAAACCCGCCACCAGAAAAGTTACACACGGCATCTTTAAAATTTCCACCCTTATGAAACCTGACAGCACATCTCTGACAGGACCGCACCCGCCGTGTTGACTTGTTGTGATCCTCCCTCCTCGTCACATCATCTTTTCCGTGTCGGCAGCAAAGCGTAACTCCATCGCATCTAAAATGTAATTAATCTCCTCCGAGTTGCCGTGGGCTGATTGATCCGAGTGGAACGCGCTACTTCCTGCAAATTAAGGATTCACTTAGCGCTGGAGAAGCAGTCAAGGAGAGGCTGTATCTGATGAAGTCCTCCAGCGCTGTAGTGCCTGTGCGTGTCTGCGCGCTTTGGAGACTTGGAGAGGTAAAGCGGCAAGTGTCCCGGACGAAACAGTCAAAATGTAGTTTGGAAATCTCATAAAGAAAGACGTGTTATGCTTTATGTTGAATGCCTTCTATGCAATAAAGACATTTGACATTTTGACTTGGAGAGTGCACAGATCAAGGTTTAAAGTGAATGATGGAACAATAAGAATGGCTCAAATGAAGTTAGAATCTGTAGTAAGCTGTATCACTTATTTGGCTCATACTACGACTATGACTCCGTAGTAATAGTAGTATTTCTGATTACTATTGTACTTGATATCTGAAATCCTGTTTATGTATTTACTTTTTCATAACACATTTTCTTAAATTCTTTCTGGGGAAGTAATAATAGTAATTGAAGTAGAAGTAGTGAGAGTAGCAGTAGTAACAGTAGTATTCATGGAAATCTGGCTGTCAATCTACAACAGACTTCTACTACTACTCATCCCCCAGTATGAAGTACTTCTGTCTATTTGTACTAAACAGAGTTGAAATACAATTTGTTTATTTACTTTTACTTAACACATTTGTAGTAGTAGTAGTAGTAGTAGTAGCAGTAGTACGTAGTAGTAGTGGTGGTGGTGGTTATTATGGAAATCTATACTTATGTATAATTGTTCTAGATCAATATTTGAAATCCACTTTATTTGTTTACCTTTTTTTGAATTCTTCCTGGTAGAAGTAGTAATAATATTTGAAGCAGTAGTAATGACAGTAGTAGTAGTGATACTAGTAGTAGTAGTAGTAGTAGTAGTAGTAGTAGTAGTAGTCCACCAGCGCTGTTGTGCCTATGTGTGTCTATGTCTATTTCTGGAGAAGCAGTAATAGTAATTAAAGTAGAAGTAGTGGGAGTAGCAGTAGTAGTAGTAGTCGTAGTAGTACTAGTCATCGTAGCAGCAGTAGTAGTAGCAGCAGTAGTAGTCATGGAAATCTGGCTGTCAATCTACAACAAATTCCTACTACTACTAATCCCCCACTATGAAGTACTTCTGTATAATTGTACTAAACAGAGTTGAAATCCAGTTATTGTATTTACTTTTCCTTAACACATATTTTGGTAGTAGTAGTACTAGTAGTAGTAGTAGCAGTGGTCTTGATGGAAATCTGTACTTCTGTATAAATGTTCTAGATCGATATTTTAAATCCAGTTTATGTATTTACTTTCCTTTAACACAGTTTTCTTGAATTCTTTCTGGTAGAATAATAATTGAAGTAGAAGTAATGAGAAGTAGTAGTAGTAGTGATAGTAGTAGTAGTGGCAGTAGTAGTACTCATGTAAATCTGTAGTAGTATCACGTATTCTGCATTTCAGTTAAGCACTACAGAATAATTTGGTTTTAGGATATTTGTTGAAACTGATAAATTACTACTTTATACTTTTAATAAATTATATGGAGTATATGGAAAGTGAATTCATTAATACACTGAAGATTTTTTGCTACATCATTTTAAATATATTAAAACTGTAAAAGTCACCAAAACCAGGTTACATCACACCTTCAAATCAACTTTGTAAGTACATTTATGAATCTCCACGGTGATAATTTGGCTTAACACAAGATGAAATAATTTTGAAATCAAATAAAAAAGCACATATTCTGAATCCACATGCAAACTGATATTTTTGGAGCTTTGAACCTTGTTAGAATATTGTTCCCTCATTAAAAACATACCTGGAGTTGTATTGAACTTCTTTCACACTGGTTTCATTATCCTCTTCAAGCCTCACAAAACATTCTGTTTGAAATTCCCAGGATTGTGGTATCATAGGTAGAAGCCCTGCGCAGTTTTTAAAGATTGGTAATTATGTAGAATCAACTTTTTGGAACTTTCTACCGTGTTATAACATTTTTCCCTCATCAAAAACATGCTTGAAGAGGTTTTAGAGTCATCCATGCATGTTTGAGTAATCTAGTGATCTCTCTTGGGCCCTATTTGAACCCTCTTTATGATTTGCTGTAAGATTCTGTCCAATTTTATATCAAAAACGTGATACAAAACTTCCCACAACAACTTGCCAAGCTGATTCGACGTGCAGCAGTTTCCTTAGTGGGATGGTGTACTGTAATGACGCTCTGAAGGGGGGGGTGACTTAGCGCGGAGAGCAACAGAAGGGACGACTCCGAGAAAAACACGTTCATTCGTCGTTTTAGCTTTTTCAAAATGACAAAAGTTAACACGGCGATCTAAACCCCGCATGTGTTCATTCACAGATCTACGGACTACTTTCAAAACACCGAGACGTCTTTGCCTCATTTACCGCCGTGGTTTTCTTCCGTGATGGAGGTGCCAGTCCCTATTTGATATTAGGCCATACCATTCAAAGGCGCTACTTATCACTGCTTTGTCTAGGTGATTTTATACCTGAAAGTATAACCAGGAGAGTGGATCTTCGCTGCCAAGATGTACAAATGGAGAAGGTCACAGCGGTGTGAATAAGAGGGGAAATTAGCAGGTCTTTTTTTAAGTAAAAGCGGTTTAAAGTTCACAGTAATTATATGAATGAAGGGTATGTTCACTGCATGCTAATGATACTAGGCTCCCATAATGCAAATGCAGCAAAGTAAAACTGTAATTATGTTAGTATATCCAAGGATTAATATTAGTTTCAACAGCTAAACGGTGCACTATGTCACTTTTCTCACACATCTCCATGGACAAAAGCAGATCGTGTTCATGGAGATATGTGAGATTAGCCTGATTCATCAGCCGGTTTCACTTTGTGGAAACCGTCTGACCTCACAGCATTAGGATTTGTTACCCCCAATTCACACCAAAGAGCAACGGCGCAGCAGCACAGCACACGAGCAGCAGACGCGCAGCTTTAGAACTCCATTTTAATCGGTCTGACAATGTACACCGGCAGTGTCATACGCGGGTCCAACGAGCGTCTGATGCTGACGCGCTGCTCGAGATAGGTTGGACTTCTCATTTTGCAGCGTCAACGGCGCGTCTCCAAGGTTTTTAGCAGGGGAAAGACAGGAAATAAAAACACGGTGTCAAAATAAACTTTCGATGCCCTTTCTAAATAACTTTACCAAAGTCAAGACAACGACGTAAACAACACGCACTGTGTCCAAGGAAAGGTTAATGATGGACGACGAAAAGTTAATCCTCGAAGTGGAGAAATATAACGTGATTTACGATGTCAGACACCAATTCTACAAGGACTCTGGACTAAGCCAGGAACTAAACCAGAACTGAACGAGAACTGAACTGAGACTCACTGTCGGAATGTGCTCGGAGGTCCTCCTGTGTTGAGTGTCCGTGGGCGAAACGACGAGGAGGTCCGCTTTTCGGACACCTGCTCCACGGGGCTCGGGGTTCACTCTCTCTCTCTCTCTGTCTCTGTCTCTGTCTCTCTCTCCCTCTCACTCTCTCACTCTCTCACTCTTTCCCTCTCCAGGTGGGTATTCGGGGTTAGTCGATGGTAGTGTTGTGGATTCGGCTACAAGTACAATGGAAAAAATATGTCCGAGCGATAACTTCAGTTAAAAAACAGCTTTACTGAAAAAATATTGCCTGTGTCAAATCATCATATTTCTGTTACAACAGTAAAAAACAGTAAAAAAAAACATTTAAAAACGACAAAAAAAAAACATGTTAGATATATATATATATATATATATATATATATATATATATATATATATATATATATATGTATTCTATCTAACATGTTTTTTTTTTTGTCGTTTTTTACTGTTTTATAACTGATAGTGCAGTCTTCATCCTTTGGAATACAGAGAACCAGCGCCATCTATGGGTGAAATATCTGATGCTACAACTGAAGGAAAATAATCCTTTTCTAGTTTTAAATAACAAATACATACTTTTAAACATTAACATGTAATAACAAATGAATTAACCATTTTCTCTAAACCTTTTTAAGCAAAGGAACTTGTAATTCGATATACTGTGACGCCCTACAGTATTATTGTGAAACTTTTGACGATACAATATCACGATATTTTGGTTATTGTTACATCCCAAGCATATTCTAGTCTTTGTGGTCTTATAATTGTTCTGCCACAATCCTAATTCGCACATCGTAAGAAGCTCGTGATGTTTTCACTTCTTGCCATGAAAGTGTAACCAAAATGTCAAATAACAACAAAAAAGGAATGAAGAAAATCAGTCAGACGCTTTGTTGAGTCTTTTACTCCACGGGGCACTCAAAAAAATCACTGATTATAATTTCTGAATAGTGTTCTTTGTATATTATGGAGAAGGGGTAAAGCATGTCATTTTGTGTAATTTAGTTTGATTGCAATGTAGTGTTATTAACTACGCTCAATCCAAGAGCACCTCTCACTGCAAACTCAAGCAGATGGGCTAACGTAGATATGGAAACACTATGCTTTTAAAGGGGCACTGTGGAACTTTTCTGGTGGAGGGTCTGCGATTTGCTTGTCTCTGTGAATATCTTGTTACTTTGCCGGGAATATCCCGGTATGGCATTAAACGTATCCAGCTTGTACTTACTCAGTAACATAGGTTTTATTGACTTAAAAACTTGGATTCTTCCTGTGAGTGGGCTCGCCTCTTCACAGATCTGACATGTAACCTGACTCTATGGCGTCGCTTGCCGTCTCCGTAGAGATAAATAAGCGTAATGCCATACTGTGGAACATTCCAGGCAACACTTCCATAGACAGAAGCTGGTGAGAACCTAAAATTTAAAAAAAGTACCTGCCTACCTGTCAGACAGTTTCCATGAAGTGAAACTGCCTGATGAATCAGGCTTGGTGATGGACCCTCCACCAAAAAAGTTACCGAAAACACCTTTAAACCAGAAAACTTCCATCAAGATATAGAAACTTCAAGTGAGTAAGAAACATTTTGTTACTTAAATGTGAACATCTTTATCAAGAGTTGTGCTATATATATATAAATGTGACCTTTTAACAGAAACTAGTGAATTAATTGCTTCTTTTGTTTGCTCAAACTATGAACATGCTAAAAATAAAACTCTCAGCCTTTTCTACGGGTCTCAAAGTGAAGTGCAAGAAAAATACTTTTAGTCCAGTTCAAAAGGTGTAAAGGAATAGAACGTACAGATACCTGTGTTCAAATTATAGACTGTATAAAAAAGTGGACTAAGGGAGTGTGACGTCATCCATATCATTCAGTTCCAGTCAAATGAAGCTCATCAAGGCTCACAGTTATAGGAGCGAATTTGGAACCAGTTCATGTTCATGTGTCATTACAGTCATACATACATTATATTCAGTCTGATGCCCATAAAATAAAAAAATATTCAGTACAACAATCAAATCAAACACTAAGTAAGTCGCTGACCAGGTCTAGGCAGAAGTTAAAGCTTATTTTGCCTCCCCTTATCTCCAACTACAGCACATTAATGGACATTCATCAAAATGAATATGATATTAATACAACATTTTACAACATCATAATTAGGGCTGGGTATCATTAAGAAGTTGCTGATACGATACATATCTCGATACAGTGCACTTTCAATTCAATGCAATATTTCAAATCGATTCAATACGGTTCAATGAAAATAATGACTAAATGTCAAATGGCTGTGAAACTAAACGTCTTTGTTAAACCACTTCTTGTGCAAAGTTCGTATGAAACACAAACATTTTAATCATCAAAACAGTGAAAATGTCAAATGTGTTGCATAAATGAGTTTTCTTCCTCTAAATAAGCAACAAAACTGTAGCTGTAACAAAATAATTTTGTAAAATAAACCAAAAAAATACTCTTGGTGATATATCGATACAGCAGCCCACGATATCGACACTGTATCATCACATTAAGCGATACGATATATCGATACTTCAATATTTTTGCACACCCCTAATCATAATAATAAAAAATAAATAAAAGTCAACAAGGATTCTAGTTATAAAAAAATCACTTTACTGTTGTTATTCCTTCAAATATTTTCTGTTACTATTCTCTTAAAAGTTAAGTTCCATATTAGGAGTAGGAATTTATTAATGGACCAAATGGCGAAACACCAGAAGCGCATTAATATGAACATTTTAAAGGGCAAAATGATGAGGTTCACAGGAGCCGTTACAGAGAAAGGGGTCACTTCCTTTTCCTACTACAAGGTTTGCCATGTCCTTTAGTGAGTCCTAAAAAAAGTAGTTAGACACAGTACTTTTCACTGTTGTCATATTCTTTTACCTTGGAACAAACTGCCCCCCGATACGCGCCTCATCACAAACTTTGGCCTGTTTTTAAATCCAGGATCAAAACGTATCTATTCAGACTGGCTTTTAACACTCAGTAATGCAGTGACACTTTGTTTTATGTTTTTATATTATGTAGATTTAAAACATCTTCTAGATGGACATGGTTTACATTCCGACATTATCCTACGTCACACATGCGCTCCATCTATTTTGATTGACCCAAACTTGACCAAATAGTGTAGTGAGTCCAAATGGTCGACTGCTCTGAGCGACTGTGTTCGTAACAATTGAAAAAGCCGCTCTAAGTGCAGTTATGTCTCAAATAAATGGAAAATTACACATCTTGTTCTGTGCATCCCTTGATATTTTTATTTGAAAGGTTTGTTTCAGTCAAAATGTACAAATCTAAATGTAATAAACCCCATGAAAATGCAGGAAATGATGTGGCTCTGTGCCCTGGACCTGACACGAGCTGTTTCCATCACTGGCTCCAGAAAAGTCATTGTGCCAAGGATATTTTTAGTTTACTTAGACTTGATATTTTGTAGCTAAGGCCCTAAATTTTTCATGCCCAAAAAGTTGTTTATACAGATTTGCTGTGTTTTGTTTTTTTTTTTTATGAAATAGTGTGACTTATTATTATTATTATTATTATTATTATTATTATTATTATTTATTTATTTATTTATTTATTATTATTTTTTTTTCCATCAGTATTTCTGGTCCTATAGCTTTTATTAGAGCAAAATAACACAACTACAGCATGCAGATTGGAAATAACAGGTTGTACTGAAAAAAAGGTTGTATAAGACTTCATTAGGGGGTAAAAGGGGGATTTTTAATTGCAAAATTAAGAAAAAAAATCGAGGCGAGGACAAATGTACTAAAATTGCCCATAGTTCTGTAAGGGTTAATGTGAAGGACTTTGATCACCTTGAATGTTGTAAAGGGCTCTATACATAAAGTTTGATTGATTGATTGATACTTTCTACTTCTGTTTACGGCGAGACAAACACATAAACCCCCGCTCCGACTGTACCACCCAGTATCTGTTGGATTTCTGGCTGCCCGTCCACCTCTGCTCTAGCCCCCGCCCTGGCTCGCACTAAAGGGACATCAAGGCCTCTTTCTGCTGCGCTGCCAACTCTCCCTGACATTTAAATAGGCTGAGCTAATCACGGACACCTGCTCGTGACGGGGCCAGTCCACCGAGCGTCCGTTTGAGTCGAGAAGGCCTGGAGGTCGGCCATGTATAGTAATGATTCTGACACTCAATTATCACATCGGAGAGACAAAGTTCAAATTGGACCCGTAGCTCATCGCGACGGACAGGGATGGTGGACAAATGCTGGTAGAGGAGTGAGTTTGGTTGAGAATTTGGTCAAAATGGGGACTAGATAGAGCTTTGTGTTGTCAGTTCTGGTAATGTTCAAAGTTTTATATTACTAGGGTGACCATATTTCCATTTGTGAAAACCTGGACACCTTACCGGGGGTGGGAGGTAGGGCCTCGACAGTGAGCTACAGTTGACCCTCGCTATATCGTGGTTCACCTTTCGTGATCTTGCTGTTTGGCGGATTTTTTTTTTTTTTTTTTCAGTGTAGGAATGCGTATTTCGTATTACGGGCGAGTAGTAATTACACACGGGTGGGTCAGGACTAAACCAGGTTTAAACCAGGACTAATCTTGGACTTAAGAGAGAGAACGCCGAGCAGTTTGTCTGTAAAGCGCGATCGGGCAATTGCTGTGTTTACCTCCGTGATGTGCGGAGCTGAGCCGGTCCTTTCTCCTGCGGTCACCCCCAAGCCTGTCCCGACAGTGAGTCCTGTTTCAGTTCTGGTTTAGTCCTGTTTTAGTCCTAGTTCAGTCCTGGTTTAGTCCTCCTCTTCAGTCCTGGAATCAGTCCTAGGTTAGTCCTGGGTTAGTCCTGGTTTAGTCTTGGTTCAGTCTTGGTTGGTTCAGTTTATCCAATCTGTGAGACCAGCATAAAAGGCGCCTCAAAACATCAGTCTGTGTTCTGCTGCTTGCCTCCATTTTGCACTTGCATTTTTTGTAATTATTGAAAACAAAAAGTAAACTGTGGACCACTGCTTCCCGTCTGCGTCTGGATTTTTTAACCTTACTCACTGAACCCCAACCCTCTCTACGGTCAAGCTACATCACAGCTCTATTCACACTTACGTCAGAAACCAGGAAGACATTTCGAAACATGCAAAGACAACTTCCTGCAGGCTCTGTTCGTGGAAGTAAGTCTGACAAAATCTAGGAAAAATGAGGGCCTGTTTACACGAGAACGCTTGCGGGTTAAAAACGACGGAAGTGCCTTTTGTCTAGACGCTGATGGCGTTTTTGGGACTTAAAACCGCAAAAATCTGAAACCTCCCTCCAGAGTCTTCCACTCTGAATACGCTCTGCTGTAGCGTTTCCGTCTCCACTGCCCAAGACGTAAAACTCTGGTCAGATCTGCTCACCGTATGCACGCCGATTTCCTCCCAAAAAAACTTGTCTAAACGCAGAATATAAAGTGAAGATGCGAGGCCACTTTTGCGTCTTCTGCATTGAATTTATGAATTTGGAAATAATTTCTTAAAAAGACGTGAAAAAATCCTTAAATGTTTAAATCTGGGTGCTAAAATTTGTGCTGTACGTAACTTCTCCGTATTGCATTTCTCCGCAAAAGTTTAATTTGACAATCATCGTTATTTTGTTAAATAACGTAGCCTAAATAAAGAGCGACGGAACCAATAACTGAGAACGAAACGCAGCCCTAGGTCAGGTAGAAACAGAGGGAGGACCCAAAATGCAGGACTGCTTCAGTTGTTTGATGCAACAAATCCAAAAAAACAGAAGAAGCCAAATCCAAAAATCCAAAAATAGAAACTACAGCAGACATGATACTGACAAAGACAAATACAATGTCAAAATAAAACACCAAAGGCACACTACACTACAGGAAAAAGCTATACCAAAATAAGCAAAAACTACGACTACAAAACATGAACCATGACACCCCAGGTCAAAATCCTCTGAACACATCACTGAAGATCGTGCGCTACAGCAACACAAGCAACAAGCTCAGCAAAAGAGCATAAAATCAAAGAAAATCTTAGCAGAACACAAAGTTTGACTAACGCTGTTTTTTTAACATTGGTTTTACGTTGGGTTTACCTAGGTAACATTACTTTTACCTTGCTACCCATTTCATGCTGGGGTCAAAAATGTCGTTTTTCTTTGTCAGTAGGTCTATGAAATAGTCCGTGAAATAGGTGTTAAGTTTTTATATAAATGATCTTAAAAATGTTTGAATTTAACTTGAAGACACTTGTAGGGACCCTGATAAGGTAAATGAGGAATTACTTTTGACTTCAGCAAACTGTTTAAAATGAACGTAAGTTTTCACATTTTAATATGGTACAAATCAGATTCAGCGCTTTCACTACATGCCTTTTCATGATGAAGTGCAAAACAGTTCAATTTGGATATCCCATAACACATTTTACAGGTCTTTTCAACTTATTTAATATATGTATCGCAGTCCATTTGTACCCACCTTGTATCCAACCTTCTCTCCTCTATACCTTTCAACATTATTCACTCCAAGTATCGCTCTGGACTGACAAATGCTCAAAACGTTCCCATCTTCGGTCGTGGCCACTGCACAGCCAAGGGTAATATGGAGATACATCCCGAGCTGTCACAGTGGCGCAGGCGGCACTTTACGGCGTGGCGATGGGTTCCGACATATTTCACTACAGACATATTGTGTGGGGGAAAATGAGGCGACCATGTTCTGATGATAACGGACAGCTGCTCCTATCTGCCACCCGGAGCTGTAAAAGTGATAGAACTCCCGGTATATGGTTTAACTTCAGTCGGCTAACTTTAAGATTTGAAGTCTTTTAATAGTTGTGGATTTCTTAAAAGGGCCTACATTATGCTATTTAGACTTTCTCTCAAACAGAAAACACTCTGTTCTTTTGATGTCGTGATAATGTAGGAAGTGCTCCGGTGTATTTTCGAACTCCATACATCTTCACTTAAATCATTTAGATCATTTCAGCCCTGGAATTGCCGTTAACTGCTCAAAAACATACCTGAAGTTGTGTTTTGTTTCATTTACACACTCTAACTCTTTATTATTAGTCTGTGTACATCACTAAAGCTCAAAATACTCTTTGCGAAACCTTGCGAAATATTCCAAAGGCTTCTAATGAAGGTGTATGCAGTTTAAAAACACAGTGGAGCACTTCCTGTATTACATGACATCACGAGGTGGAACAAGGTGGAGTGTTTTTTGTTGAAGAGAATGTTTTTGACGGGGAAACAACAGAGGTGGGACCAAGCTGTTGTTTTTCAAATCTCAAGTAAGTCTCAAGTCTTTGACCTCAAGTCCGAGTCAAGTCCCAGGTCAAATACAGGCAAGTCCAAGTCGAGTCTCGAGTCACTGGCCCAGAAGTCCAAGTCAAGTTCAAGTCATCTGCCTTGAGCTTCAAGTCATTTCAAGTCTTTAAACCAAAGTACCAAATGTTGCTGAGATTTTTGCAATTTATATGAATTTTAAGCTAAACTGTTCTTAAAAAGTCAAGGTGTGTTTATATATGAGTACTTACAGAGTATGTAATAGTTGTAGAAATTAATTTAGTAATTTTTTTCCTTTTTAAGTGTCTTGACAAGATCTTAGTGTGAATCATTCTAGTCAGAATAGAAAGAATTAAGATTTAACCTCCTTGAGACCCGAGCTTTTGTCTAGAGTGCATTTTTTATTTCTCCTTATTTGGGATAAGTAGGACCTAATAAGTATCATAACTGAACTTTGTTTTTATAGAGGAAGCAGTTTTTGCAAAAAATGATGTCCTCATATGAGGAGAATAAGTCGATCTTACTGTATGACAAAAATAGACACTATTGGTTAAAAAATTATCTTCACCATCTGCCATCTGCCTATAAACTTTTTAAGTATATTAAAACTTTACTTAAGCAAATGTACCACTTAAATTAAGTATCTACAACTGTAAACTCTAGTGTCATAGACCGGTCTTAGTCTCGAGACCAGCCTCAAGACTGCTTTTTAACAGTCTTGTCTCTGTTTTGATGGCACTTGGTCTATAATGTCGTGATATTTCCAGAATATAGTGTGGGCAGTGTCCCTCAGTGTGGCTGCTCAATTTTCTTAAAACAAAAATTGAGTATCATGGTGCTAAGAGGCAAAAATGTAATGTCCTTGTATGATGACACAGGGTCTCAAGAGGTTAAAAGTGCTTCCCAAGTCTCAAATTCTCAAGTTACAGGCCTCAAGTCCAAGTCAAGTCCCAAGTCACTGACCTTCAAGTCCAAGCCGAGTCCAAAGACGAGTCCCCACCTCTGGAACAACATTATAAAATAGATTTAAAAATGGAATATATGGGCCCTTTTAAATATCCTGCTGTAAAGTATGTTTTAGTGAAATGAAAACTGAATGTCTCATGCAGTTTAACTTAACTAAGTGGAGTTTGAAGGTGCAGTTTTTCTGTTCAGCTTCATGGGGATGTGATCGCTTTCCCTCGTATGCTGGTGAAAGGTGAATTTAAAAGGTTAGAAGAATTTATTGGAACAACAGTTTTAAATGTTAAATAATACATTGGCATCACACAAGTCACAGGCGTCACAAGCTCAAAGTTGATTTTCAAGGAAAATGCTAAAACTACTTTCAGTGGAAGCTTTGGGAAAAAAGTTCCTGAATAAGTGAAAACAAGTGGTGCTAATCTAATCCAGCACTTTGACACGGGGTAATGAAAGTGGTGTTATGAACACACATGTCACAAGGGAGTCATGTTACTCTGAATAAAGGAAGAGTGAGGTTGTTAATGAAGATTCACAATGAGAAATCTCAAAAGAGTTTCTTGTCACCTGGAGGGCTGCAAACTAAAACCACTACTCTTACAAAAAAAGATAAACTATTTAGCCTAAAGGGGCACTATGCAAGTTCTACATTTTTTGTTAACCTTGTGTAAGAAGATGGATTCTCGAGATATTTATATACACTACCGGTCAAAAGTTTTCAGGACATCACACTTTCTCCATTTTTTTACTGTTTACTGTTGACCAAAACATATTCTAAACTTTTGATTCATGAAAGTGTCCACCTTTTGCAGATATAAGAGCTGAACACACTCGTTGCTCGTTCTTTTTACAATAGAAATCAAATATTCTTCAGAAAGTTCCTCCCAAGTCTGTTGCAGAAGTTCCCAAAAATGCGTGGCCCTTTTAGATTGCTTGTAGCCTGATTCATCAGCTGGTTTCACTTCATGGAACCCGTCTGACCTTGCAGCATTAGGATTCGTTCGCTCAACGGTATGCAGGTACTCGTTTTATTTAACCAATCGCTACTATTCACCGAACATTCTCTTTGTCCCGGCTTTAAATTGTTGCCAACACAGAATGTATGGCTCTTCACTGACTGGCTGGTGCCCAGAGTCACACTTTCTTTTGAAAACAGTCTAGTGTATTCTGATTCCTGACCTAGTTGCTGGAGAGAAATCAAATTAAGAGGAGGCACTAGGTGGCACCAGCTTGGCGAGGTTGCTTGGCTTTCACTCCCCTGTCCAGTTCAACCAGCTCAGTGGGGTTTAAATCTGGAGACTCTGCTGGCCACTTCCTGAGGTAGTTTTGGTATAGCTTGGACTTTTTTTTTTTTTTTTTAACCTCTGTCTGTTCAGTTCTTACCTTTGTACCATTTCAAGCTCTTCATTGGACTTGCACAACTTGAATTGCAATAAATAACTGGATAAATTAGGGTGTTCTAAAACTTTTAACCAGTAATAAGTTCACAAACTTATGAGAATCCATCTTGGCATGCCCGCGCTGGACTTGGCCACTGTTGGACCAGAGACCGAACCAGTCACAACGCAGCATTGAGTTTTGGACAGAAGCCAAAAGAGAAGCTCCCAAATGAACCAAAACAAACGTGACGACCCGGCAGCCTATTTTAGCATCAATACAGACTATTTAGTTTGTGAAAAATGTGCAGAAGGGATGCGCTTTGTGCATTTGTGGACAGGGAAGATGTTTGTTCTTTTCTCTCAAATGAATGTAACTGAAGTTTGATTGAGTAATCAGCTTGGATAATTGTTTGAATGCCCCGATAGCTTTCAGTGAGAGCCCAGAACTCAATTCAGAGCGCTGCACATTTCAATCAGGCATGAGGCAGATTAACCTTTAGTTTGACTTTAAATGAAATCTACCTCCAAAAGAAACGATAGCTGTTGTCATCCCCTCAAACTCCCCACAATCTCCACATCCACAAGTGTCCCCAGCGCTCCTGATCCGAGCTGCCTTGACACGCTCACTGCTGCTCAGCTCATGTTTTACTCCATGAATTTTACATAGTGCTCCGTGGGTCTTTTGTTTGGCTGGTGCGCCTCGGGCATCCTCCCACTCTGGATCGTTTCATGTGCACAATGTTCTGCTTTTCAAACTCATTTTCACTTTTTGATGCAATCTCGCAGGTCAGCGGTCGGCCCTATGGAGGTTTACACAGCGCGCTTCCACGTACATTCATCAAGAACTCTGTCAACTCTGAGGCCTTTCCAGTATCTGTGCTGATTTACGGATGCCCACACATGGCACTGTTATACTCCTCTCATGTTTGAAAATCTGGTGATTTTCTTTTCTATCTCACAGCGGAAGAAAAGTTTGATTTTGTTGTCATGTTGTACAGACTGAAAAGAAATAATCAAGCTTTGCAGTCCTCGAAATTGTAGGGACATTACATATTTCAGCTTTTTCGGTTCCGATATTGATTCTATGATACTATGGTATTAAGTCTCTACCGATATCAACCGAGACCAACGCAAAGACTGAAAAGGCATATATTTTCTTAAAACAAAACTTCTCCAAAACTGTGTGAATAAAAGATTCTAACATTATGGAACTATTTGGGTGACTACCACCAGTAAATAGATATTGCATCAAGTTATATTTCCAACCAAGGTATTGACTGAACCGATATTTCGAAGCTGATATCTGATCTAACAAACTGTTCAGTATCGATTCTTATATTTAATGCCAGTATCATTTTGGTGTATCCCTATTTGGGTGTTAAATTAATATTCTTCTGTACCATTGTAACAACAGAAGACAGAAACTCAGTCTGCAACAATTTGTTCAATGTCTGGATATTTTTTTAGCACATTAAACTAGGACTGAAGCAGGAATGTAAAACTGACCCAGGTTAAAACTAGGTCTGAATTAGAATTGCGTCAGTTCTAACCCAAAATAAAACTAATAGAAATGAGGATTCTTGAAATCAGAATTAAACCAGAACGCACACAAAGCTAAACCAGGACCTGTCCAGGACTCAACCCGCACATATTCACATCAGTGTTGCCAGATTGTATGGGAGGGAAGCCAAGGAGGGGAAGCCTTAGGTGGGCAGATAATATTTGGGATACTTTCAACAAGTTGGGCAGTTTTTGTTTTCACCCCAATCAACTCGATACACAATAACACAATAACGTGAGGAATCATCTGGGACTTTTACTCCTGTCCAGTAGGAGGTGCCTGTGCACAAATTTATGGACGTCCGCTATGTTCAGACGTCCCCGGCAGCTGTTGCAGAGATTCAATTCTTCGATGTTTGAGTAGGCAGGCTCTGTATTTGCAGCTGTTCTTGCAGTAGCTGAGCCTATAGCCAACCACTGACGATTTTCATTTTTATGCGTGAGGAAAAAGCTGTTACGTTTTTACATAACATGTTTTCTCAATACTGGCAATGTTTTTAAAAAGCCTACAGATTAAATAGCCGACACCATTTTTTTTTAAAGTTAAATGTTAAGGCTACGTTTATATGATGATGGTCTGAACAGAAGACGCAAAAGTGGAGTCGTGTCTTCACTTTTTATTCCGTGTTTAGACGAGAGTTTTCAGGAGGAAATCTGCGTGCATACGGTGACGCAAATGTGTGTGGAATTCGATTGGGTATGCATGCCAGGTGACTAGGTGTTGACGCTAGGTGGTGATGTATGTGACGTAAACATGTATGCGACGTGAGCTGGTCTGACCAGAGTTTTGCGTCTTGGGCAGTGTAGACGGAAACGCTACGGTGGAGCATATTTAACTTTTCAACTCTGGAGGATGGTTTCAGATTTTTGCGTTTTTAAAGGTTGTATAGAGGATTTTTTTAAGGGAAGTGAAATACAGCGACAGTCCTTTTTCAAATGTTGTGCATGCGTGACACCACCTTTCTCCTCCACAGCTCCCTCAGTAGAAACACCTCCTCCTGCCTCGTTACTCTAGAAATCACGCTTGTTTACAGAATTACTGTTGAAGTGACCTGTCTAGAAGTAATTTAGCGACCGACGTGTCAGTTTTTAGTCCCTTTGTCTCTCTGGAATGAATCTCCAAGAATCACCTCAGTTTGTCTTCGCTCCTTTTCCTCTTCTCTTCTTCTTTCAGCGACCTCAAAAACTGACTTTTTTCTGCGGTGAACTGGTCGTGGATTCTCGTCCGCCATCTCAACAAACTTTGTGCGAACTGCGAGGAAGCTACAGTTTAAAAAAGCCTCTAAGAACCGCTGCATAAACCACATAATCCCAGCGCGTAGCTGAGTCAGTTACACTAGAAATGTAGGGAGATTGATTGACAACCTAACAGCCAATAGAAAATGAGGTAGCCTTGTTATCTATTGGCTGATGTTTATCTGGCCTCACTACGTCCACAGTTGATAGATTTTCATTATTTTGTTTTTTTGGTCATCATAATTACAAGGCTGCTGCATCTCTGTAATGGTATTTTAAACTTTCATTGACAATTAAAAAAAATCCTCCATACAACCTTTAAGCCCCAAAAATGCCATCACCGTTTAAACAAAAGACACTACTTTTTTACCCACAAGCGTTCTTGTGTAAACAGGCCTTAATTTCCTTTTTTCTGTGATAAATGAAAATGCTGTTCTACATTTTACATGTTTTCTGGTGATGATTTTAAAAGCCCAACACTGGATTACATACGTTTTTTCAAAGATTAAAAGTTTTCTGTGACAAAATGTTGTCGGGTGTTTTTTTTTGTTGTTGAAGAGGGTAAGTTTTCGAATGTGATTGAGCAGAAATCACTAAACCCAATTAGGCAACGCTGATCCACATGAAATTAAACAACTTTGCAAATTGGGAAGATACAGAGCCACATATTTCGTTTTAGGATTATAAATTTTATTTCAGTAAACCTCATCAGCATCAACACAAAGAAGAATTTCCAATATAACAATATCACAAACTTATTTTGCATTTTTTTGGTTCTGGTCTATAAAACGTCCACCAACTTTGTGTTTGAATTGGGAATTTCAGTTTGATTCTATTTTTGCAAGTACTACATTTTGGAATCTAGTCCATCTATGTATCTCTAAATCTCTCTGAGCGCAGCTTGTCTTGACCTGTAGTGGCTCGGAGAACTCGCTGGTGAACTCGCCCTACTTCTCTACAAACAGAACTAAAGCAGGACTCAACCGGTCTGTTTCTTTTTATTTGGTTATAAAACATTTTGTGCCAACTTTTTTATTCCAAACTGGTCTTTCTAAATCTCTCTGGAAAGTCTTCTGCCACATTTGCTGCCACATATGGTGTAAAAAGCCTGTAGCATCTCCAGTGTCCATAGCTAGCTCCTTAGCAAGCCTCTCGTAGAGTCTCCATGGATACGGGAAAAGTTCATTTCACACAAGTGCCTTGGGTTCATTCCCTCAACATGTTTCTTGTAGTATTTCTTCTGGAAGGTCTTCTGCCACATTTGCTGACACATATGGTGTAAAAAGCCTGCGGCATCTCAAATTTCATTAACAAAAAAACATTTTGGGTCAATGTTTTTATTCCAAAACTAAGGCAACGTTCAGACTGCAGGGCTTAATGCTCAATTCCTATTTTTTTGTGAAATCCGATGTTTTAGCGAGGTTGTTCACATCTTCAATTAAATGCGACTTGTATGTGATCTCAAGTGTGAACGTTAAACGGCCCGAAAGTGTCCCGCATGTGCACTGGAGACGCGATAATGTCAGCCGCAGCGATCGTGCTCTGTGTTTACGGAAGTTGTCCAAACATGGACGCGAGCATTGAGCACCTGGAGATTTTAAAGTTCCTCTCGTACCGGAGCCAGAACATGAACAACTTACTTGTTTTAAAGAGGAGATTGAGAAGGAGAAGGACGAGGTTTTTGGCCGTGGTGTTTTGTGGGACAGCGGCAGCGACGTCCGTGGAAAGGAACATGTGGATGTGGAGACGTAGCCAAGAGTGGTGAGTGGTGATGTACTTTGCTTCAGTGACACGGAGTTTATTAACAATTTTCGCCTACTTCAGTGCAGAATAGTGACGTTTGTGGCTTGTTGATAACGTGTAGTTCGGATTCATGCGCTTTGACCGTTCAGCCTGAAGTCCCATGTCAAAAGATCGGATATATATCGGTTTCAGGACCACATTTTGAAGTGACCTGGGTTGCATTTGAAAAAATCGGATCTGTGTTGTTCAGACTGTCATTAAAAGATCAGATACAGGTCACATAGGGGCCTTGGCCTGGACAGGTTGGGGTTACTTCCTGGTGAACCTGCCCTCAGCAGTTGGGACTACTTTCTGGTGAATTTGCCCGGGGTGGGTGGGACTACTTGCTGGTGCGCTTGCCTTGTCAGTTGGTGGAGGGGTTCTATGATTCATTCCCTCTCTCCAAACACTGATTACATAAAGGCTGCTCCAGATGACCGCTGTCTGAACACATTTAGGGACTGATTCAGTGACTCGACTGATCAGGCGCGCTCATATTAGGCCAGTGGCTTTTAAGTCTAAGATAACATTTTGGAGGGTAATTACATTTATTAGGAAGTTTCACAGTATTTTGGCACAGTATAAAGTCTGAGATTGAACACAACCCATATTTTCTACCGTGTTAGAAGTGTGTCTGTTGAAGTGAGACAATCACTACATGTTACAGACAATTCAAATAAAATATATGTTATTTAATATAAAACAAATATGACAAAAAATTATCAATAGATTAATAAAGGGCCCATAGAGCCATGTACCATTCATTCTTTAGAATTTCAATTAAGAACAAAAAAACAATAAAATGGGAAAACTATTACATTATTCAGTTTTAGTGTCAAACAAAACACTGATTTTGCCCTCTATTTCCAATATTTAATATAAAATTTATTTCAAATAATGTCATTCAAAAAACAGTCTTGGTGCCTATTTTAATTTTTATATAAATATATATTAAATATATATATTTTTTTTCTCTCTGGTTGCTCCAGAAGTTCTGCTACAGTGTCAACCATGGATCTATAATAAAAAAAAAAAATTTGTATTATAGTTCTAGCTCAGTGTTTCCCAAACTTTTTTCTGGGGACCCATATTTTAAAAGTCACAAGCCTTCATGACTCAAGTCAATAGACATTATTCATAAATCACAAAATAAAGGTGGATTTGAGCCTTATTGAACATTAATGAGGATATTTTATTGTTGACTGAGTGATCGTGTATTACTTAAGTTTTAAACAATGAAAAACAGTCATTGAAGCAGCAATAAATGGATCCTTAAGTCGCCTGTTTGGACTTTAAATGTAGAACATTTCTTTTTCTTTTCAACATTCAACTGAACAAGCAATATTGGAACAAAATAGTCTGTAGAAATGCATATTACTAACTATACTAAACTACTTGGAGATTGTGACAAGGCAACCCAAAGAAACCTGAAGGGTCTCGACCTATTGGGAAACAATGTTCTGTGGAGTCAAGTGAACAAAGTTTATCTCTGCTTCCTGTTTCTCGTCATGGAGTTCAACAATGACTTTCTAAAACGCGAAAGTAAACATGTCGCTATAAAAGAAGACGACATGTTTGCTCATGAAATTGCAATGATCTTTCAGGTAAATCCTTCTAACAGCAGAACTTCCATCACAAATAAAACAGAGAGAATAAAATATCAAAATTGAAATAAGCACTGAGAAATAGAGGTCAAAATCGGTTTGTTTTTTTACACTAAAACGGATTAATGAAATAACAAACTATTTTCCCATTTTATTGTTTTTCATTCTTAACTGAAATTCAAAAGAACAAATGGAACACGGACCCTAATATCACTTTATTTACTGATCCTAAAGTTGTTTCCTGGACGTGTGTTTTGTTTCATTTACACATGTTAAACACGGAGTTTTTCTCTCCGCCAGAAATCACCACATTTTGATGTCATGTGATAATACAAGAAGTGCTCCACTGTGTTTTTAAATTCAATACACCTTCACTTCAGCCCTGGATTGGCGAGACTCCACTGCACAAAACATAAAAGGTAATATTTAACTTTAAATAAATTTAACTTTACCTCTTCATGACATCACGAGGTGGACGAGATCATTTTGAGCTTTGGAGATGTAGACTAATCATAAACAAAAGACACATTTGTGAGAATATAACAACATTGTAACGTGGCTAAACTCTCCCAAGAGACTATAGGACCTTTAACTATATCTTAATATGCAAAAAAGTTCCAAATGATGAGACTTTTTCAATCATGCGCCGAGTCTTGGGCTGTGGAAATGTTTTTTGTCCAACTCGACTGGATCCAGCAAAGTCAATACAAGAATCGTGTTTTGTATTTGACTGGTTTTGAATGATTAAGCACAGCTCAGAAGCTCAAAGATTCAATGTTTGCAGTGTGCATATTACATGAAGCCACGTTCCTTCTATATTAACTGCAGGCCATGAAACTGTAATACTATCTGCCGGATTGGTTTGCAGCTGTTGTATAATTCTGTTCTGAGGAATATGAAGCTTTCTGTTGCAGTTCTGCAGCATGTACACAAAAGCTTATACTATTAAACCACACACAATATTGTATTTATGTGATTTATGGTTCTTCCAATACTTTGCAGGCTTCAGTTTGCATTGATAAAGGAGTTCGTTTGATATTGGATAGAGTTTCGACCACGATCCAGATGGCTCACAGTTCAAAAAGTTCAAGTTCCTTAAAAAATAAAATAAAAAAATTAAATAATGGTGCACTATGTAACTTTTTGGTTGAGAGTCCTTCACCTGCTTGTTTCTATGGAGATGTCATTATGCTGCTTGGAATGTTCCACAGTACTAAGACAGACATTAAAACTTTACCTTTACATCACATTTTTTCAAGTACAGGTGGTTTTATAGTTCAGAAATACCTAGAAAATCCATTTCATTTGTTCATTTATTTTCCAAAATAAAATCAAAAATAAGAAAATGACAAAAAAAAAAAAGAAATGTTTTCTTCATTATTTGTCTACAAAACCAAAATGAAAATAACTGATAACGATAGTTTTTGGGGTTTTTTTCTCTCAATTTTGTGTTTAAATGAATAATGGAAACAATGAACAATGGCTATTTCCCGTTTCATTTGATTTTGATCCTTAAGTAATAGACATATATGTGTGTGTGTGTGTGTGTGTCCATGCTCCTAGTAAAGAATAATTTCCGGTTTACGCAACTTGCTTAAGGCCGTTATCTATTTTTACCGTTATTCATTTAAACACAAATTCAAAAAAATTAAAAATACAATTATTATCTGTTTGTTTTTTTTTGTTTTTAATATTTCATAAACTGCATTATTTTTATATGAAAACGTTACATGATGTAAAACTTTTAATATATATATATATATATATTTCTTTTACATTTATGTGAGCAAACTACAGCAGAAGTTTCAAATTGATATCTTTACATGTATTTATATTTTCCTCTTCACCTGCAGCGTCTGGTCGTGTTCTTCTGTCTCTATTGTGGATCACTCTATAGGACTTCATAGACTATTTCTTTTTACAATTACAGTCCATATATTCAGCTAATATCATTTCCATATATTTCTAAGCCTGGCACTTCTTGAGAAATCTAATAAAAAGGCTCAGGAGCGCAAATCCGAGAAACGAACTCTGTGCATTGAAGCAGAGGATTATGGGATACGCCATATAAATAACATCTTATTACGTTAGCATCCGCACCTGTCTGTCTTTTATGCACTCTTTCATATGTAGATAGACGTAGGATTCGGCGTCGCCATTTTGGCACAAATGAAAAAAAATAATAATAAAAAAAATCTGCTGCTCGTTGGAGTGAACTGCAGATATCCACAGGAAGGGGCAGACGGCACGTGGCGCTTTGTTGTGATGACGTTTACCGCAGTTTCAGTAGAAAATCGGAAATCTGTGGACGTTTTCTTTTTTCATTAAAGGTGCACTGTGTAACTTTTTGAGTGGAGTTTCCGTCACCTGCTTTGTATCCATGTAGAAGTCATTGCTTTGTCTAAAATGTGTGTTTAATTAACTACAGTGGATTTTATTGTCTTTACACACTTGCATTCTTACCGAGAGCAGGGTCACGTCTCCACAGATCTGACCAGTTTGAGTTTGAAGGTCCTATATTAGGCAAAATGAACTCTTGTGAGATTTAAGTCATGTTATCTTGTTGTTACCGCCTCAAAACAGACCTGGAGTTAATTTGTTCATTCGCACATGATTGAGTAATCCTTTATTATGAGTCTGTCTACATCTCCACAGCTCAAAATGCTCTGGTCCACCTTGTGATGTCATGAAGTTGCAGTTTTCAATTTCTGAGTTCAGTAGAGGTTGACAGTTCCAGGGAAGAAATGATCTGAAGGTGTTTGGAGTAGGGTCACATTGACCTGAAGAATTTATTTTTTTTCCTTCCCGCTCTCTTGGGGCGAGTCAGTCAGACCCAGAAATTTATTTTCAAATAAATTCTCGTCAAGCGAGAACATAAATGTTTGGGTCTGATTGACCCACCCCAAGAGAGCGGGAAGGAAAAAAAAAATTCTTCGGGCCAATGTGACCCCGAGGAGAGCATGAGGTTAAAAACTTAGTGGAGCACTTCCTGTATTCCCACAAGACCTCACAAAGTGGAACAGTATTTAGTTTGAGAGCAGAGTCGTTGCTAGACATTTGGGAGCCCTAAGCACAAATGCTTTGTGGTGCCTCATCACCCCACCCTGTCTGGAATGTACAATCATTTAGAATTGATGAGTGTGATTTGCTTTATTCCAAAACAAATTCACCGAACATGAACGTTAAAATAAAAAAATAAATACATCAAAAATTGAAATAGGTTAATAAATAAATACCACCACCATTATTATAAACAAAGATGTATGCAATGACTGCAGACTGAACACTGAACTGAACACTGAAAACACAGAAAAAGTCGATACCTTTGTAAGTAATAATGTGCACATTTCTTTGGTACATAATGTACATAAGTACAAATAACTGCACAATAGAATTTACTCAGTCAAGGAACTTTAAATAAGTTCTCTGCGAAGACTCTCTCTTCAGCATGAGTGGAGGTCCAGACACCAGATTTTGGGGGATTGTGTTGGCACTGGCACTGGCTTCTCTCCTCTCTTCACGCACTTTGGATGGATAGTTTTGCGAGGATTCACAAGCCTGATTTTTTGGTGGAGCAACGGTTCTGTTTGAGAGAAGCGCTCAGCCTAAATATACAGAGTTTGTGTGTTAAACATGTGAATGAAACAAAACACAACTCCAGGTCTGTTTGTGATGAGAAAACAACATTATAACATCGATCATAAAACAGCTTCATGTGGGCGCTTTAAGGTCTCTATCTTCATGTAAAACAGGCTTATCTGGTACCATACAGACACATTATGAGCGACTAATGCATGGGAACACGCTAATGAGTGAAATATATGTCATTTACAAAGTGCCATTGTCAAAACAAGGGATTTCACTCCAGGCGCCACTTTCCCAGTATCGCGTGAGTCCTATTCATTTGCATTGACAGGTTGACAGCTGTAATTCTTAGACATTTGGCAGTCCCGCTATGCTTCATTTCTCCAATAAAGACACGGGGAAAGGGCCTCCAGTCATTTCCAATAGAGAAGGTGTCACGACGAAGCAGGATTATATTTGAATGTGGAGGAAATGAAGGACGGTAAAAGACGGAACGTGGTAATGAGTGAAAAACAGACAATGTGAAGGAGGAATGGGACTTAAAAGCAATAAACAACAACAAGAGTCTTAATATTGTATCGGGCGATGCAGTACTGATATTGCAGACCGCAGTACATCTTTTTTTGCTAAATAATTTAGTTTTATTTAAGGTGACCATATTTCAGTTTGTGAAAACCCGGACACCTGACTGGGCGTGGGAGGTGGGGGCCTCGACATTGAGCTATAGTCGTCCCTCGCTATATCACGGTTCACCTTTTTTTTTGTAAATTTTGCATGTTTTTTTTTTTTTTTTTTTTTTACACACGGGTGGGTCAGAACTAAACCAGGTCTAAACCAGGACTAATCTTGGATTTACAACAGAGAATGCCATGCAATTGCCGCGTTTACCTTCGTGAGGTGCGGAGCTCTCCATCGGTCCTTTCTCTTGTGGTCACCTCCGAGCCCGTCCCGACAGTGAGTCCTGTTTCAATTCTGGTTTAGTCCTGGTTTATTCTTGTTTTAGTCCTACTTCAGTCGTGGATTAGTCCTCCTCTTCAGTCCTGGAATCAGTCCTGGGTTAGTCCTGGTTTAGTCTTAGTTCAGTCCGTGGCGTAGGCAGCGCAAAAGTTTGATATAATCTCGGGTTAATGGGCAGGTGTGGTCCTGTACTGGGGGTCTCCAAAAATAGACCCGTGCTGGACTCTGCGTTGTCGGGCATCATTACAGAATAAATTAATCTTCAGTTCGTACATAAAGAAGGAGGAAAAAATAAGAGATCTGGAAAAAATTATGTCAAAATGATACTGAGATCACTCTGTAAATATAAAATATATTTGAGGGGAGGGAGAGGAGGGAGGGAGGAAGTTGGGTTAATGGAGAAATAAGAAAAAGTACGTATGATATCTTCATTGGAATGTATATGATGCATTGTTCTTAATAAATAATAAATGATAAAAAAATTAAAATTAAAAAAAAAGATGGAGGAAAATAACAAAAGGACAACAGCAGCAATAAGTTTTAAGAAGGATGCAAAAAGGGTTGCACCTGTCCTGTCTGAGAAAAGTGTATAAAGTTTATGGTGAGGGGTTTTACAGCCTTAAAACAGATACAATAATTCTAAAATATAAAGTTGACTACTTTGAGGATTTCCCCTATCGTGGGTTATTTTTAGACCATAACCCCCGCGATAAACGAGGGACACTGTACTCTCACTTCACAACCTGTGCACATGGCCTCCCACTTGTCCCGGCCGGGATGGAAAACGGAGAATTTCTTGTCCAAGTCATCGTTAAATGTGCCTGAAAACTGAAAGCACTGCTCAGTTAGAAGCTCTGTTATTCAACTCGAGATTAATCTGAGCTTTATTTAAACACAATCTGAAAAGAAAGAGCTGATTTGGTTGGAACTACAACAACAAGAGGTGAGATAGTTTGTGCACTTTAACAAGTCTCTCAGGTAAAATTACTGTCACATGCGAGTCACATTAGTCAACAGTTTTTCAGTAAGTCACTCTCAGCTCCATCCATCTATTTTCTTTTATCCGGGGCCGGGTCGCAGGGGCGGCAGTCTAAGCAGGGACTCCCAGACTTCCTTCACCCCAGACATGTCCACCAGCTCCGCCGGGGGGACCCCAAGGTGTTCCCAGGCCAGCCCAGAGACACAGTCCCTCCAGCGTGTCACTCTCAGCTTTTTGTTGAAAATTGAACACAAAAACACGACTAATCCCGAAGCAAAGCAGGGTCGGGCCTGGTTAGTACTCGATTTTCCAGCTACAGAAACTGTTGTGTGCTTAGGCAAGACACTTCACCCACATTGTCTAGTATGAAAGTGGAGTGTGCGTGAGTGATGGGTTATTATGATTATGACTATGAACACTCACAGTGATCACAGAGTCCGTGTATCATTTGTTCTTTTGTTTTTCGATATAAAACCAAAAATAAGAAAATGAAAAAACAATTTTCTTCATTATTTGTCTCCAAAACCAAAATGAAAAAAACAGATAATGATTCTTTTTTTTTTTTTTTCAGTTTTCGATTTTGTTGAAATGAAAAAAAAAAAAAAAAAACGGATAACGGACGTTTCCTTTTCCCGTGACTTAAATTGTGATGCCGGACTTTTGTGCCGCATGTAGACTGAACCAGAAATAAACCAGGACTAAACCTAGGACTAAAACAGGACTAAAACAGGACTAAACCAGGACTGAAACAGGACTAAACCAGGACTAAACCAGAACTAAAACAGGACTGAAACAGGACTAAACCAGGACTGAAACAGGACTAAACCAGGACTAAACCAGGAGTGTCAGGAGGGGCCAGAGGTGCACCCGCGTAGACTGTTGGGTGATCAGGACTGAGACCGGGACCAGATCGGGACCAGGACCAGGACTGAGACCACTTTAGTCCTGGTTTAGTCTCGTTTTAGTCCTGTTTTAGTCCTGGTTCAGTCCTGGTTCAGTCCGTATGCGGCACACAAATTTAGCCTCACAGTTTAAGTCCATTATCCGTTTTTTCCAGTTTTCATTTAAACACAAAATTGAAAACTAAAAAAAACAAATCATTATCCATTTTTAAAAATTCTGACTTTGGAGACAAATACTGAAGAAAATAGTTGTTTTTTCATTTTCCCATTTTTGGTTTTATATTGAAAAACGAATGTACGAATGATACACGGATTTCACAAGCTCCTGAAAATCTGCTCTTTAAATCCACATTGTATTTTTCTTACGTTTTCAGACAATCTTAAATCTTTTTGTCGTGTGCATTGTGTCACCATGGAAACTGCTGAACATTCGCCAGCGTGACGTGCAAAGTATCAGTAACTTGAGAACAGCGTTTTTAGTTTGAGAGAAGAACTTGTGTGTCAAACATGTGCGAATGAAACAAAACACAACTTCAGCTCTGTTTGCGATGAGGAAACATTATAACATAAATCAGAAAATATCCTAATATGGGCCCTTTAATGTCTTCCGTAATATAGTCTGCTCGAAACAAACAGCAGTTAACAAGGAAACAAACAAAAAAAAAGTAACATCTTGGACTGAGAAACAGAGCAACAGTAAAGCAGTGAACTTTGTAAATCTGAGAGAAAGTTATAGATTTTGTTCTGAAAGAAACAATGAAAATGTTAGCACCTGTGATTGGAGCATCTGAAAAATGGCCGGTTGTCTGATTCAAACAGAAAGTGGGAGGAACTGTCTGGGCTGATAAAGACAGCAGTGATTATTTACTATTGTGCTTCGCTCTGAAACGTAGAGGGCGCACTGTACAGGTTAAGTAAAGATATTTGATTTGCCGTTTAGTTAAAAACCACAGGTCACTCATTGATTGAACAGCTTTACAGTTACATGAATATGGTCTGATTATATGAATGTGATATATTTTTTCTTTCTTTTTTCCTCGAAAGCACTCATATTTGTTTTGATATGGATGAACCATGTATGTCCCTGAAGTTAAAAAACTTGCTGATACGATACATATCTCGATACAGTGAGCTTTTGATTCGATGCAATATATTTCAAATCGATTCGATACAGTTCAGTGAAAATAATGACTAAATCATGGCTGTGAAATTAAACGTCTTTGTTAAATCACAAAGTTCATATGAAACACAAACATTTTAATCATCAAAACAGTGAAAATGTCAAATGTGTCACTTAAATGAGTTTCCTTCGTCTGAACAAGCAACAAAACTGAAGTGCTGTAACAAAATAATTTAGTAAAATAAACCAAAAAAAAATAAAAACTCTTGGCAATATATCGATACAGCAGCCCACAATATCGATACTGTATCATCACATTAAGCGATACGATATATTGATACTTCAATATTTTTGCACACCCCTGGTATTTAAGGTTACATACTTATTTCAGCAGGTATCAATACTAAAAAAGTCACATTCACAGGACAGAAATGAAACTCTCCTGAATCGCTTTAGAACAGGGCTCACCAAACCTTTTTTCTAAGGGGGCCACATTATGGCTCCTGACTGTGATGGGTGCCGGAGTCAGGTCAGCTGTATAACAGAACTGTATCACCCAGACGACGCAGATTATATTCTTTGAAAACCGCCACACTTTCTTTACATATCAGACAAACTGCACTCTCCTCACACTGAACAAAAAAAGAATCTGTCATCCGCTGTTCTTTGAAAACTCAACACTGTCAATTTTTCTTACTTTAACACTCACCATACTCTGCACTGCAGTACTCTGTACTACAGTACTCTGCACTGCAGTACTCTGTACTACAGTACTCTGTACTACAGTACTCTGCACTACAGTACTCTGTACTACAGTACTCTGCACTGCAGTACTCTGTACTACAGTACTCTGCACTGCAGTACTCTGTACTACAATACTCTGCACTACAGTACTCTGTACTACAGTACTCTGCACTGCAGTACTCTGCGCGTGCGTTGACTGTCACTGTTTGATCTCGAGTTTGTCAGGTAACGAAAATTTGGTGGCAAATTCTACGGCAAATGTAAATATGTCATATAATTATTTAAATATACATATACATGCTTTATATAAATATAATTTTTAATTGAAAAAAATCAACATAATACAAGATGCAGACGTGTTATTATTTGACAAAAAGTAATTTTAAAAAATAGGCCTTGACAACTTTTGAGAATTGCGTCATAGGGTCAGTTCAAGTGGTGGGGCAGAGGGGCTGGGGGCCGGTCAAAGGGGCAAGGAGGGCTGGAGTCGGCCCACAGGCCGCATCAGAACAAGTATACGAGCACATAGACTAGTATACGAACATGGACCAATATGGAATATGAATGGGACAAGACCTCATGTCACAAGATCTCATGAGACAGTCGCTATAAGATCGTGCACACAAGAGAAAAAATATCTGAGATTTTTTTTTTCTTTTTTTCCAAGTGTTTACATTTAGATTGGACAAAAAAGGGCCACGTGTTGGTGAGTTACATCTCTTACAGTTCCAAAAAGAAGTTCTAGAACACAAACAAAACTATGAAATTAAATGTGTAAGTACATTTTCCGTTTTGGCCTCACATTTTTTTATTAGAAATTATATTCAAATCTCATCTTGTCTCTTTCTCGTGGACACTATCTCGTATCTCACCTCGCCTTGTGGAAATTGTCTCGTCCCTCTCTACTTTGGAAACTTCCTGGACGACAGACACAGATATAAGACCACGTATTAACATAAAAGAAAGAATTATGATATACCACTGAAAATCACGTTCAAGAGTGTTCAGAATCAGAATTGGTATTGAGTATTGAGTCTTTTCCTTAGCATCCATACTCCCATCTTGGTAATGTAAGAGAAGTGTGTATTCTCGGCATGCCAGGCTACAGTTTCCATCTCTGCTACTCTTTAACAGTATTACAGTGCAGTCAGCAGATCTCCACGTGTCTTAAGAACAGGGATTAAGCCAGATGACGCGGATTTAAGGCTGTAAACTGCAGATCTGATCACATAATCCATAATGTCTCTTGATTTGCGCTGAGGGTTCCTCCGCTTTGTTATTTTAGCTTCTCTACAGACACATCTCTATTCTGGTCCTTCCCTTTAGCACAAACAGGCTGGGAGAGTTCAACCATGACACATTATGCTAATTTATGGATCCTTAATTTTGTTTTGGGAGGGCTAAAGTAAGTGGTGCAGATTTTGATGTCTTCATTAGTAAAAGTTCGGTTATTGTCTATGGGCTAATTCTGGTCTGTGTAGAAGTGTGTGCTTTCTACAGTTTGAAGGTGATTTTTACTTCTGTGGGGTATTAACTGCTAACACATCACATATTTAGGTCACCATGGTACCTTTTATTGTTTTGAAAATGCTATAATCAGCGAAAACGATGTATCATTATGTGTTAAACGTTTTTGATGCTTTTGAGTCTCCCCTTCCTTTTCTCTCTGAGTTATTTTTTTTTTTTACTCTTTGTTACTACAATATATTGTGATGTGTGAGCTACTAGGCCTGGCACAATAACCGCAAAAATGAATCACTGCAGTACTAAGAGGCCCATCGCGGTCAGTGTCGGGCCACTGCGATCACAGCACGTGACTAACGTGACCCGACCCAGAGTCCTGCACGGGTCCATTTTTAGAGACGTGCACCTGCCCAGACCCGTTAACATTCCACCTGTTATCGCCCGTGCCCGTGATAACCCAGGACTAACCCAGGACTAACCCAGGACTAACCCAGAACTAACCCAGAACTAACCCAGGACTAACCCAGGACTAAGGTGCGCCTGCGTAGACCGTCGGGTGATCGCAGGCGAAAGGACCGCTGCAGAGTTCCGCACCAGATGGAGGTAAACGCAGCCGTCACCCGATTGCGCTTTGCGGACACCTGCTCCGTGTGCTCTCGTAAGTCCACAGGTGCCCGACCTGGTGCGGGACTCTGACCCGACCTGGTGCGGGACTCTGGTGCGGGACTCTGACCAGACCTGGTGCGGGACTCTGATCCGACCTGGTGCGGGACTCTGACCCGACCTGGTGCAGGACTCTGACCCGACCTGGTGAAGGACTCTAAACCGACCTGGTGCAGGACTCTGACCCGACCTGGTGAAGGACTCTAAACCGACCTGGTGCAGGACTCTAATCCGACCTGGTGCTGGACTCTGACCCGACCTGGTGCTGGACTCTGACCCGACCTGGTGCAGGGGTCTAATCCGACCTGGTGCAGGACTCTAATCCGACCTGGTGCCGGACTCTGACCCGACCTGGTGCAGGGGTCTAATCCGACCTGGTGCAGGACTCTAATCCGACCTGGTGCAGGGACTCTCCGACCTGGTGCAGGGTCTAACCGACCTGGTGCAGGGACTGGTGACCCGACCTGGTGCCGGACTCTGACCCGACCTGGTGCCGGACTCTAATCCGACCTGGTGCAGGACTCTAATCCGACCTGGTGGACTCTGACCCGACCTGGTGCAGGACTCTAATCCGACCTGGTGCAGGACTCTAAATCCGACCTGGTGCAGGGGTCTAATCCGACCTGGTGGTGCCGGACTCTGACCCGACCTGGTGCCGGACTCTAATCCGACCTGGTGCGGACTCTGATCCGACCTGGTGCCGGACTCTGACCCGACCAGGTGCCGGACTCTAATCCGACCTGGTGCCGGACTCTAATCCGACCTGGTGCCGGACTCTGACCCGACCTGGTGCCGGACTCTGACCCGACCTGGTGGACTCTCCGACGACTGGTATCCGACCTGGTGCCGGACTCTAATCCGACCTGGTGCCGGACTCTGACCCGACCTGGTGCAGGACTCTGACCCGAGCTGCCACAGTGAGAGCTGGAGAGATGCAGCAGCACTTGTTCCAAAGTTATATCCGCACGACAAACAAGATACATGTGCATCTGTGCAACAAGGAGAGAGTTTTCAGTGCCGCTGGAAATATTTATAACTCCGGGGGATGGGGGATGGCGGGTGGGGGGGGTGGGGATGGCGGGTGGGGGTGGGGGATGGGGGGATGGGGGATGGCGGGTGGGGGATGGGGGTGCAATATCATCACATATTGCACTGTTGAGCTGCTATACCACACCGCAGGAGAAATTCCCTAACCATGACAGCCCTATGAGCTACTGTGTCCAAGTAATTTCCCTTGTGGATCAATAAAGTTGGTCTAAGTCCTACACCTGGTCCTACACCCGGTCTAAGTCCTGGTCCCAGTCTCGGTTGGTTCCGGTCTGGCCCTGAACCTGTTTTAGTCCTGTTCACGTAATAGGAAATGTCCGTTATCTGTTTTTTACATTTTTCATTTAAACACAAAATCGAAAAAAACGAATTGTTATCCGTTTTTTTCATTTTGGTTTTGGAGACAAATAATGAAAAAAAATATTGTGATTTTTCATTTTCTTATTTTTGGTTTTATTTTGAAAAACGAATGAACAAATGACAGACGGATTCCAGGGACTAGATCTGGAATTACAATACAATAGGTGGTTTGCAAGAACCCCGGAAGTTGTAGACCGCGCTCTGGCCAATCAGTGGAGAGCTGTGAAGCCATGATGTAAAACTTGTCGTGCCCGTCTGGGTCCCTTTTGTGGTGCAGCACAACAGTAAACAAAGCGGTCAAGATGGATGTAGACGAAGCCATTCCCGAGATCAACAATTTTCACTCTTTGCTTTGTTTGCTGTTGTGCTGGCAATTACTGGCGCATTACATACGTCACGACCAAATAGCAGCGATTGGTTAAATAAAAAAAGTACTCGCCTATTGTTGAGCGAACGAATCCTAATGCTGTGAGGTCAGACGGTTTCCACAAAGTGAAACCGGCTAATGAATCAGGCTAGTTATAACATTGTTCCCTCATCAAAAACGTGCCTTAAGAGGTTGTAGAAATCTTCCATGCATGTTTGAGTAATTTAGAGATCTTCCCTGGGTTCCATTCAAACCCTTCTTTTCAATCTCCCTAAATATACAAAAGTGTGACACAAAGCTGCAAATGACGACTTGACAAACCTGGTGCGATGTGCAGTCGTTTCATTAGCAGGAGGCGAATAACATCTCAGGTAGAAAAGAGAGGGAGGATTCAGAGCGTCAAAAACGAAAGTGCAACATTTTAATAGGTTGTTTTTGGCAGTGTTGGGGAGTAACGGATTACATGTACCGGCGTTATGTAATCAGAGTACAAATTATGAGTAAGTCTATTCGGTTACAGTTACTGTTTGAATGAGTAGTAATTGGATTACAGTTACTTTGTTGGAATAAATGGATTACATCATGGTATTTTCCTGTTTTCACATTTTGGGCTAAACCAGGTCTAAAACCAGGACCAAAACCAGGACTAAACCAGAATTAAAACCAGGACTAAACCAGGACTAAAACCAGGACTAAACCAGAATTAAAACCAGGACTAAACCAGGACTAAACAAGGACTAAACCAGGACTAAACCAGGTCTAAATCCAGGACTAAAACCAGAACTAAAACCAGGACTAAACCAGAATTAAAACCAGGACTAAACCAGGACTAAACAAGGACTAAACCAGGACTAAACAAGGACTAAGTCAGGACTAAACCAGGTCTAAATCCAGGACTAAAACCAGAACTAAAACCAGGACTAAACCAGAATTAAAACCAGGACTAAACCAGGACTAAACAAGGACTAAACCAGGACTAAACAAGGACTAAACCAGGTCTAAATCCAGGACTAAACCAGGACTAAAACCAGCACTAAACCAGGACTAAACCAAGTCTAAAACTAAATCTAAACCAGGACTAAACCAGGTCTAAACCAGAACTAAAACCAGGACTAAACAAGACTAAACAAGGACTAAACCATGTCTAAACCAGGACTAAACTAATACAATATGACACTAACAGTAGTGTGGACATAATTGTGATCTCATATAAAAATCTTTTCTCTATCAATAATATTTTTAATCTGGTCAAGTAAAGACTGAACAAACAAGAATTTGCAGGATGTGGTTGGTACATTCATGTAGTTTTAAAAACATGACAATATCAAGTCATCCAAAGTATTCAGATTATGTTATTCACTTTAAGTAATTTAATGGATTATGTTACAAACTACATTTTGGGGTATGTAATCTGTAATCTGTAAAGGAATACATTTTAAAAGTAACCTTCCCAACACTGGTTCTCGGTAAATATAGCGTTTTCAAAATAAAAGGTAACATGGTGATCTTATGCGTCAGCAGTTAAATACGCCATCGAAGTAAAACACCTCCTCTTTAACACTTCCCATTTTGCTTTGTAACTATCATAAGAGTTATTACAAAACAGAAGTCTTTTTTCTTTTCTTTTTTTTTTTTCATTTCCACCCGCTGCCTCGTTGCACATGTTGGTACAGACTCGGTAGAAATAGTGTTTTTCGGCAGTGCCTGTGAGGTGCTGCTACTCCACGGAGCTCCGAATAAATAGAAGCAGTCCATCACCGCGCTAAGTCCTGAGTAATGAGTGGCCCAAGGCTCCGGCGGAAAGCACAGAGGAAATGCAGCACCAAAACTTCTCACTCGCAACTGTTTTTACCATTTACATTATATTTGGTGTTCACTTTGTTCGGTGTGTTTATAAAAAGACGCGTCAAGGCTATGCTGTGGTACATTGGTTTTCCAGTTAAAAATAAACTTTGCTTTGAGAAGTAAAACAACTGTTGAAATTTCATGAGTACTACATTTCATAGTTTTGAAGTTTACGAGATTATAGTATGTAATTATTTCCAATGGTGTTTTAAAGAGGCATTACAAAGATCACTATATTAAATTTCATTGTTTGTTGTCGTTATATTCACCAAAATCATCGTATGAACATGCTTAATAAGTGAAACTTGTTTGCTCTTCACGCCACTCCCCCTTCTTATCTTATCTTCAGAGCAGTTTCAGCTTTGTGAAGTTGTAGTGTATTGTTTTGTATCATGCTTTTGTATATTTATAGAGAATTGCCATGACAGAATCTTAAAGGATTTAAGTAGGACCAGGAAGAGATCGCAAGATTACTCAAACATGACACTCCTTATTTACATAGTTCCCACTCTTTTTCACTGACAAAATATCAGTATTTTTCTATGACTTTTTCATGACCTAAAAGTGAATTTTCCATGATTTTACAGCACCTACATGTGTAGAATTAATGAGGATATTTTATTGTTGATTGAGTGATCATGTCTCTCTACAATTACTATTACTCAGTAATTGAACCAGCAGTAAAAGGTGTCCATAAGTGTCCTGAAGAGCACTGACCTTTGCTGATTTATCACCCTTCTTTTTGGACAAGCAGCAAGCATATCTCAACTTTAGCTGCAGGAACACTCGTTCAGGGCAGGCAGAGAGGATTCTCATGAATCTCATGACTCCCAGGATTCAGGATTCATTCTCCTGACTTAAAAAGCCTGAATTTGTTTGCTCGACAGTAGGCAGGTACTTTTTATTATTTAACCAGTTACTGCTATTTGGTCGTGATGTATGTAATGCGCCACTTATGGGACTAACTGGTATATTAAGCTTTTCCCAAATCCCGTAGGAAGAAGGACAATAACATGTTTCCCCTTGATGAAATTCACCAAACATTCTCTTTGTTCTGGCTTTAAATCCTCAATCTCGGGAATCGTTGCTGAGTGGCTGGTGCCCAGACACGCACTTCCAGACTTCTTGTAAACCGTCTAGTGCACAGGTGTCAAACATAAGGCCCGGGGGCCGGATCCGGCCCTCCAAGACCTTTAATGTGGCCTCGGCTGATTTTCTACTAAAATATTTTAATTATATTTTCTATTAAAATATTGGTAATTTTCTGCGGTGCTTAGCATAACAGCGTCTCCAGCGCCTCTGTACGTGGCCCCTCCCACCAGAGCAGCACACATGACGACTTGCATCTTTCCAAACGTTCTTAAAGGACGATCGTTTTGACTGTTGACCGTGACACCCTCATCAGAAAAATGTCCAAAAATGAGAAAAGTGGAGCCGAGTGCAGGATTGTCTAAGAAAAACTGACTTATTCCTGTTTGCATACAAGTTCAGGTTAGAACATTGTGTTGAAATTGCATTTTTCTTAAAGTTTCAGGTTGTTCATAATATTATAATATTTTGTAAAAGAAACAGTTCATCAGTTAAAAAAGATTTCTGTAATAGATTTGTGTTTCTCTGCGCAAATATTTGAACTTATTGCTGTTTTTGGGGTTTATATGCCATGAGTTTTCTGATCCGGCCCCTTTGGGATCAAAGTAGGTTGGATTCGGCCCCCAGACCAAAATGAGTTTGACACTCCTGGTCTAGTGTATTCTGAATCCTGACCAAGTCGCTGGAGAGAAATTAAATTGAGAGGAGGCACTAGGTCAGGGATGTCCACACTTTTTTCATCAAGGGCCATATATCAAACACAGACGAAGCAGAGGGTTGATCGAGGGCCGTAGACTGGTGCTCAGAACAGTGAATAGTTGAAATATGTGCATGTTTAACACGTTAGCATAAATAAAGGACTGATGGCTCATTCTAAGATCTTCAAAACCACACACAAAATATTAAATATTGGCTTTATCAAGGTAGATTTTCAGAAAACTTGCAATAAAAAGTAAATTTTTCATTGATGCAAGGTAATTTGGGTCAATTCTACTGGAAGCCTGAGGGCCAAGAAAACTTTGTCTGGGGACCGCATTTGGCCCATGGGCTATAGTTTGGACATGTTTACACTAGGTGGAGCCAGCCTGACTAGATTGACAAAAAAATCTCTTGCAATCCACCTCAGTCTTTGATAAACACTGCACCAGCCAACCTGTGGGTCAGTGGCCAATGATGTTTACATCCCGAGAGCGGGATTTGAACTGCCAACCATCGGATCAGTGGACAAACACCCTTACTAACTGAGCTACTGTCACCCTTGCATTTTTAGCTCAACTTGTTATATACTGTGCAATATGCAGAGCTGAAATCATCCAAATGATTCTAGTGAAAGTGTATAGAGTTTAAAAACACAGTGGAGCACTTCTAACCACTACGCCAACACACACTCTGACATTTTCATTCTGTTTTTAATCCCTGCCACTTCATCCCCATTCAAATTCTAATTGTTATATACAGCAACTTGTATCGAACCGGAAACCCAAGCGTGGCGTTCAAACAATGCACTTCCATTTGTGCGATGGACTCGGCAGCTGTAATCAATGCTTTGGGCGCATTAATTACACTTTGTTCAAAATTCATACGGCGCCACGGCAACCGGGGCTCACCTATAATGGAGAAGTGATATTGCCTATTCATCATGTCGAAACGCTCGGAGGAGATCTGTGGTAAAAGACTCGGAAAACAGTTACTGCAAAAGAAAATAATAATAAATCGACAAAAATGCAAATTTAAAGGTTCTGTATTACGCAAAACTGAATCTTGTGAGCTTTAAGACATGTTAGAATGTTATTACCTCCTCAAAAACAGACCTGGAGTTTCATTTATTTGAGTAACTATTAGTCTGTCTACATCTCCAAAGCTCAAAATGCTCTGTTCCAATTTGTGATGTCATGAAGTGGTGTCTCAAGTGAACAGCTATTTTACCTTTTGTTTTGTAGAGAAATTCCAGGGCTGAAATCGTCCAAATGATTCTAGTAAAGGTGTGTGGAGTTTAAAAACGCAGTGGAGCGCCTAATAAAGCACTTTTAAAAACAAATGCACTGTTGTGATAGCGCTCTGAAGGGGGAGTAACACAACAATCAAAAAAGATAGATCAAAATATTAAATGAATTATAATATGTACTTTACTAAAATAGAATAAAAATAAATAAGGAATAAAACCAATGACATCACAAGGTGGAACTAAAGGTACGGTTGAGTATCATTAAGAAGTTGCCGATACGATACATATTTCGATACATAGGCCACAATACGATAAATACCTCGATACATAGGCTACAATATGATACATACCTTGATACATAGGCCACGATATGATACATATCTTGATACATATGCCACAATATGATACATACTTGATACATATGCCACAATACGATACATATCTTGATACATAGGCCACGATATGATACATACCTTGATACATAGGCCCAATACGATACATATCTTGATACATAGGCCACGATATGATACATAGGCCACGATATGATACATACCTTGATACATAGGCCACGATATGATACATACCTTGATACATAGGCCCAATACGATACATATCTTGATACATAGGCCATGATATGATACATAGGCCACGATATGATACATATCTCGATACATAGGCCACGGTACAATACATACCTCGATACAGTGCACTTTTGATTCAATATATTTAAAATCAATTCGATACGGTTCAATAAAAAATAAAGTGTAAATCATGGCTGTGACACCAAAAGTTTTTGTTAAACCACTTCTTGGGCAAAGTTCATATGAAACACAAACATTTTAATCCTCAAAACAGTGAAAATGTCAAATGTACAACATAAATGAGTTTCCTTCCTTCAAAAAAGCAACAAAATTGTTGCACTGTAACTAAATAATTTAACAAAATATACCAAAAAATACTCTTGGGATATATCGATACAGCAGCCCCAGATATTGACACTACGTCATCACATTACACTATACGATATATCGATATTTCTGCACACCCCTACTGAGTAACACTTTATAACTAATCTGTCTACATCTCCAAAGCCCCCAATGCTCTGCTCCACCTTGTGATGTTATGAAGCGGTTTTTACCTTTTGTTCAGTAGAGATTGGAAATTCCAGGGCTGAAATCGTTCAAATGATTCTAGTGAAGGTGTATGGATCGGTATCTGTATTACCACATGACGTCACAATACCTATAAATATGCAGGGTTTGCACATGTGAATGAAACAAAACACAACTCCAAGTTTGTTTGTGATGAGGAACCATTAAATTAGATCAGAAAATAATGTAACATGTGTCCTTTAAATTCACACACTGCATTTATCTTATATTCTTGGAATAAGTGAACCAAGTGAACAGATCTCCATAGCGGTTGTAAATATGAAGTGGGCGGTGAAAATAATTATACTGCTGCCGGAAAGCCCAGTCCACTGACCGAGGATACACGCTGGGATAAAAGTCCATTCTATTCAAGGTACCAGCGCACGGCTCGGAAGTCACCGCGCAGAAAGCAGAGGAAAAATTATCCAAATTGAATCAGAATTTGAAAGGCTGCAATCAGGAAATCGCAGGGTCTGGAACTATTTAGGTAATAAGAAGTCCTTTGGCGAGACTGGATAGACCGGTGTCCCCATGGAGACAAGCTGATAAACCATCATTATGATCTCGAAAAAACGTGTTCTGAAAAGCATGGGGTTCAGTCAGATACTATAGAGATGTAAGAATACGCAAATCTCACAGAATTGGAAATAAAACACTTTTTTGCTCTGATCCACCAAGGAAGAGATGTAACAATAATTGAAATATCATATCGTCAAAAGTCAATAATGTCGTGGGTCATAACAATATATCATCACTCAAACATGTGTGAATGAAACAAAACACATCTCCAGGTCTGTTTTTTGAGGAAGTAACAATCACTGTTGGGCAAGTTACTTCAGAACTGTAATGTGTTATTTATGACTCATTACTGTCATTTCAAAGTAATTTGTTACGTTACAATATTACTGTATTTAAAATGTAAAACATTACACGACTATTGCAGTACTTTTAAGTTACTCTCACCAAAATAATGTAACTGTCGCTGATCGTCAAATAACAATCAGCGAGCGAAGATGCCGAACTTTTTGACTGAACCAGGACGACTGAACCAGGTCTAAACCAGGACTAAACCAGGTCTAAACCAGGACTAAACCAGGTCTAAACCAGGTCTAAACCAGGACTAATCCAGAACTAAATCAGGTCTAAACCAGGACTAAACCAGGACTGAACCAGTACTGAACCAGGTCTAAACCAGGTCTAAACCAGGACTAATCCAGAACTAAATCAGGTCTAAACTAGGACTAAACCAGGACTAAACCAGGACTGAACCAGAACTGAACCAGGTCTAAACTAGGACTAAACCAGGTCTAAACCAGGTCTAAACCAGGTCTAAACCAGGACTGAACCAGAACTGAACCAGGTCTAAACTAGGACTAAACCAGGTTTAAATCAGGTCTAAACCAGGACTAAACCAGGACTGAACCAGAACTGAACCAGGTCTAAACCAGGACTAAACCAGGTCTAATCTTGAACTAGGACATGGAATCTAGGACGGCCCCTGAGAGAACCCCGAGCCGGTGCAGCAGGGTGTCCGCAAAGCGTGATCAGACATCAGCTGCGATTAGCCCCATGGAGCGTGGAGTTCTGCGCTGGTCTTTCGTGTTTTTAAGCCCCCAAAACGCCATCACCGTCTAAACAAAACGCACTTCCAATAAAATATTTGTGTTGTTTTTACCCTCAAGTGTTCTCGTGTAAACAGGCCTTCAAACTGTCCGTGTTTGACTGACAGGGCACCCACAACTTTCACAAAGGTTGGATTTTTGCAGGGATTCTTTTCTATTTTCACAACATAAACCTTTTAACGTTTTTAAATCATCAAAGCGCCCTTAGTCTAGCCCCACTCGTGCACTTTACTTACACTTTTTTTGGGCCCATGCGCCAATGAGCACAAGTCATTAAAAACAAAACAGCGCCATCTTGGGTTCACCTTCCAGATTTGATTAGAGTTCTGTGGTTCTGTGTTCCATGTTTGACCTGCTCGATAAGGAAAAATGAGCACTTTTCCTAAACGGCTCAGAGCAGTCACCTCGACAACCTGCTTTTGTTGTGCGATTTGAATTTCTTTTACATTAGTTAGATTTGAATAAAACGTTTAATTTAGTCGCTTTGTTATTTCTTTAAATTCTTTTTCATGGCGTAGTCCTGGAAGATAATTAGATTAGAATGTTCTCTTCCATAAATCTTAATTTTTGAACTTTTAATTTCTGCTTAAATATAATTAAAGTTCTTTCGATAATGTAAAATTCATTCCACTTCAGTCGAAAAATGTTCAATTAAATCAAGTGCGCTGAACTTTTATAATATAATTCTTCATTATATTTCAGATTTTATGTCAGGATTTCTTAGTAAAACGCTAAATGCACATTTTTATATTGTGCTTTTCCACTTTCAAGGCACTCGAAGCTCTTTACATCATAGAAACACTCACCCATTCACACACCGGTGTACGCAAACACTAGGGGAGGGGTGGGTGAAGTGTCTTGCCCAAGGGCACAATGGCAGCATTCATTTCTGGGAGCTGGAATCGCACCAATACAGTGAATGTGTAACTTTTTCTATAGAGTGTCCATGAGATGCTTTTCTTCATGGAGATGTTATTGCTTTGTATGGAATGTTTCACAGTATGGCTTTAAAGCTTTCTAACATCAACCAGACCAAGTTACAGGTCAGATCTGTGGAGACATGACCCCTCTCACAGTCAGAATGTCTGTTTTTTAGGTATTTTTAAGCTATAAAACCACCTGTAATAGAATAAATGTAAAGTAGAGCTGTTTAATGCCTTTCTGACATCTCCATAGAAACAACCAGGTGACGGACTCCCAACCAAAAAGTTACATAATGCACCTTTAAGTAATAGTGCGATCTTACTGTACAAGAATAAGCCCATAAACCTTTGTTACTCATTCTCAACAGAAACAAAATAACAGAAAATACTGATGAAATAAGATTGCGTGTTCTGTAGTTTATAAAATAGTTGGAAATTGTCCGTATGTATATATATTCAGGGTGATTTGTAGGTGGAGTTTCCCCCTTCTGGTTTTGATATCCGTACCCCTGCTAAATTATTTTAATATCTGGTGGGACAAGGAGCTCAAAGCGATTCATGCAGCTCCACTGATATTGCTTCAAATCTTATAAAATATCCCCCCTCTGGTTTTTCGGCAACTCACACAAATAACGAATAATTTGTAAGAAAATACGTCACTTTCTGGTCAAACAAACGTTTATTCTCCCAATGATCAACCTCATTCTATACATGAATATTACCACTGAGATGAATAAATCCTCCTTTTATATGTAGGATCCAATAATCTATTAAAATAGATATAATATAATAGGTGGGATCTAGCTGAGGCCAAGATGGCAGCATCTGTTCGAGCCTTTTTTTTTTCTTTAAATTCAGATTTTCAGATACAAATAAAAAGGGCAGTGAATAAAAAAACATATTCACATATAACGGGCAATTTCAAAGCTCTAATTTAAAGGAATAATTTAAACTCATTCAAAAAGCACATTAAGGCCTCGTCCACACTAGTTCGTATTCGAGTCGTTTTCATTGCGGATGCAGTGTTCGTCCACACTAATCCCATTGAAAAGGCTCCAGAGATGGAACGATCTGGTGCCGCCAGCTCCCATGAGTTCATTTTTGAGTAAGGATCTGGTCTGGCACTGTGTGAACGCCTGAAAACACTGATACACTGATGTAGTTTTATGCACCGCGAAGTAATTCACCGCCAAAACGCTAGAATATATATCCATTCATATATACAGTCTATGTGTACGACCTGCAGACGTATAATCTCTGAAAAATTTAACATGAACCATCTCCAACGCGATAGAAGAACAGAACAAACTCACCATCAGCAGAACACCTCTCTGTCACAGAAAGAACAAATATAATCCACTGAGTCATGTCCTTTAGTCTGACAGAAGCTGAACCGCATCAGCGCACAATAGTGAGCTGTTTTTTGAGCGCTTAGTTTATGCAAATGAGCCATGCGGTTTTAAGTTTCATTTCTGTAAAACGTAAACAAATATGCTCAAAGCTGTGTGCATAGGGGATGCTTGCGGCCACAGAAATGAGTCAGTCCTCACTCTGGGCCACCATGCTCGTCTTAAAATCTGGTGTTACACTAAAAAAACAACTGAACCTTGTCGTCGGTTCACGAAAAGACTGTTTTTACACTTGTCATCTCCCTCGGCTCAAAATCAGCTGCTGCAACTTCAGACTTCGTTGTTTTTACCGCTCACCAACCTATCACGTGACCAGCGTTTCAGGCGGTTTTGCGTTACTGTGTGGACAGGGAACGCTTTGACTGCAGATACAGAAACGACGTGTCTGGATGCAGATCGTTTCTCAATACGGTGATACGCGAATTTGTTTCAGTGTAAACAGGGTTTAAAAAATAGCCTCTTTTCGCTTAATTTGGCCCAATGAGCTTGCAGAAAGTTTCAGGTCATTCTTCAGGTGTATTATGTTTGGTTTAATAAAAAAAAAAAAAAAAAAAAAAATTTATTTGTTCATGACATGTGGGTTCGGTCAAGTGGTAACGGAGGGAAACAGGGGCAGATTTTTGACATTCAAATGTCTCTTATTCAGAAACTAGAGGGACTATTGAAATAAGTAAAGTATCAGAATGTAGGAAAGAGTTACACTCCAACAGGGTCAAGTTAAACCTGTGATATTCTTTCAAGTTGTTGACAAAAAAATTTAAAAACTCATGTTGTAACGGAGGGAATGAAATATGCAGCACTTTTTGGGCAATAAATCCAAACAGTGATAACTCTTGGTTCTCACTTCCATATCCTTAACAAACTGGTTTGAATATTTGCTTCATATAGTTTTCTACCATATGGTACAAGATTAGGTTGAAAAACCTCTTACTTTTTGAGTCATGAGATTTTTTTGTAAGAAAGGTCATGGTAACGGAGGGAAAAGTAACGGAGGGAAAATTGTGCAAACAAGTAGAAGGTGCAGGATTTTGCATAATTTGTCAGCTTTTTTCTTCCGAATACTTTAATATTACTTCAACATGAAAGGAAACTATTTCTATAAAATATGTCAGTCCTTCCAAGCAAATTTTTATCATTTTAAAAACATTTTTTCAAGATCATGTACCTTCGTCAACAGTTCAAAGATGGAATAACACAAGATATGATGAAATACATCCATTTATTTACATGATTTGCAGGTCTTTGAAATTTGTAAAATAATTTTTGTTCCATGTTTCATACATGGTCTGTTTAAAACATATGTAACTTTAGAACCAAAAATGGTACAGAAAAAAGGTCAACAGTTTCATAAACTAGAGTACATATGTATCTGTTCAATACATTTTTATATCAGATGCATTAACTTGCTGTTTACTTCTCCTTAACCGGGCCCATATGTACTTCCCCATTTCTAAAAGTGGAAGTCATGTGTTTACGGTCAGACGCCAGAACCGTCTCAAGGCAAGGGGTCTCAGAACGTCAAAAACGAAACAGAAACTTATTTTAATACTTTCCCCCCACCAATTAAAGCATTTTCAAAGTAATAATAAGGTAAGAGTTGGCAATTAACACCCCATAGAACTGTAATGCCTCTCCGTATGACTCGGCTCACTTTGCCTATGTTCATTCATTTCACTCACTTAGGCGTGAATGAGTTTTTATAGGCTACTTATTGTTTTTACATTAGCTCATATTCGGTTGCTAACAGCTATTACGTTTTACAATCCAACCCAACCAGCCCCTTTAAATCGTGCCATAAAAGCGGGCCTGTTTTCTTAAGCCCGAGACATGTGCATTGAGAGCCCGTTTACACAACACATTTCCTCGCCGCGATTGTAAAGGACTTTATGGACTTTCTTCGAGACGGCCGCCCATGCTCAGACGCGCTCCGTACCATCTGCTCCAGTGTACACAGTGGCTCTTCCGCCCGCCGACGCTGACAATCGACCAACTGGCGGAAAACTAATTGCCTCGGCTGCCTGTAGCACGGCGCCCTAACCTTGGGTAATTTAACATGGGGCGAATGTAGCTCGAGGAGGCGCGCGGGCAAGCTCTTCCCCCCGGTTTATCCTCCGCAACATCTGTCCCCGCTAGCCTCGTATTGATGGTTCTGTGCCGTTTGAGTCCGCAGGTTGGTGGTGCAATTCCGGCTTTTTACAGATGAAAGCTGTTGTCCCGTCCCTGGGCAAGACACTTAATGCCGGACTCTGCGTGTGCTGGTGCGCGAATGTAACAGTAACTCAGTAGATCGGGTGACGGAACGTTGGCGCGCTGAGCCGAAGGTTGGCGGTGCAATTCCAGCTCCCACGGATGAATGCTGCCGTTGTGTCCTTGGGCAACACTTTTAACCCACTTAACTGGAAAAGTGCTACATAAATGTGACCCTTTTAGACTTAGACTTAAACAAACTTTATTGATCCACAAGGGAAATTATTTATGACATAAGGTTGAGTTGTTGTACAGTTGTAGGGAGTATTATCTGTTGCATAAGGGTAAGTTGTTGTACATTTGAAGGGAGTATTATCTGTTACATAAGTGTGAGTTGTTGTACAGTTGTAGGGAGCATTATAGTATAAATGTAGTCTTGTATCTGTCACTGTTTGAGTGGAGCTGTAGAAGTTTGTTGGAGAATGAGCTCCTCTGTCCGTCTGTACAGTAGTGTTTTGCCTCCAACAAAAATAAATAAAAATTGTGAAGGGACAGAGCAGAGAATATCAACTTTTACTTTTAGCTTCATGGCAGCTGGATTAGCATGATTTGATTAAAACAGAAGCCAAAATAACATGGGACAAATGTTGATTGTTTTTATTTATTTATTTGTATTATTACAATAACTTTTCTTACAGAAGAAAAGAAAATACACTGCTTGCTCGAAAGGGAGTGAGAAGAAGTAAAAAATACTTTTTAGTCTCACCTAGTGTTGTAGTCAACTAAATGAGACCAGGACAAGACCAAGACTTCTGAGAGTCGAGACTGAGACCGAGACCAAGACTTTTAAAGGCCAAAACGAGACCAAAACCATCTTTGTAATTTTCATCATTTATTTGTATTTAGCAGTTATTTTGGCACATATATATCAATATTTTTATAAATTTATCTCAATTTTATCACTCGTGGAGTGTCAGACTGCAAGACTGAGACAAGACCGAGTCAAAGTGCTTCAAGTCCCAGACAAGACCGAGTCCAAGCGACTTCAAGACAGAGACAAGACCAAGACAAGACCGAGACGAGACCGAGTCCAAGCGCCTTCAAGACAGAGACAAGACCAAGTCCAAGCGCCTTCAAGACAGAGACAAGACCAAGACAAGACTGAGACAAGACCGAGACAAGACCGAGTCCAAGTACCTTCAAGACTGAGACAAGACCGAGTCCAAGCGTCTTCAAGACCGAGACAAGACCGAGTCCAAGTGCCTTCAAGACAGAGACAAGACTGACTCCAAGCACCTTCAAGCCCGAGACAAGACCGAGTCAAAATGCCTTCAAGACCGAGACAAGACTGAGTCCAAGCGCCTTCAAGCCCGAGACAAGACTGAGTCAAAATGCCTTCAAGCCCGAGACAAGACCGAGTCAAAATGCCTTCAAGACTGAGACAAGACCAAGTCCAAGCTCCTTTTAGACCGAGACAAGACTGAGTCAAAATACTTTCAAGACCCAGGATAAGGCCGACTCCAAGCTCCTTTAAGACCGAGACAAGACTGAGTCCAAGCACCTTCAAGACCGAGACAAGACCGTGTCCAAGCATCTTCAAGACCGAGTCCAAGTACCTTCAAGACCAAGACAAGACCGAGTCAAAGCACCTTTAAGACCAAGACAAGACCGAGTCAAAGCACCTTCAAGACCGAGACAAGACAGAGTCCAAGCTCCTTTAAGCCAAGACAAGACCGAGTCCAAGTGACTTCAAGAGCGAGACAAGACCGAGTCCAAACGCAGTCAAGTCAGAGACGAGATCAAGACCACAAAAAAACGAATTAAAAAGGCTGGTCTCGAGTACTACACTACTCTCACCCCCATTCAGTATTTACAACTAAATGTGGTATGATATCCTAACCATTCCAACATACACTATATGTCTTTTTTTTTTGTAATATAAAATAAACACACATATACATAAATATAGCTTGAAGGACGTCCACGGTGAGCTTTTCCCAGGTTTATCCTTCGCAGAGTCTGTGCCCGGCAGCTTTGTATTGATGGTTCTGTGTCATTTACTTGGAAGAATGCAGTAATTGAAGGTCCATTTGAAAAGTCGCAGGATCAATGGCGACTAGGCAAGCTTATGGTATAGGTTTAATGGTATGGACAAGCACGCATTTCATTAAAGGGAATACAATATGTTAGTCCGCGCCATCTTTTGTGCCGTGTCCTCACCCGGCACCGGCTTTCTCGAGTGGTTTTTAACAGAAAGACGAGGTCGGTTTGAATGCATCAGCAGGTTTGGAGCGAGTTATAAGCAGAAAAATGCTGTAAATTGTAAAGCTATTATCATGCATGAAAAAATGAAAAAAACGAATCGCTTTCTTGACACATGGCGTCTTTAGAAATGAGTGGAGTTTCTGAAATGACTTTTTGCCACTTGAATTATTTATTGTGTTATTGCGTTGTATTGTGTTGAAGGTTGGTAGTTCAAGTCCCACTCCCTGCATAAACATCATCGGTAGAGCGGTCCATTAGCTCACAGGCTGGCAGTGAAATGTTCTTTCTCACAGATGAATACTGTTGTTTTGTCCTTGAGCAAGACACTTAAGGACAGAGTCTGCATACGTTGGTGTTTGAGTGTGTGTATGAATGGGTGAGTGGTTCCTTGATGTAAAGCGCTTTGAGTGCCTTGAAGGTGGAAAAGTGGTATCGTCAAAGCTGCATTAAACACATTATTACTCAATGTATAATTGAGTCCTCCTCATAGGAAGTAAAAAAAGGCTCAAGTGTCCTCTGTGTGTTTCGCTTAATGCGCCTTATAATCCGATGTGCTTTATAGTAAAAAAAAATATATACAGCAATATCAAAGGGCTCATCTCATGCTAAATAACTCTTTTCACATTGTATCTTCTGCACGTAAACAAGCACAATTTGGGTTTTGGAACATCCATTACACAATAGTTATGAAATCTTACTGATTTCTTGGAGGCATCACAGACCAGGAACTCTGAAAGACCGACTATTGCTCCTCCCCCCGCCCGTCCTGAGAAAGCACAGGCTCCGCCCTCCAAACGTGACGTAGGCGACGAGTGAGCCGCCCTTCCTCCACCCATCTCAGGGAGGGAGGGGGAAACAGGCGTGCACCCTGATAGTGGTAGGAATAAACTTTCAAACACAACGGATTCCAGGCACTCCAAACAAGTAGAAAAAGTAAAAAATCGCACGAGGAAAATATAGTTTAAAGGCCTTTATTTGAATGGCCAAAGCCAACATGTTTCAACCTTAACTGGTCTTCGTCAGGGCTTAAACAATTAACAATTTTTCCTCATGCGATTTTTTACTTTTTCTACTTGTTTGGAGTGCCTGGAATTCGTCGTGTTTAAGTTTTGATCCTTTTTCCAAGAGCACCATCTACCTGCTCCTACTGATTGGAACACCTGCAGCAAACAGCCACATTTTTGTTCTTGCTGCACAGGAATAAACTTTTATTCATCATGGCGATACAGCGCGTTCAGCCGCATGTGCTGGACCCGGAATTGGATGAGGACGGGGTGGAGGCGGGGCAGAGGCGGTGGAGCGGGGGAGGGGGCGGGGGAGCGCTTTCTGTTCTATCAAACGCCTCATAGGTGTAGCTGCCGCGTCATCATTTAGTTCGTTGTCACGTCATCATTTAGTTTCGTTTAAAAAAAATGCCAAATCAATCTAAAAACCACTTTGGCGACATATACAAGACCCACACATCACTCTTAGAAGGTAGAAAGCTCTGAAAAGTTGATTTTGCATGAGATGGACACTTTAATTGTTCAGAGAGACACGATCACTCAGTCAACAATAAAATATCCTCATTAATGTTCAATAATGGTTACACATTTATTTAGTGATTTATGAATAATGTCTATTGACTTGGGTTGCAAAGATTTGTGACTTTTAAAATATGGGTCCCCAGCAAAGAAGTTTGGGAAACACTGGAATAGACAATACAGACATTTACTCTTAGCATCATACCAGGTATATTAGGTTATGTTCAGACAGCAAGCTTAATGCTCAATTCAGATATTTTGCGAGGTCGTTCACATTTCCAGTTAAATGTGACTTGTATGTGATCTCCAGTGTGAACTTTAAACGCCCCAAAAGTGTCTCGCATATGCATCGAAGGACACGACGACATCACACACAGAGAGCATGCTCAGTGTTTACGGAAGTCGCCTAAACATGGACACAGCATTGAGCACCTGGAGATTTTAAAGTCACTGTCGTACCAGAGCCAGAACATGTACCTATTATATCGCTTATTATACTTTTGTCTGGACAAAACAGAAACTTACTAAGTATTTTTTCTCAGTTTCACACTCTGGCGGGTTAAGCTTTTTTTGCCTTTGTAGGACACTTTGAGTTTACCTACAGAAATGATCATGTCTGACTATGCTTCTTACTTTCTTCCCATTTTATTTTATTTGTAAAACATGTAACAGGTGCATTCTGACGCTTGGACTAATATAGGTCTGTACTTCATTTTCAAAACTCTTGCTAGCACCTGCTATGGAATTAGGTTAGTCGTTTGCCCACCAGTCTGAACGTAAGCGGTGCAATCCTTGCTCTACTCAATCTTGTGTCCTTGGGCAAAACCTTTGATTGTTACCTCATCAAAAACACACCTGGACATGTGTTTTGTTTCATTCACATGTTTGACTAACCCTTTATTATTAGTCTGTCTACATCTCCAAAGCTCCAGATGATCTGTTTCGAATTGTGACATCACGAAGTGGTAGTTTAAGTTTGTATCTATCTTTTTTATCTTTAGTTCAGTACAGAAAATCAATTCAGAACTGAAATTATCCAAATGTTTCTAGTGAAGGTGTATGTGGAGTTTAAAAACACAGTGCAGCAATTTCTGTATTGCCAAAAATCTTCCATCCATAATAATATTTACCTACAAGAAAATAATGTGCTCTTGCAGAACCCATCTGATGTGGCACAAACACTTAATAACTATTTTGTCAATTCAGTTAAAATTATTGGCAAATGTTTCCCTGTAAGTGATACAGTTGTCACTTCTATACCCACTACAGTATCAGTTGAACCTCCATTGAAGCCAAGCCCCGTTTCTACAGCAGACGTTGATAAAGCCATCTTACTCTTTAAATCATCAAGAGCCAAGGATATGTATGGTCTAGATACAATCATCCTAAAACAAATTGGTCAGTCTATTGTCACACCATTAACACATATAATAAATATGTCACTCAGTCAAGGGAAATTCCCTGAATCATGGAAGCCGTCAAGTGTCATTCCCATATTTAAAGGTGGTAATCCTCAGCTAACATCCAACTACAGATCAATTAGCATTCTACCTACTGTGTCAAAAGTATTTGAAAAACTTGTAGTTAAACAAATCACTAATCATCTCAATTATAGCTCTTACCCATTGCATCCAATGCAGTTTGGATTTAGAATCAATCACTCCACCGAAAAAGCAACCTGTTATTTTTTGGAAAAGGTAAAATTATTAATGGACAAGGGCATATAATAACAATAACAATAAGATCAAATTCAGTTTATCTAATTTCCGTTACATCAGAGACTCATTATCAATTGAGGCAGCAAAATCTTACTTTTTTGCCCTTATCCTCTCACATATCACATATTGTATCATCAGCTGGTCTAATACATCACTCACAACAATAAAACCCATTGAATCACTCTATAAACAAGCTCTAAAAACACTTGACAAAAAACACTACAGATACCACCATTGTCACATTTTGCAGAAATACAAATTAATGACCTGGGACAATCTTATTACATTTAAAAATATATGTCTACTGTACAAGATTAAACATGGCTCGCCCCCCCTTCGATGAATGACTTTGTTAAATTCAGATCTAGTGAGGGCAGAGTGACCAGAGGAACAGTGAGGGAAGACTGCATTATTCCTCATAGAAAAACTGTATTTGGTCAGTGTGTTTTCTCTTTCGTCAGAGCGTCTCATCAGTGGAACTCTGCCTGAAGCCGTCAGAACATCTCCCTCATTCTCTCTAAAAAGTGGCTTTTAGAAATGCAAATGTGTGAACACTAAAACTTTTATTGTATTTTTGTAATCTTATTGTACATTTGTGTAATTTTTGATGTGTAACTTTTAAGTGTATTTTCTTTTAGGATGCCTTTTTGACATCTGGCAAAGGGACCACCGATGCAAATGAGCTCTTATCAGCGAACTCAGGCACATTTACATTGTTTTGATGTTGATTAATGTGCATTGTTCCTTTTCAAATAAATAAATAAATAAATAAATGTAGGCCCCCTTTACACGTACACAGGCATTTTTAAAAACAGAGACATTTCCCTTCATTTGTAGCCGTCTTTTACACGCAAACGGCAAATTCACCTCCGAAAAAAAGAATCTTTCTAAAAACTCACTCTAGAATAGAGAGTGGAAAACAGATTTGGCGTGAGATAAACAGAGTTTTAGGAGCTGATGCGCCAAAAGTGCGACCAATGTTTAACTTTTGCTCTGATGATGCATTCAGAGCAGCAGTCGCATTTCTTCAGGTGCAAACACTTTTCATGTGTTTGTATTTGCACACACAGTTGATGTAAATGAGGCTCTGAGGTCAAACATTTTATCATTTCTTTAACAGATCTGTGGAGAGGCGAGCCCGCTCAGTAAAGCACGTTTTTCAAGGTGCATTTGAGTAATACTTACAAGTGTAATGAAATAAATGCTACAGGTTTGAATCTAATCCATGTGCCACCCAGAGGCTTGGTGTAGTTATGACAGCGCTCAGTGGCGTATGAATGCTACGTGCATGATGTTATTTTGGAAAACGGAGGGAGGGAATTGTTCATTTCTCAGCATACCTGGCTCTGTGTAAATGTAGCCATAGTGCTTTCTGTTTGAGAGAAGAACTCAGCCTAAATATGCAGGATTTGTGTGTTAAACATGTATGAATAATAATAATAATAATAATTAAAAATATATTTATTAGGAGCCTTGCTTGAAACTTAAGGTCACCTTACAACAATAAGCAAATACAAAACATAATCAAAGTTAAATACAATTAAATGAAAATGAAATGAAACAAAACTCCTGGTATGTGTTTGATGACGAAGAAACATTATGACATAAATCAGAAAACAGTTCAATATAGGCCCTTAAATTTTATTTCATTCTCTTGGAGTTAGATAAAGAATATTCTATGAATGTGACTAAATTCCTGCCCTCCAGCGGCAAATGTAAAACAATATATATTTTTTTTGTTTAGTTTCTTTTTGGGTTTTTGTATTTTTTTTCCAGTGAAATATCATGGATTATTTATTTTTGGCATAATTTACATAGCTTTTCTTTTCTAATAAAACCACTTTGTCCTTGAATATCTTTAAACAGATTTATAATGAGCAGAGGATTAATGCTTTCTTTCAAACATCAAAGTGTCACTCAAAATCCCCATTTCCATAAATACAGCTTTTAAGATCCAGCAGAAATCATTACTGTGGAGGGAGTGTGGTACGGTGGGAGCAGGCAGATAGAAAACGGCCGAACGGGAAATCAAAGTGTAATCAGAAGGTTGGGTTTGGCACGCTTTAGTTAAAATTCATGGCTCAGATGTGTAGTCATATCTATTCCACATGACAGCTCCCAGTCAATCTATTACAGGGCTTTTTGATCTGGCAGCCTGATGGCATGTCCAATGTGGAAATGTGTTTTGGTTAGAAACATTTTCAGGTTAGGAAAATATAATCAAACGTGCTGCTGTAGGGATGGAGTTTTGTTATAGAAAAGTTGTGAGCCAAACATCATGCGGGTGTTCTACATGTGGTGTCACAAAAAAAAGGTTTTAAAATAGACTGAAAATTCAAAAAAGAAACACAGAACAGACTTAAACAGGAAATTTTCAGGAGCCTGTGATCAATATGATAATGCAATTTTCAACTAAAAGGTGAGAGTGACTAAGGCCCCGTCCACACTAGTACATATTTGAATAGTTTTCGTTGCGGATGCAGAGTTCCTCCAGACTAATCCAATTGAAAACGTCTCCAGAGGCGGAACGATCTGGTGCCGCCAGCTCCCAACGAATTCATCTGAGTACAGATCTGATCTGGCACCGTGTGGACGCCTGAAAACACTGATGTTGGTTTATGCGAAGTAGCTAATTCACCACTAGAGAGGCTAGCATATATTCATATATGTGGTCTATGTGTACGACCTGCAGATGTATAATCTCTGAAAAGTTTCACATGAACCAGAACACCCCTCTGTCACAGAAAGAACACTCATATTCCACTGAGTCGTGTCCTTTAGTCCGACAGAAGCTGAACCGCATCAGCGCACAAGAAACAAGCTGTTTTGAGCGCTCAGTTAATTAATACATTTTTTAAAACAAATTGCAGTGTATTTCTGCCACCCTCCCACGTGACAACGAACTAAAGCTGCTACAACGATGACGCGGCAGATACACCTATGACATAGCAGAAAGCACTTCACACCCGCCTCCCTCCCCGCTCCTCTGCCTCCACCCCACATCGGCTGACAATTCCCGCATGAACACCTAAACAACACTGCAGTGTACAATAAGTTTATCTACTTGTGTTTACCAATCAGTAATGTTCAGCTGATGTCGACGCGGTGCTTGAAGCTTCGTGCACCTCAAAGTCCTCGTCCGATTCCGGGTCCAACACATGCGGCTGAACGCGCTGTATCTCCATGATGAATAAAAGTTTATTCCTACCACTATCAGGGTGCACACCTGTCTCCCCCTCCCTCCCTGAGATGGGCGGAGGAAGGGCGGCTCACTCAGAGCCTACGTCACTTTTGGAGGGCAGAGCCTGTGCTTTCTCAGGGATGAGCAATAGTCATTCATTCATAGTTCCTGGTCTGTGACTGCCTCCAAGAAATCAGTCAGATTTCATAACTATTGTGTAATGAATGCTCCAAAACCCAAATAGTGCTTGTAAATGTGCAGAAGATACAATGTGAAAAGAGTTATTTTACAGAGATGGGCCATGCTGTGAAACATTCCAGTCTAAGCAATTATAACTGCTGAACAATGACATAGTTCACCTTTAAACTTCTTCACTGACCCTTGTGCCCTCTATACTGACACTTTAATTTGCTTTTTTCATCCATTTACCTTTAAAACATTTGTACATATTTAAATGCAAGATATGGCATCAAAATGTATTATTAAAAACCACAGAATAATCCTTTTAAAACTCACGTGTACATGTCCAACTTTACTCACCCACAGACAATTAAACTGAGACATAAACGTGACTCAAAATAACTTTATAGAACTCCCCCTTTCCTCTATATTTCCCGCAGTCATCCATATGGTCCCAGTCTCCGCTCCATCGCTGGAAGTTTTAGCCCGGCTCTGTTTTGACTTGAGCAGGAGTAATTGCTTTTTACCGTCTCAGCGGCTGGAGCAGAAGTGAATGTAAATACGCCGAAATGAGTTCACCCGAAGAGCGGAGGAGGTGAGAAGTAATAAGGACCAATGCTATCACTGGGGAGAACAAAACGCACTGATTACATGTATTTCCAGAGGCACATTATGCGAGCGCTACGGGACGAAACAGCTGATTTTTGCTTTTTTTTTTTTCAGTTCAGAGTTCAGTAGCATTGGGGTGTTTTATTTTCATGACGCGTTGGAAAAAATAGCACGTTTAATCACCGGCTCCGGGGAATTTTTAGTTGGTTTAGAATGAAGTTATTTAAGATCTTGGAGCAGTTTGGGATTAAGGCGTCATAAATTGGCTGATACAGCGTGTAGGAATGAAAATATATATATGGAATGAAATATATATGAGATAGAGATACTGTAGCAACATTTACACTGCGCTTCTCAATCACTTTTATGTCTCATTCAAAGGTCTCAGTGCAGTTTAACAGGAGGACTGGGCAGTTTGAGGTAAGGAAGAGCCCTCTGGACAAAAGTGTCCCTCCTCTATGTCCTGCAGCATCACAGTGGTCTGCAAGGGGCGCCAGGTGAACACAACAGGAAAGGCCTCACTCTTACTCTGCTCTGGGGTTTCGGTTGGTGGTAAAATGGTTCATTCCCTCAAAGTGTTTCCTCTGGAAGGTGTCCGAGTATTTAATCTCTCACATTAGCTGCCACATACGGTGTAAACATTGTGTTAAAAGCCTGTAGCATTTCAAATGTCCATAACCATATACCATATTTTTTGGACTATAAGTCGCACTTTTTTTCATGGTTTGACAACTGAAAGCATCCTGTTGGGATTCAGAAAGGCCGGAATAATTCTAACTGGAACTGATGCTGAGTCTGATGACAGCGACACAGAAGAGGAAGCAGCACTTCGTTTACTTCCGAAGGTTGCTGAGTTGCTCAGAATTGACACCGAGGATGAAGAATTGAATGGATTTAGTAATTTGGAGTGAGATGGAGAGTTTGGTAAACTAGTTCTGTTCTGTTGTTTATGCTATAGTTATCTGAAGATAAGAAAGAACTGTTCATATGTGACGTTAACAGTCTGTTGTTCTCTCTTCTCTTGTTATTACTAGAACTTGACTTTCAACATGAAATATCACTTCCTGGTCTCTTGGGTCTCTTTGGTTGCTGTGACTTAAACTCCGGAGTGACCTGTTGTCCGAAAAATGCAATATGTAGTACTAATACACTAGTAATAATTATAATAATACATTATTAAACAGACTAGAGTCACCAGTACACATTAGTGAACACTGAGTGTGAGACAGAGCTTTGGGATGTACAGACACATAAAGTTGAGAAACACTGTTAATGTGAAAATTTTTCAAGCCCCAGAGGTTTCATTGGTTTCACAATTCAGTCATCCCAAACTCTGGGTAAAACTCTGTCTGTCCTGGGGTAAATAAACCAACACAAGACTGCCAATTTGCACCATCAGCCAGCTGACCATTAACTTTCATTGTTTTATTGTCCCAGAGGGAAACAGTTGTGCAGAAGTGTCAGACATACAGCAGACATACAATACAATTCAATAATACACAAAACCACAGCTTAAGCTTTGCTCAACAATGCAGACAAACATGCACTTAAAAACAGCAAAAAAAAAAAAAAACAGGAGATGTAACCGTATTCCACCAGGACTGATCCAAGCTATAACAGAGCATCCATCCTAGTTATGGCTTCAGAAATAAAGGAAGGCCGAGCTCTCTGAGTCCTGATCTGAGGCATTCTCAGACGCCGCCCAGAAGGAAGGAGGTTAAATTCTTCAAAGAGCGGACGGTCAGGGCTCTCCAGTATTTGTTGGGCCTTGCAAATCACCCTTCTGTTGTAGATGTCCTGCAGCTGGGACCGCTGTAAGCCTATAATTTTACCTGCCTCTTGCACCAACCAAGCCAGACGATTTCTATTTGACACAGAAAGGGAACTGAACCAGCAGACAATACAAAATGCAAGAATACAATCACTCATTTATACAGAGACAAGGAGGATAAAGTGTCTTACACAAGGAAACAACTACAACAAAACAAAAAACATAACTAATTCTAAACACAGTAGTTTCTTCCCCTCTATTCCCAACCATTTTAGTAAATTGGCTGTCACTTTCTGATTTATCTCAATTATGTTATTTTTATCAGTTTTTAATTTTGTTTAACTATAAATATAGAACGACCTTTGTTATTTCCGCTCATATAGCAGAGATATCCTAGTCCGCTGTCTACCTAATCAATCATAAACCCAAACATCACAGACAAAAAACTGAAAATGTCCCTCTTAAATGCTATGTTTTGGTCATAGCTGTAATAAATGAAGCCTGGTGGTGATTAATGTAATGTTTGTGCTCTATAATGGCCTCAGTAATCAGCGTGGCCATCCCATCCATCATGCTTGGTTTGCCGGTGCCCCGCACGGGTCCCTGCTAGCCGCTGTCGCTCACTGGGACTGTGGGTGGCGCCGTACTGGAGTGGCAGCCGTGATGGATACTCCTCTATTATCAGAACGTGCCCCATGTCCACTAGGAGTTATATAGGACGTGTATTAATGGACTGCAAATAAAGTCTAATGAAGCGGGAGTATGTATTTAAAGAGTGGCTGTAAGGAGGGGGCAAAATCAACTTTTTTTAGCTTTCTGGCATGTTGGTCCCTCATCAAAAACATGCCTGAAGTGGTTTCCGGAAATATTTGTGCAAAGTCGAATCCTCCTTTCACTTCGTTACGTTCAGACTGCAGGGCTTAATGCTTAATTCAGATTTTTTTGTGAAATCCAATGTTTTTTGCGAGGTTGTTCACATTTCCAATTAAATGCGACTTGTATGTGATCTCCAGTGTGAACATTAAATGGCCCAAAAGTGTCCCTCATGCGCAATGGAGGACACGATGACGTCAACTGCAGTGAGCGTGCTCTGTGTTTACAAAAGTTGTCCAAACATGGACGCGAGCATTGAGCACCTGGAGATTTTAAAGTTCCTCTCGTACCAGAGCCAGAACATGAACAACTTACTTTTTTTAAGGAGGAGATTGAGAAGGAGAAGGATGAGGTTTTTGGCCATGGCGTTCTGTGGGACAGCGGCAGCAACATCCATTGAAAGGAACGTGTGGATGTGGAGACGTAGCCAAGAGTGGTGAGTGGTGATGTGTTTCACTTCAGTGACACGGAGTTCATTAACAATTTCCGCCTACTTCAGCTCAGAATAGTGACGTTTGTGGCTTGTTGATAACGTGTAGGTCGGATGAATGCACTTTGGTCATTCAGACTGAAGTCGCATGTCAAAAGATCAGATATGTATCGGTTTCAGGACCACATATCGAAGTGTCCTGGGTCGCATTTGAAAAAATCGGATCTGTGTTGTTCAGACTGTCATTAAAAGATCAGATACAGGTCACATAGGAGCCAAAAAATCGGATTTGGGTCACTTCAGGCTGCAGTCTAATCGTAGCCGTAGAAGAGACCGTGAATCTTGAAAGGCTACGTTTATATGATGAGAGTCTGAACAGAAGATAAAAAAGTGGTGTCGCATCTTTACTTTTTATTCCACGTTTAGATGATTTCCGAAGCCCGATGAGTTTTTGGAATATAGACCAAGGTTTATTCTTGTTACAGCAGATATGGACAGGGCCTAGGCTTGCCCTGGCCAGAGCCCTACAGCTTCTCTCCACCAGCAGTATGTCCCTACCACATCTTGCCCCATCTCCCAAGTCTCTCCCCAGTATCTGCCCATGTATCTCCCCAGAGCATTTGAGCTCTGAGTATTTATACAGAAATACAAGTTACATACATCAAAGCAGAATGACTTTGGTTTCAGAGGCTGGTGCCAAATTAATATACAGTTGAGGATAACAAAGGGCTTCCTGAAGGAGGAGACAGTTGTGCCTGATGAACCTTTACACATGTTAACGACTGGTCTGGGCTTCAGGTAGAAATCACATTCATTTACACAAGACAGATTGAGAGAAATCTTTCCATAATCTAAATTTCTATCACAGGTGGTTTCAGATTTTTGCGTTTTTAAGCCCCAAAAGTACCATCACCCTCTAAACGAAAGGCACTTCCGATAAAATATTTTATCATTGTCAACAGGCCCTAAGGCTTCCCCCACAAGCCTATGTAATCAGGAAGTTCTTTGCAGTGCTTCCCATAGTCCCAACACACAGCAAAGGCCGAAAAGACGAAGGCCGTGTCTCATTTCCTCGTGTCCTTCTCCTTAATTCCTCTCCACAGGAAGTTCCCACCCACAGAGCAAAGAGAGAGGATCTTAACTCCTCACTGAGACCAACAAAGTTTGATTCTTTTCTCTTTGTCTGCTCCTGAAGCCTCCCTCAGGTTTACTCCTTCCTTTCGTGGTTTTCTTTCTGACACCACTTACAGTAATATGACACATTTGATTGACAGCTGAAAAATGGAGGATCAAGGAGACGGAAACAAGGAAAGAAACTTGAGACCAGAGCGTCAAAAACAAAACTGAAACTAATTCAGCTTTGTATATGTTGTTTTGCATTTTCAAATTAAGAAAGGGTAACACTGTGATCTAAATATGGTATGTGTTCGCAATGAATACCCCATAGAAGTGTAATTATGTTCTGTTTATTATGTTCTGTTACAGTAGCTAAAGGAGTGAGTAGACATCCCTGAAGTCGTTCATGAGTCTGTCTTGAGAAAAGGAAGTATTATGTTGAAATGTGTGTAAAATCCCTCAGTCGTCCAGGTAGAAACCATGGCAAAAGAAGAAACAATTTGTCAACTAGACAAAAGTTTATTTTAGTCAAATACATTTTGCAGCTCATCCAAGCTGCTTCCTCAGTTCTGGTCAGACGCTGGTGGATACTGCCTGAAGGGAGACATTGAAACTATTCTGAATCTAACTCACCTACTTGTTTACAGTCTCTGCTAGTTATCCAGGCCTATTGAACTAGACTGAGTGTGGGGTTTTATTACCATAATCATTCAGGGCCATAATGGAGCTTTCACTCCTCTGGGCCTGACCTGGCTACCCCGTTGTTTTCTTCGTTTGTTTGATTTAGGTTTGAGGATGGAGTTGGAAATAGGAGACGAATGATGTCTGAGTCAAGGAAGGATTCTCTTTCTTAACAAAAACAGCCTCTTTAACTCCCCTCTAAAACCAATTATTCTCTGTACTTTTCTCTGTACCTCACTATCCTCAAAGCAGTGGCCTGTGGCTTTTAGGTGGAGATTTACAGCAGACTGAGGTCCTGTGTTGCTCTCTCGTCTGTGTTGGTACATCCTCTTGTCAAGTGGCTGATTTGTTTCTACAATGTCTTCACTACGCTGCATGGAGTAGACCACGTTGCTTTGTTTGTGGCTCAGTACGGCTCAGTTTTGTTGAAATTGAACACAGTGTCACTGGTTTTGACTTATGGTGTGCCTCAAGGGTCAGTCTTGGGACCCCATTTTTTCTATAACTAAGTTGTTTAATTCACATTATTTATGAGTGAAATACTATAATATAATATTTAGTAGCTACTTCATACTAAAACATACAGATATTTTCATTCAGTTTTGAAAGCATCCCATAGTGGATACGGTAAGATACTATATTTGACTCTCACCCAATCCCTTCTTGAACCACACAACGATTGCCTTATATGTCCCCTCTTTTTCTGTCATTCATGCTGCATATTTCCGTTTTCCACTCCACCTCGACCTCAACAGCAGGACGATCAACCTTCTCAGCCTCTCCACGTCAGCTTATTAACTCATTTGGTCGACCGCTCATCCTGGGAACCGAAGATAAAATTTCAAATCCGACTCAGATCTCGGTAGCGCAGTTCCAGCCCCCACATGAAAACAGTTGAGTTGTGCCCTTGAGCTAGACGAAAGAATTGAAGTGAGTGGTTCCTCGATGCGCTTAGAGTGCCTTGAGAAGTGCGATGAAACTTTGACCAAATCATTTCTGTCTATTAACCCCATAATAAACCATAAAATCTGAAATCCTACAGTGTGGAAAATCCGAGGTCCATACATACATAGAAGAGAGCGGTGATGCATTACGGGGCCGGTGGCTTTTCTCCTGACAGCAGAGTGTTATTAGCCGTAGATAGTGCTGCTGTAGAGTGCTGGCCTGGTGCTTTTTGTCTCTGACGTGGCACATCGCACTGAACTACAGACATGCACAGGGACCCCAGGGACCACGCATGGAGAGATGGAAAGATTAGAATCAAGATACACACTGGGGGAGTTCAGAGCTGTTTTAGATTTGGCTCACTGTGAAATATTGTGTTTTTGTTAAATACACACTCTCTCAACCAGAGCTAAACTAACTTTAAACCAGGACTAAACCAGGTCTAAACTAAGGCTAAACAAGGAGTAAAAGAGGACTACATCAGTTCTAAACCAGGTCTAAATCAGAACTAAAACAGGATTTAACCAGGACTAAATCAGAACTTAAACCAGGTCTAAACCAGAACTAAACTAAGACTAAACCAGGACTATATCAGGTGTAATCCAGGTCTAAACCAGGTCTAAAACCAAGACTAAACCAGGACTAAAACAGGAATTAACCAGGACTAAATCAGAACTAAAACCAGGATTAAACCAGGACTAAAATCAAGACTAAACCAGGACTAAAACTAGGACTAAACCAGGTCTAAAACCAGGATTAAACCAGGATTAAAATCAAGACTAAACCAGGACTAAAACCAGGTCTAAACCAGGTCTAAAACTAGGTCTAAAACCAGGATTAAACCAGGACTAAAACCATGACTAAACCAGGTATATACCAGGTCTAAAACTAGGAGTAAAACAAGGACAAACCAGAACTAAAACCAGGTCTAAACCAGGACTAAAACCAGGTCTAAACCAGGTCTAAAACTAGGACTAAATCAGGATTTAACCAGGATTAAAACCAGAAATAAAACCAGGTCTAAACCAGGACTAAAACCAGGAATAAACCAGGTCTAAACCAGGTCTAAAACTAGGAGTAAAACAAGGATAAACCAGAACTAAAACCAGGTCTAAACCAGGACTAAAACCAGGACTAAACCAGGACTAAAACCAGGACTAAAACCAGGACTAAAACCAGGTCTAAACCAGGACTAAACCAGGTCTAAATCAGGACTAAACCAGGTCTAAACCAGGACTAAAACCAGGACTAAAACCAGGGCTAAACCAGGACTAAACCAGGACTAAACCATGGCTAAACCAGGACTAAAACCAGAGCTAAAAGCAGGACTGAACCAGGTCTAAACCAGGACTAAAGCAGGACATTATAACACACACATTTTAACATAGATCAGAAAATACCGTAATATCCCACGATGACAAAATCCCATAAAAGTTCCCCGCTATAATCCGCGGTGCCCTCTACTTCCCCTTCCAGAGGCGGGCGAGTGGCTGTGGGCTGGCACGGCGGACGCGGCGACAGGTCCGGGGCGCGGCGCTGATACATGGGACAGCTCCCCGCGCTCTGTCCGCACACTCCAGCCCCCCCGGCGCCCCGCTTCATCTCACCGATAGCAGCTGTAGCCGGGGGGCGCGTGTAGCTGCCGCGTGGCTAATGCGAGTGTCAAAGCGCGCCTCCCTCCAGCGTGCCACAGGGGGCGCTCTTGTCAGGTTCAGGCTCCGAGCGGCAGGACACACTTCAGAAATGTCCTTTGTGGAACGGGCAGGAGTTTGCCACGGGCGGAGATGTCAGGAGGGTCGGAGAGGATGAGATCAAATGTGAAAAATGTCGGTATGTTTTCAGAAACGCGAGGTTGAAATGAAATCGCTGTTTTGATATAGTTGTGTTATTCAGATGAAAAAGACTGGTTAATGAAAAAAAATGAAAAAAACAGTTCAAAGTGTATTTTTAAGAATCATATTTCAAAACCCAAAAACATGAAAGAATTATTTAGTTAGACATGTACTTCTAAGCATCAGGCCTTCAATTATTTACAGCCTATATATGATAAAGATGAAGACTTTTCTTTTGTCTTTTTTAATGCTTATGTAATTTTATTTCATAACCAAATGAATGAATGTGCTATTTTATTTATTTAATTTTATTTATTTATTTATTTATTCATTCATTTTTTAATTTATTTAATTTTATTCTTTTACTTGTACACCGCCGTGCTTGTTTACCACGCCCACTGGACTTCAGGAACACAAGATACTACTACTACTACTACTACTACTACTACTACTACTACTACTACTACTACTACTACTACTACTACTACTACTACTACTACTACTACTACTACTACTACTACTGCTGCTGCTACGATTACTACTGCTACTCCTACGACTACTACTACAGCTACTATTTTTACTATTACTACTCCTACTACTCCTATTACTACTACTGCTACTACTACTACTACTCTAATGATTGCTAGTATTATTATTACTACTATGACTTCTACTACTGCTACTACTATTTACTACTACTCCTACAATTGCTACTATTATTATTACTACTACTATTACAACTTCTACTCCTACAACTCTTACTACTGCTACTACGATTACTAATACTACTCTTACGACTGCTACCACTACTATTATTACTACTACTATGACTTTTACTACAGCTATTATTATTACTACCTCTGCTAATACTATTACTTACTACTACTCCTACTACTACTACTACTGTAATGATTGCTAGTATTATTATTACTACTATGACTTCTACTACTGCTACTACTATTTACTACTACTCCTTTGACTGCTACTATTATTATTATTATTACTACTACTACTACTCTTACGACTGCTACTATATTATTACTACTACTATTACAACTTCTACTTCTACAACTCTTACTACTGCTACTATGACTACTAATACTACTCTTACAACTGCTACCACTACTATTATTACTACTACTATGACTTTTACTACAGCTATTATTATTACTACTACTGCTAATACTATTACTTACTACTACTCCTACGACTGTTACTACTGCTAATACTATTACTTACTACTACTCCTATGACTGCTACTACTGCTACTACTATTACTGTAATGATTGCTAGTATTATTATTACTACTATGACTTCTACTACGGTTACTACTATTTACTACTACTCCTACGACTGCTACTATTATTATTACTACTACTACTCCTACGACTGCTACTATTATTATTATTACTACTACTACAACTTCTACTCCTACAACTCTTACTACTGCTACTACGATTATTAATACTACTCTTACGACTGCTACCACTACTATTAGTACTACTACTCCTTTGACTGCTACTATTATTATTATTACTACTACTACTACTCTTACGACTGCTACTATTATTACTACTACTATTACAACTTCTACTCCTACAACTCTTACTACTGCTACTACGATTATTAATACTACTCTTACGACTGCTACCACTACTATTAGTACTACTACTACAACTTCTACTGCTGCTGCTATTATTACTACTACTCCTACGACTACTACTACTGCTACTACTATTACAACTACTACTCCTACGATTCCTACTGATACTACTGCTACTGCTACTATTATTACTACTACTCCTGTGACTGCTACTATTGCTGCTACTGCTACTATTATTTACTCCTACTGTTGCTACTATTACTACTATTATGAGTACTGCTACTACTACTACTACTACTACTACTACTCTGCTGCTTTGAGTATTACTACTGCTCCTACTACTACTCCTACTCCTACTACTACTACTACCTACTACTGCTCCTACTACTACTACTCCTACTACTGCTCCTACTGCTCCTACTGCTCCTACTACTACTCCTCCTACTCCTACTGCTCCTACTACTACTACTACTGCTCCTACTACTACTGCTCCTACTACTACTACTACTGCTCCTACTACTCCTACTACTACTACTACTACTACTACTCCTACTACTACTACTACTGCTCCTACTACTACTACTACTACTACTACTACTACTACTGCTCCTACTGCTCCTACTACTCCTACTACTACTCCTACTACTACTACTCCTACTCCTCCTACTCCTACTACTCCTACTACTACTACTACTACTGCTACTACTACTACTACTGCTCCTACTACTACTACTACTACTACTACTGCTACTACTACTACTACTACTACTCCTACTACTACTACTACTGCTACTAGTATTACTACTACTATTACTGCTACTACTGCTACTACTGCTAACATTACAATTGACAGTATTATCAGATCGATGACTCCACTCTCTCTGTACACTCCTCATTATATGAAGATTTTATTCATTTTTCACTTTTTTGTTTGGACCCCCTCTCCCTTATAGAGCGCACTTGTAATATCTGCTGCCGTCGCATTTATCCTGCACCTCTCCTTCTTTATATTCACTTGACATTCCCCTATACACACATCGAGCATTAGCATTGTGTTTGATTCATCCCTGTTTGTTCCTTTGTGTCGATAAAGAGCGTGACGCGGATTCGGCGGGAGGGCTGCGCTATTGTTTGGCTTCTGAATTCCATTTCCGAAGCGGCGTGCTGCGAAACGCCAGACATGCGACGCAGAGCTGGGATGGGCCCGCTGCTGGCATACAGACAGCTTTTCATTAGGCTAATATTTCTCTCGTGCACTGGACACTCCGTTATGTACGCTGTAGTCACTGCGCAATAAGGAGTAGACGAGAAAACGTAGAAAGAGATAGTTGGTGTAATATAGTTGTCCATATGTTCTGTTAATCCTTATATCATTTTTGCACTATTTTTTCCTTTTCTTTTGTGTAAAGCTGAGATATATTTATATTATTATATTTCTTAATTTTATTTTTATATGACGTACATATACAGTTATGTAATTAGGCCTTATTTGACACCAGTCTCTTGCTGTTTTTGCTACTTACTAAGACTTTATTATTACCATTTATATTTATTTTTTCTTTGGTATTATATTATTAATTTTATGCAGAATTGAGTGAATCTTTTTGGCCTCCACAAAATTTTCCACAGAAAAAATAACTGCCAACTCCTGGGCTAGATAAAGCTCTTTATGTCAGTGCAAATAAAACTATTGGCTACAGCTTCTCAGTGGTGGAAAGTAACAAAGTACAAACGTAAAAGTAATGTACTTAAGTATATTTTACAGTGGGAACTTTACTTCATTACATTGAAGAGCAGGTTTGGTACATTCTACATTTTTCATGCAATAAATATGACATCACATGGTGTTTTCAGTTTGAGAGAAAAACTCATGTACAGTGGTCCCTTGTTTATCGCGGGGGTTACGCTCTAAAAATAACCCGCGATAGGTGAAATCCACGAAGTAGTCGACTTTATTTTCCAATTTTTATATCTGTTTTAAGTCTGTAAAACCGGCACACGCTTTATACACTTTTCTCACACAGGTAAGTTAACCTTTTTTGCATTCTTCTTAAAACATATTCCTGCTGTCATCCTTATGTTATTTTCTTCCTTTTTTGTGTAATGAACCGAAGATTCATTTATTCCGTAATGGAGCCCTACAGCGCAGAATCCTGCACGGGTCAGTTTATGGAGACCCGCACCTGCACAGTACAACACCGCACCCGCCCGTTAACCTGAGATTATATCAAATTTCTGTGCTGCATACGCCATGGACTGAACCAAGACTAAACCAGGACTAACCCAGGACTGATTCCAGGACTGAAGAGGAGGACTAAACCAGGAAAGAACAAGGACTAAAACAGAACTAAAACAGGACTAAACCAAGACTCACTTCTGATAAAATATTTTGTTGTTTTTACCCACAAGCGTTCTCGTGTAAACAGGCCCTAAGCCCATTTCATCAAGTCTCAAGTCCTAAAAATAGTGACTCAAGTCTGACTGGAGTCAAGTCGTGACTCCCCCACCTCTGGAAGAACAGTCAAAAGTGCAACTCCCAAAAAAAGAACTACAACAACAACAACAACAACATCATCCACTACTGTGCCAAGTCTCACGAGAATTATTTGAACCTTTCTGACTCTTCATCACAACAGGAGCTGACATAAATAAAGTGACTGAGTTAAACCTGCACACGTATGATCTCACACGTTTAAATGCATTTATAAAGGAACTTCCGAAGTGCATTTAACCAATTTCAGATGCACCGTTTGTCTAAGTCCGTCTGATAAATCTGCCAACATTGACCATAGTGGCAGTCAGCTGACACCTCTGATGAACGTAGACGCCTTACTGCCCAAACATGTCAGATAAATAACAGCTTTTTACACTAGTCTGATACTGTCTCAATGTCAAAGAAACCTAGCACCCAGCAGTACAATGCAGTAGAACTATTACACTTGTTTTGTTTTTTTTAATGGTTGAATAAATTGTATGACATTTCATCAGTCAAACTCATTTTTGCACTCTTTTCCCGTACGACCTCTTGTATGTAACTGTGATATACTGTATTTATATTACCATAAAGTTTGCCTAAGTCTAAAAGTTAAAGCAAAAACAACACAACTCAAACAGTTTTAACCACTAATAAACTGTAAACCTGCTTCTAAAAAAAGTCCACCGAAGCTTGAACAGTCGTAAACAGATTCGGATCCCCTGCGTTAATTACAACTCTGCTCACTTTATAACACTTTTACTACTTTACTCTGCTCGCTGTGAAACTCCAGACTTGGGCGGGAGCTGAGGATGGGCCGAGAGCCAGGCGTCAGACAGAGGAGCTTTTCATTAGGCTAATATTTCTCCTGTGCATTGGCCGCTCCACTCGCTCGCTCGTCTCTCAGAGCAGAGCCAGCGCTGATGGGAGACCTCCTGACCCGAGCCTTTTAAATGATATGAAAGAGTCCCGAGGTGCGCGCTGAAATGACGTGGATTTATTACAATGGCTTCTGCGCACCGCCAGATGAAATGTTTTACACTAGCTTGTTTCAGTGAGGGGATTGTGACTAGTCTCACTCAAGTCCCGCGCTTTTAGCTGAGACTAGGAGTTTATTTAAGTATTGGAGACAAGCGGAAAGTTGACTGTTGAATGTCGGTAGTGGATAAATCCGAGTCACTTCTCCCGACATCCGTTGCAAATGCGTTCCATTGCAACTCGGGATGTAAACAATAACCAAAATATCGTGATATCGTATCGTCAAAAGTCTCTCAGTAATATCATGGACCATCACAATATAACAAATCACAAGTTTCTTTGCTTAAATTCATTGTTATGGTGCAGCAATAGCTAAAAAAGCAGAGAGAACTACATAGACCATGATCCTTTGCTCCATTTTGGTGCAAAGTACATGAAGAAATAACAGTTCTAAGCACTTTTAAATCTTAGTTCTTTGGATTAAGTCTTGTTAAGGCATTTAAAGAGGAAAAAGTAGCATATTTCTCCACAAAATATCACAATAATTATCGTATCGTGAGATGTATAATGTGTAAATATCGTACTGTGAGATTTGGATATATTTACACCCCTAATTGCAACAGTTTAAAATATGGATGCCTGAGAAAGTTTCCAGTCCAGCCGACTCGGTCTGACTTTTTGTTCTTAAAAATACAACTTGTTACACTTAAGATAAGAAAAAGCAACAACTCTTTGCACTTGAAATAAGAAACTAAATTGAATGTTGCTTGAATTAAGAAAACCTGAACACTTATGCCATTGGTGGATAATTTGACTTGTCAAGTTGAATCTACTCAGTTAAAGTAAAATGTTCTTAATTTAAGTCATTTTAACTTATTTACATATTGCTTTTTGCAGTGTAGGTGCATGTACACACAACACATCAATGTATGTAAAATCAATTCAGTTCCATCAATTCAATTAAACTCAGCAACTGAATTCTGGAGGTTTGGGGCTTCAGCATGAGGTATAGGTGAGTTTCAGCTGACGTCATTGTTATTAAAAGCCCGCGTTGCATGCTGGGAAATATTTTGGTCGGAGGCATGAAATGAAACACGATAGTGGTCAAACACAGTGCGTAACCTCGCGTATTTCTCCCCGATAATGGTAAATTTCTGCTGCATTATCGGATGCAGAAATAGAAGCACGGAAGAAGGAAAATGTCTTTTTCGTATTCCGAGTGAAAAGAACCGCTAACGGCGAATTAAATGACTTTCAAACATTCGCAGAGCAAACGTAGAAGATCCTAGCAAACCGTGGACTCCAACAAGTTCAACAACACATCCAGACTCTTGGAGGTTTTCATCTTTTCTCCTGTGAATGGCCCAGGAGTTTCCACCAAGTCATTGTGGATATCGCCGAGGTGAATATTTGTCCAGGTAGTTGGCGATTCTGACCAGAAACTGGTTTGGTCCACCTTTTGTCGGGGTTGAAAAGGGTGATTTGGCTCCATCGATGCTTATGCCCAATTTCTGGTCAAATGGTCTTGGGTCCTCTGCTGTTAGAGTGGATAAGTAACCGGGATCAATACCCTTTACGTGCTTTCTCGCTCCGTCCGTCATGTTGAATTAGTGTTTCTTACCGCTGATCAAAATAATTCCCAGCATGCAACGCGCGCTTTTGTCAACATTGAAACTCGCCTATAGCGTGTCTGTATAGGTCGCTGAAGTTGGTTAAGCTGTTTTTATGTCCCAGTAGACTCTATTCACGGATGCTCGAGGAAGTTAAATGTCCAACCGACTCGTTCTGCACCGAACTATCTCAAGTTTGTGTTTTGAAACCCCGATTTGATAAGCCATTCCACTTCACGTTCTCAAGGTGGAAGTCGGTTTTCCTCGAGTCCTGAGTGCAATAGAATGCTGGGTAATTGCTGTTTTCTGGACAGGGTGAAAATGAGACCAGTGTCTGCTGTCTGCGTCTGACCATAGAGCATTTTATTATCATGAAAAGAAAGGAAGTTAGAATGCTTGTGTTTGTTCAGTTTACAGCAACTGGAAACTCTGCTCTGTCATCTGAAAGTTGTGAAAAGATTGTGATTCTTCTGTTGTGCACCTGCAATCCCTGAACTTTGACCCAAGCTGCCTCCATTACAACACAAAAAACAAAATCTAGCCAAGTTAGAATGACTTGAATAAAGAAAGTTTTATCAGGATTTGAGTAAATTTCATTCGACAAGCAAACTGATCTAACAATGGAACAAGACTTTTTGTACTTGAAAATACATCTTGTTAAAAATCTTGTTAAAATAATAGCTCTTTGCACTTAAAATAAGAAACTAAATCGAATGTTGCTTGAATTAAGAAAACCTAAACACTTATTCTATTGGTAGATAATTTGACTTGTCAAGTTGAATCTACTCAAATAAAGTAAAATGTTCTTAATTTAAGTCATTTTAACTTATTTAGGTATTTCTTTTTGCTCTGTAGCTGCATGTACATACAACACATCAATGTATGTAAAATCAATTTGGTTCAATCAATTCAATTCAGCAACTGAATTCTGGATTTTTGGGGCTTCAACATGAGGTATAGCGTGTCTGTATAGATGGCTGAAGTTGGTAAAACTGTTTTTATGTCTCAACAGGCTCTGTTCTAGCCAGGCTGGAAAGGCAATTTCATTTCTCTCCAGCAACTAGATCAGTAATTGGAATACACCAGACAGTTTGCAAGAACTCTGGAAGTTATAGACCATGTACCGGCCAACCAGCCACGACGTCAAACTCAAACACCTGTCTGGGTTCCGTTTGTGGAACAGCACAACAGTAAACAAAGTGGTCGAGATGGATGTAGACGAAGACAGACATTCTGTGTTGGCAACGATTCCCGAGATCGAGGATTTAAAGCTGGAACGAAGAGAATGTTTGGTGAATTTTATCAAGGGGAAAGACGTTATTGCCCTTCTTCCTACGGGATTTAGGGCATTACATACGTCACGACCAAATAGCAATGATTCGTTAAATAAAAAAGTACCCACCTACCGTCGAGAGAACGAATCCTAATACTGCGAGGTCAGATGGTTTCCACGAAGTGAAAGATCGTTTGCAAAAGACATTTAGAAACATGCCATGACAATTTTCTGTGGGCTCTGTTCGCAGTAGTGACAAAATCTTGGAAAAACGAGAACATGGCCCAGTTTTCTTCATCTCCACGTCATTGTAGCATTCCATAATGTTCAGCTAATCAACAGTTACAACATTACAGTTTTCATAATTTCCCCACTGACGCACAACTCCGAGCGCACTGGGTCCATGCGATTAGAAGATTGAAGATGATTCCAAACAGCACGTACATCTGCAGTCTTCATTTTACCGCTGATCACATTTACTGCAATGAGTTTTATCATAATCTGTCGGTGAGTCAGTGTCGGGAACTACACCGGAAGTCGTCATCGCATATTTCCAAACGTCTTCCTGTTTTTGACGTGCAATAGAGCCTATTGGAGCCAGATCATTTAATCATCCAAAGCACTGGCACACTGCAGCGCACATCTGTGAAACCGAGACTCCAAAATCGGGCAAATTAAAGGGCAAAGTGATTATTCGTTCGGGCCCTAACTCTTCTATATGGACTCCACTCCTCACAGTCTTGCTCTTGTAATGCTCCAGACTCCCTGCGCTCCTGTCATGTGGTCCAGATGATGAAGGCTGTTTTGTCCTAATGGTATTTGCGGTGAGGAGATTGGACTGCGGTTCTCTCAAAGCTCCCCTGCTCTGCGCGCAGCCCTGCACGGCGACTCTGCACACAGCTCTGCCCGGTGGAGAAAAACGAGCCCAAATTAGCACCCAGCCGAGCATATTTAGTTACCCATCATCTCCATTAGTTTACACGGGGCCACTCCACACACCTCAGCAGTCTGCCAGATGGATGACGCTGTCCGCAAGTCGTGTGAGGCATTGGCCGCGGCGCAGGAGGTTTTCGAACTGGGGGCCGTGGTGTGCGTGCTGATGCGTCATGGGAATATGTTTCGTATTATTCTTATGATTTATTAACGCAGAAATGGTTGGAAATTAAGTAATCAATAACTCATCATTTCTGGCTTTGCGCGCAGCAGCTCGTGAGTTGTGCTTTCTTTTCCTTTACGGTGGATCATGTGGTAAAGAAGAAATTGGTTGAAATATTTAGTCCTGTTGTTGAAATTCTTGGTTGATTCACGCTGATTTGTTGACTAAAAAGGCGTTGGGGCAAAAGCTCTCAAAATCATTACGTTTCTCTATGTCTCTGATCCAAACTGCACTCAGTAGACTACACCTACATGGGAGTTCATGCAAAAGCAACTATTTATACAGGAAAAGAGAGTAGGAAACAGTGTACTTCTATAAAAACAGATTACATTTGTGAATACAGAAATACCGCCCTACAAAAATAGAACGCCGTAACATCATGTTTGTTCAAAAATGTGTTAATGTCATTTTATTTGTATTTGAGAGCTCCTTTATCATGTGGATAAATATTGTGAAAAATATAGAGCTTCAAATTGACCAGTGACTCTTATTTGGCAGTTCCTGTACTCTGCCTTTAGCTTGATTCATCAGACGGTTTCACTTTGTGGAAACCAGCTGACCTTGCAACATTAGAATTCGTTCACTCGACGAAGGGGTGTACTCTTTTTAACCAATCGCTGCTATTTGGTCATGACATATGTAATGCGCCACTAACGGGGGCTAACGGGTATATTAAGGTTTTCCCAGATCCCGTAGGAAGAAGGACAATAACGTCTTTCCGCTTTATAAAATTCACCAAACATTCTCTTTGTTCCAGCTTCAAATCCTTGACCTCGGGAATCGTTGCCAACACAGAATGTATGGCTTTTTGCTGATTGGCTGGTGCCCGGACTCGCACTCCCAGGGTTCTTGCAAACTGAGTAATGTATTCTGATTCCTGACCTAGTCGCTGGAGAGAAATGAAATTGAGCAAAGGCACTAGGTGGCGCCAGACTGGCTACTCTGCCTTTGTATCATGTGCCAAAAATAAGGAGTTGTGCAAAGGCAAAAGACAGTAACAGTCTATGTTTTGCTTCCTTCTTTTTGTTTTAGTCTTGGCACAGGCTCTTAACACATTCAGTAAATAAACCTGTGTATTCAGTTATACTTAAATGATCTTTAATGTGAAAGTATTTGGTGTATTTATTCATACTGTACATTTTATACTGTAAAGTCACTTGTGTGTCAAACTGTTTAAATGTATAAGTGTCGCTGCACGACCCTGATCAGCACTAAACAGGAAATCTAAAGCTCTTCTGTATCATTTCAACAAACTCCATGATGACTCGAGCTTGGTGAGGTGTTCTTATAATGGATGGAAGTCTGGAGAAAATCAAGCAAATAATGATCATGTCAGTCACTGCCTTTTGTCTTTTGCCTTTGCACGACTCCTTATTTTTGTCTCATGGTACAAAGGCAGAGAACAGGAACTGACAAATAACGGTCAAAGGTCAATTTTGAGCTCTACATTTTTCGCATACAGATATTTCTTCATTATAGCAAAAAGTTGTCAAATTTTGGGAGCCCTACTGAACAAAACAGAAACTCTGAACTCATTTTTCTCAGTTTCACTCTCTGGTGAGTTAAGGTCTTTTGCCTTACCAGGTCTTCAGCTAATGCACTAACTAACTTGACTAACTTGAGATGCTGCCTGGAATGTTTCACAGTATGCCTTCACACTTATTTATCTCAAGTTACATGTCAGATCTGTGGAGAGGCGAGCCATTTTTTGGAGTAAATAGTCATATTTTATACATGATGCTTTTCCACCTTTAAGGCACTCAAAGCGCTTTACAACAAGAAACCACTCACCCATTCACACACACACACTCCACCAATGCACGAGGCACTGGGGATAGGGTGGGTTAAGTGTCTTGCCCAAGGACACAATGACGGCATTCATCTGTGGGAGCTGAAATCGCGCCACCAACCTGTGAGTCAGTGGATCTGACCGCTCAACCAATGATGTTTATGACGAAATTCGAACCGCAAACCTTCAGCTCAGTGGACAAATGCTCCATCAACTGAGCTACTGTCACCCAAATGCAAGAGGGATACGTTTAATGCTTTACCGGGGCACTCCAGACAAAATAATAACATCTCCATGGAGACCCTCAACCAGAAAAGCTACGAAACGCACCTTTTAAGATAGCTTTTAAATGGTTTAAAGCTCACAAGAGTTGATTTAGTATAATATAGGACCTTTAATTGGTAATGTTATTTGTTCCTGCCAGTTGGAATGGGATTGAATTCTCTCATCATATAGAAGGTAGAGTTAATAAAGATACCAATCTGCGTCTATCTGATTCAATTAGCAGGTGTAATTGACTTAACATATTGCTGTTTTGATATCTTTAGGGCTTCACTGTACACATTTGGCACGCTGCTTTCATTCTTATCGCTCATCTGAAAACAGCGGTCGCTAATGGACTGAATGGACCGATATACCCCCCGCCCCGCTCTCCTCTCCCCCCGTCTACCCCCACACTGGCTCTGGATCTAAAGACTCCAGGAGAATCAATTAGCCGGATAGGGATCTGTACCTAAAGACACAAAAGCCACTGTCCAATCCCCCAGGCCGTGAAGATCTGCACGCTCAGATCTGTTTAAGTCCCTCGGCTCCGTGGGGCGTTCACGTAAATGATACTGGTGAAATGAAGATAGGCTTTTAAAGAGCACACTCAAGCAAATATGGATGTTATCATAACGTATTGTTTTAAACATGTTTTGCAGTATGGAAGTAGTAGAACAAGTGCTAGAAATCTATTGACAGCAGTAACACAGTGTACTTATTGCAGTGCACTTGTCTACTGTAATGCATAATAATTATAATTATAATGCAAAATGGCAATTGAAACTTTTATTTTTTTATTCAGTTTTTAACATCAGGTTTTAACCAACTAAGAAGTACAGCATGTGTACTTTTTTTTTTCATGTAAATAAGATAAATTGTTGTCATGAGCCACAAACCGGGAAGTTATGCTGGTGCGCTGTTAGCATGCTAGTTTCTATTAGCATTATTGGCAGTATGTTAACTCCACCGTGGCTTCTGAAAGTTGTGAATAGCTTTTATAAACTTATCATGGTGAATAATTAGGACACTCAGAATACGTAAAGTAAGTGAGGAAAAAATTTTGACCACTGCAAACCATTTAAAATCAGGACGTTTTGCTCATGCACTGTTAGCATGCTAGGTTTTTTTTAGCATTATTGTGGCATCTTAACTCCACGGTGGCTTCTGAAAGTTGTGAAAAGCTCTAAGAACCTCATCAGGGTGAAAAATTAGGATGCTCAGAATGTGTAAAGTAACAGTAACACTTAGGAATAACTTTGGACCACTACAAACCATTTAACTCTTTCCCCCATGAAGACGACATTTGACGACCCTCCCTTGTTTCCTTAATGACGTCCTTTGACACCTCCGCTGTGTCACTAAAGACGTGATTTGACGATCATTACAAATGGCTCGTTTTTCCACATGTAATCAGAGGCTGTGATAGGTGGGGGCCACTACAACCCATACATACTAATATATTTATGGGTTGTTCCAAGTAGGTGTCCAAGGGGGAAAGAGTTAAAACCAGGAAGTTATGCTGGTGCGCTGTTAGCATGCTAGTTTTTGTCAGCATTATTGTGGCATCTTAACTCTACAGTGGCTTCTGAAAGTTGTGAATAGCTCTTGTAAACTCATGAGGGTGAATAATTAGGACACTCAGAAGTAACAGTGAGGAATAACTTTGGACCACTGCAAAACCATTCAAAACCAGGAAGTTTTGCTCATGCACTGTTAGCATGCTAGTATTTTTAGCATTACTGTGGCATCTTAACTCCACAGTGGCTTCTGAAAGTTGCTAAAAGCTTTTATAAACTCATCAGGGTGAATAATTAGGACACTCAGAGTGTGTAAAGCAAGTGAGGAATGACTCTGAACCACTGCAAACCATTTAAAACCAGAAAGTTATGCATGCTAGATTTTTATTTTTTATTTTATAATCATTATTATGACCTCTTAACTCCACGGTGGCTTCTGAAAGTTGTAAAAAGCTTTTATAAACTCATCATGGTGAATAATTAGGACGCTCAGAATGCGTAAAGTAACAGTAACAGTGAGGAATAACTTAAAACCAGGAAGTTATGCTGGTGCACTGTTAGCATGCTAGTTTTTGTTAGCATTATTGTGACATCTTAACTCCATGGTGGCTTCTGAAAGTTGCTAAAAGCTTTTATAAACTCATCATGGTGAATAATTAGGACGCTCAGAGTGTGCAAAGTAAGTGAAGAGTGACTTTGAACCACTGCAATCCATTCAGAACTAGGATGTTATGCTGGTGCTCTGTTAGAATGCTAGTTTTTGTTCACATTATTGTAAGCTCTTAACTTCACAGTGCTTCTGAAAGTTTTTAAAAGCTCTTCTAAACTCATCATGATGAATAATTAAGATGCTCAGAATGCATAAAGTAAGTGATGATTAACTTTGGACCACTGTAAACCATTTAAAACCAGGAAGCACTGTTTGCATGCTAGTTTTTGTTAGCATTATTTTGACATCTTAACTCCACGGCGGCTTCTGAAAGTTGTAAAAAGCTCTTATAAACTCATCAGGGTGAAAAATTAGGACACTAAGAATGCATAAAATAAGTGAGGAACAATTTTAGACCACTGCAAACCATTTGAAACCAGGATGTTATGCTGGTGCACTGTTAGCATGCTAGTTTTTGTCAGCATTATTGTGGCATCTTAACTCCACAGTGGCTTCTGAAAGTTGTGAATAGCTTTTATAAACTCATCAGGGTGAATAATTAGGACTCTCCGAATGCATAAAGTAAGCGAGGAATAACTTTTTGAAATATTAATAAATAGAAATGAGTCAGCTACAACTTTTTATATTTCAGCTTTGAACACTTTGCTTTGTGCTCCTTGACAAGCTATATATGTATTGTGTTTCGGTAACTAACAAAGCATGATTGAGCGCAGACTTATCATGGAATGCACAATAAATAACAACTGCATGACAAAAGTACAAAACTAGAACATGAAAAGTAGCCCAGTCGCTCTATCACTGGTGACATTTCCGCAGTAGTATTTGGCGTACTATTGTGCAGGTGAAGAAAAGCTTCCTGGGGGCTTGGAGAGTTGCTGAGTGCCGTGTGCAGCAAGTGGGAGTTGGATGGCAGGAGCAGACAGGTGCGAATTATTCCCACTTAACTGTATTATAGAGTAAGGCTGCACAGTGCAAAAAGGCCCGGGCTAATGGAGCATATTCTGAAAAGACACTAGAAGATTTGCAAGTGGGACTCTAACTGGGTTTTTCCTAGTTTTAGGGCACAAAAGAACAGGAGGGACTATTTTGAAAGTAACTATTGTGTATTCATGATTTCAGGACGTTTTTGGAAATTGTGGATTTTGATTCTCGCACGTAGAAAAAAGGTCTAAGGTTCAATTCCGGGTGCATGTGACGCTTGGGCTGAGGTTGGAAGAGTTAGAAGGTTCAAGCTTGGGTTTTCATAGGTCTGATACTCTTCGACTAACCAGGATGGGGTTATATTAGCAAATTACTTGAACACAATCCCTTTTTGGGTGCAAGCGATACAGAAAATGAGTTTTTCTTTCTGAATCTGAACCACTTCATTCATTCAAAAGAACAAAACGAAAACAAAACCGCCTGCTTGTCTCTGTGAAGATATAATGGCTGACGTGGAGCGGTTCAATATTCAACTTATTTATGTAGTTTTTACTTTTTTTATTGCTCAAAAATGCATTCGTATTGAGAGTAGGTTCGCCGTACAACAGATCTAACTTGTAACATTGTGGACTTCATGGAAAACAATGGCCACATTCAAGAATTAAATTGAATTAAATAGTTTGGAATTAAAATATGATCCTTCGAGTTTACATTGAAAACACGTTAAATCGTATTTATTTAATTCCGCTCAACGTCTGGGGGTGGGGAAGGGACACGAACGTATTTACGTCGACCGGAAGAAAACACACACTTCAGCTGTTACCGGCTTTTTTGTCATCTCGGTTTGTCGTTACGCCATGGACACAAACACGATCCAAACTTTTCCCGCAGTGGTTCCGATGATAATGAAGCAGCAGCTCGAGATTCTATCATCACTATTGAAGAGTACTATGACTCAAGCATAAGAACTGTATAGGTGTTAGCTCGGATTGTGATATTCGCCCTGGAGTGCCGGTCAGGACACAGGAGACAGGATGCAGATTGTGAATTTAGGAGGTTTAATGAAGCTCAGGCATCATCACAGAACATTACTGGTTGTGTGGTCTATAAAGAAAAAGAATAAACAAATGAAGTTGCTTTACTACAGTGATAAAGTCAAAGGTGTACTGCTAAACATATAACAAACATAAATAGTAAACACGGAGGCACTAAATACGAAGCACAGAATAAAGACATAATATAACTATAACTAGAAAAGCACTCAGAGAGCGCAGACCTCCGCCAAGGACTACCCCTATTTTTTATATGAATTGCGATAAAATCAGTCTTCTGGATCAGATCCGGATCAGCCTTTGGAATATGAAAGAGGATCCCATTGTCCATCCCTGAGTCAAATTTCATGGGGTTTGGTCAATAATTAACCGAGATATTGAGAAACAAAATTTTTGGCCCCATTTACCACAATGTTAACTAAAATTTCAAAGTGATCCAGAATCCAGGATTTCTTCCAGATCACCCCCAAAATGAAATCAGTTCTTCCTTTTCACATTTCCAACAAATCCTGAAAAATTCATCAAAATCGGTCCATAACTTTTTGAGTTATGTTGCTAACAAACAAACAAACAAACAGACAGACAAACGAAGGCAAAAACATAACCTCCTTGGCGGAGGTAATGAACTTACACGGCATGACACATCCTGACATGAGAAAAACAATAACAAAGGACTTATAAAACGTCCATCCAGCCCCGAACGCCCAAGCCTCGTGAACTAATTAAGACAGTGGTGCCGTGCGCTCTGACCTAAAACATGCAGTAACTCACAGCACCTCTAGTGGGCGCTCCGTACAAACCTGCTGCCTTTCTAACAATCACGCTTTATGTATGTCTGTAAACTGAGTCAGCGGCTGCTCTACCTCAGCCCACTCCCACATCCCGCTCGCAAATCCAAAGAGACGTGGATGAAAGTCCGAAGCCAGGACTGGTGGAGCCGGATCGTCCGGATCATGACAGAAGGGCGACCCAACGAGCATGCGCTGAAAAAACGGAATTGTTTTTAAGAAGAAGAAACGTTTACTTGATCGAGGAATAAATTAATTTGGCTTTAAAATCGGTATAAACCACCCATTTACTTCAGAATTAAGTTTAATTCCGAATAATCCTTCTCATTAGAAATGTGTTTCCGTGGTCTTTTTTTTAAAGCGAAATTCATTTTTATTCAGAATTTAATTATTTTTATTTGGAACTGAAGCTCTCAAGTAAACGTGGCAAATGTGTTTAATTCCATACTGTGGAACATTCTAGATCAAAACTCCACTGAGAATCCCTCCTCTTCCTGAATGAAGAGCGAACGAAAGCCATTCCCAGTACAGTGGGCAACTCTATTCAATGTACTATTGTTCCTTTGGCAATAATGTTCCACAGTATGGCATTTAAGGTGCACTTAAAGGGTCCCTCAAATGCTTTTTTCCTTGGAAATCTTATTGCTCTGCTTGGAATGTTCCACGGTATGACATTAAACAGCTCTACCTTACATTTACTCACTTGCAGATGGTTTTACTTCTCAAAAATATCTACAAAAACAATTCTGTCTGTAAGCGGGTTCGCCTACCCACAGATCCGACCTTTAACTGTAACTCAGTCTGGTTTGGTCTCCATGATGATCGAAAGGTTTAACGCCATACTGTGAAACATTCCAGACAGAGCAATAACGTCTCCTTGGAGAAAAGCGTTTGACAGATGCTCCAGCCGACGATGTTGTGAAGTACAGTCTTAACTTTCGACTTGACGCGCCATAATCTCTAGAAAGTTTGCGAGCTCCACACTTCCAACACGCCCAAGATGAATGAACGTCAACATAATGAGCTCTTTATATGAATAGAATATATAGTACGGACCAAGCTATGGATTACAGCTCGACGTCATTTATTACATTAACGCACCGCTGATGTACTCCACCAGCCCCGCCAAACTATTCAAATGAACCTGTTATAAAAGTCATTATTTTCTCCTCTCCTCCCGCACCATTTAGCACATTTAAAACAAGACCCGGGCAAATAAATGAACGCGGATATAATAACCTTGAGGCAGGCACGCTCCGCAGTCCTGTAATTGTACTTTTAAAAGGTCCTTGGATGGAAATGGGGGCGCGTGTTTTCAGGAAGCGCGGCGCGGAATCCATCATTTTCGCGGCGTCGCATTCGGGAGTGGAGACCATGCGTAACTGTTACCTGCCATGTCCTCGCATTGTTCTTGTCTTGTGCGAGGCGTAAGAGCTCGCCGGCTCCTCCCGCCCGTGAATATTAAGCGGCGGGGAGTGGGCGGCGGATACAGAGAGGTAACGGGTTTGTAATACGGATGAGGACGACAACGTGGGAGCATGTTCTGACTTAATTCAAAATAGGTAAACTATAACTAAAAGTGCTAATTTCTGATCTGTTATAAATGTATTTCCTGGAGACTTGGAGTTGTGTTTTGTTTCATTCACACATATTAAATACACAAACCTGCAGATTTAATCTGAGTTCCTCTCTGTGTTCCACCTTGTGATGTCATGTGGAAATACAGGAAGTCAGAGGTGGGATTAAATCATTGTTATGCAAGTCTTAAGTAAGGCTACGTTCAGACTGCAGCCTGAAGTGACCCAAATCTGATTTTTTGGCTCCTATGTGACCTGTATCTGATCTTTTAATGACAGTCTGAACCACACAGGTCCGATTTTTTTAAATGTGACCCAGGACACTTGGATATGTGGTCCTGAAACCGATACATATCTGATCTTTTGACATGTGTCTTCAGTCTGAACGGTCAAAGCACATTCATCTACACGTTACCAACAAGCCACAAACGTTCACTATTCTGCGCTGAAGTAGGGGAAAATTGTTAATGAACTCCGTGTCACTGAAGTGAAACACATCACCACTCACCACTCTTGGCTCCGTCTCCACATCCACATGTTCCTTTCAACGGACGTTGCTGCCACTGTCCCACAAAACACCACGACCAAAAACCTCGTCCTTCTCCTTCTCAATCTCCTCCTTAAAACAAGTTGTTCATGTTCTGGCTCTGGTACGAGAGGAACTTTAAAATCTCCAGGTGCTCAATGCTCGCGTCCATGTTTGAACAACTTTCGTAAACACAGAGCACGCTCGCTGCGGTTGACGTCATTGTGTCTCCAGTGTCACATGTGGGACACTTTCACACTGGAGATCACATACAAGTCGCATTTAATTGGAAATGTGAACAACCTCACAAAAACATCAGATTTCACAAAATTTGGAATTGAGCATTAAGTCCTGCAGTCTGAACACAGCCTATGTCTCAAGTCTTTGACCTCAAGTCCGAGGCAAGTCCCAAGTCAAAGACAGGAAAGTCCAAGTCGAGTCTCGAGTCACTGACCCATAAGTCCAAGTCAGGTCCAATTCGTCTGCTTTGAGCTTCAAATCATTTCAAGTCTTTAAACCAAAGCACCAGATATAGCTTCAGTTTTTGCAATTTATATGAAATTTAAACTAAACTGCACTCAAAAAGTCATGGTAAGAGTTGTAGAAATGCAAGTGTTTCATTTTTAAATGTCTTGACAAGATCTTATTGTGAATCATTAAGGTCAGAAAAAAAAAAAAGTCAGATTTTAAAATCCAGTTATTTAACTGACAAACCAAATACACAGAAAGAGCTAGAAAAAATAAATCGATTGAGTCCATTAAAATCAGAAATCCCTATAATCTCTGCAAAATACATTTACTTTTTACTAGGGATGTGACAATAACCGAAATATTGTGATATTGTATTGTCAGAGCTTTCACAATAATATTGCGGTCCATCACAATATATCGAATTTGCAAGGTTTAACTGTTATTAAGCACTTTAAATCTTATTTCTTTGGAATATGGCAGTAATGATTCACACTGAAGACTGGTCACGGTATTTAAAAAGGAAGAAAAAAAAGACAAAATTTATTTACAATTCTGTTAATCGCTCCAAAATATCTCAATAAATATCATACCGTGAGAGGCATATCGTGATAACATCGTACCGTGACATTTGGATATCGTTACATCCCTACTTTTTACTCTTGAAGTACATTTTAAACAGGTACTTCAGTAGTTTTACTTAAGTGATACTTTTACTTTTGCCATCTTTTCCGCATGTATCTGTACTTTTACTGCAACAAAATCGAGAACTTCATCCACCACTGTTGAATTGTATATGGACACTGTCAGTATTTTTCTTCCAATACTGTTTTTATTTTTGTTTTAAACTCTTCAGACTGCAGATGCTGTTTTACAATGTGGAACTCAACTAAAAAAAAACTCTGAGAGTCTTGCGTCTTGTTGTGCCCATAATTACAATCATTAAACCCTTCTGAAACAAAGCATGCACACGGAGAGCTGGAAAAGGTACGAATCAACAGCATCCACTCGCCGTACTACGCCGCTCCAATTAGCATATGATAATTAGTTCTGGACAATTGGCCTCCTGGATGGTTTCATTAAAAAAGTACCGTGCTGGGATCTCGTTAGCGTTCTAATATAAGGAGAGCGGTCCAGCCTGCTTCCCCCTGGTGGACGTTATCTCCCACCGCCGCGGGCCCGTCGGCTCCTCCATCTCTCCTTCGCGTGAGTGTGAAGTGTCAAGTACTGCGTTTGATTTCACCGTGTCCTCAAGGCGAGGCACTACAGGCGGGGCTTTGTGTTTTATTTTGGACTTTAAAGGGGCTGTACTACACTTTTTTCTAGGTAAACATATATAGAATCAGGGGTGAGGTGGGCGTGGTACGCAGGGGTACACCGTCCACCCGCTTGTCCCGACGTGAGATATAAAAAAATAACAAATATAAAATAGCTACAACTTAAATGTCAAACTGGAGCGGCTGGTGAAACAAACTGCATAGGCTCATGAAATCTGCACTACTCTCCTACAGAGACCTGAACCAGGACTAAACCAGGACTAAAACCAGGACTGAACCATGACTAAAACTGAACTAAACCAGGACTAAAACTGAACTAAACCAGGACTAAAATAGGACTGAACTAGCACTTAAACAGCACTAAAAGAAGACTGAACCAGGGCTAAAACCAGGACTGAACCAGGACTAAAACAGGACTAAAACTGGACTGAACCAGGACTAAAACAGGACTAAAACTGGACTGAACCAGGACTAATACAGGACTAAAAAAGGACTCAAACAGGACTGAATCACCACTAAGACAGCACTAAAAGAAGACTGAACCAGGATGACTAAACTAGGACTTTACCAGAACTAAAACAGGACTGAAACAGGACTGGATCAGGACTAAAGCAGGACTAGAACTAAGACTAAACCAGGAGGACAAAAAACCAAGAATAAACCAGGACTAAACGATTACTAAACCAGGTCTAAGCAAGGTCTAAAACAGGATGAAAAACAGGACTGAACCAGGACGGATCCCAGTATTGAACCCGGACTAAAACTGAACTAAAACAGGAGGACTAAATGAGGACTAAACCAGGTCTAAACCAGGACTAAAACAACACTAAAAGAAGACTGAACCAAGAGGAATAAACCACGACTAAAACAGGACTAAGCCAGGTCCAAACCAGAACTGAACCAGGACTGAGTGCCGGGACGGGCCCAGAGGTGCGCAGCCTTCGCCCGATGGCGCTTTCCGGACAAAAACGTGGTTCCTTGATGTAGAAAGACAGAAAAGCACTTTGCAGCTTTGTGACCCGTTTACCAGTTCAATCTGACCTGTAACTTGACCTCCTCCTCGTCTCCATGGAGATCGTTAGCTCCAATGCCGTACCGTGGAACATTCCGGTCCAAACAATAACATCCACACCGTGATGATTATTTTAGTATTTATTTCTTCTTCACTTTCACCTGAACTTGCTCTCCTCCGTCTTCCCGGTGTTTACAGATTGTTTTGCGCTCCCTAAGCGTATAATTATTCACTGTGGGATGATTGATTGCGGCCACCTTGATATGCAGGACAAGAAACCGGTGTTAAAAGAAAAAAAAAAAAAAAAAGATGCTAATTTGAAAGAAGTCAAACATAATGGGTGGGAAATCCCGAGATGGCTTCAACACCTGTCACTGAAAGAGAGAGAAAAAGAGAGAGAGAAAAAGAGAGGGGGGCTGCCAGCTGGATAAGGAGGGAAGGAAAGAAAGAGAGAGAGAGAAAGAGAGGGAGAGAGAAGAGAGGGAGAGAGAGAGAGAGAGAGAGAGAGAGAGAGAGGGAGAGAGAGAGATATGGGAGGATAAGAGAGAAAGAGAGAAAAAGGGGATTTATGAGAGAGAGAGGGAGATAGAGAAAGAGAGGGGGATTTATGAGAGAAAGAGAAAGAGAGGGGGAAGAGATTGGGCGAAAGGGAAGGAGAAAGGGTGGATGAGAGAGAGAGAAAGAGGGGGGTGTATGAGAGAGAAGGAGAGAGAGAGAGAAGGGGGAAAGAAAGAAAGAAAGGGAGAGGGGGTGGATAAGAGAGAGAGAGAAAAAAGGGGGCAAGAGGGGTGTATAAGAGAGAGAAAGAGGGAGAGAGAGAAAGAGAGTGAGAGGGGTGTCTAAGAGAGAGAGAAAGAGAGAGAGAGGGGGTGGATAAGAGAGAAAGAGAGAGAAAGGGGATTTATGAGAGAAAGAGAGGGAGAGAGAGGGGGTGGGTGAGAAAGAGAGAGAAAGGGAGGGAGAGAAAGAGAGGGGGGATTTATGAGAGAGAGTGAGAGGGGTGGATAAGAGAGAGAGAGAGAAGGAGAGAGAAAGGGAGGGAGAGAGGGGTGGATGAGAGAGAGAGGGTTGTTTATGAGAGAGAGAAAGAGAGGGGGGAAGAAAGAAAGAATGGTAGAGGGGGTTGATAAGAGAGAGGGGGGGATTTATGAAAGAAAGAGAGACAGAGAAAGGGAGAGACAGAGGGGTGGATAAGAGAAGGGGGTTATGAGAGAGAGAGAGAAAGAAAGAAAGGGAGGGAGAGAGTGGTGGATGAGAGAGAAAGGGGATTTATGAGAGAAAGAGAGGGAAAGGGAGAGAGAGGGGGTGGGTGAGAAAGAGAAAGAAAGGGGATTGACGAAAGAGAGAGAGAGCGAAAGGGAGGGAGAGGAAGAGAGAGAAAAGGGATTTATATGAGAGAGAGAGAAAGGGAGGGAGAGAGGGGTGGATAAGAGAGAGAGAAAGGGAGCAAGAGAGAGGGAGAGAGGGAGAGGGTGGATAAGAGAAAGGGGGAGAGGAGTGGATAAGGGAGAGAGAAAGAGAGGGATGGATGAGAGAGAGAGCGAGAGGGAGATAAAGGGAGTGAAAGGCAGGGATGAAAGGAGGAGGAAAGAAAGAAAGGGAGAGGGGGAGGATAAGAGAGAGCGAAAGGGAGGTAGACAGAGGTGGATAAGAGAGAGAGGCGGGGGATTTATGAAAGAAAGAAAATGAGGGAGAGAGGGGGTGGATAAGAGAGAGAGAAGGGAGGGATAGAGAGAGAGAGAGAGAGAGAGTGTGTGGGTGAAGGATAAAGAGTGAAACGGAGGAAGACATGGGTGTATGAGAGAGAGAGGGTGAATTAGAGGGGTGGAAGAGGTGGACAAGAGAGAGAAAGGGACAGAGAGCGAAAAGAGGGAGAGGGAGGAAGATGGAGAGAGCGGCGTATGAGAGAGAGAAGTGAAAGAGAGAGGTAGACGAGAGAGAGAGGGACGGACGACAGCGAAAGAGGCAGAGAGAGAGAGGGTGAGAGGGTAAAAGAGAGAGAGAGAGAGCGACGGAGAGCTGGAGAGAGGGAGGGGTGGATGTTGAAGGGGGGACTTGAGGGAGTCTACAGGATCTTATCAGCCAGAGTCAGTTCAGTTTTGACGTTCCACTCTCCTGCCCCGCTTTTCCCTGGACTCCGGTGAGGCGATGACAGCTCCAGGACACTCCGAGAAAAAAAAAAAAAAAAAAAAGGTGCATTTTTACATGAGCTGTGTGCAGATGGATTACAGTAAATGGACTTTGTTTTTTTTTTTTTTAACAAGTCTGTGTAAACATCAAATTATTTATGAACAAAACTCGACAGACGAATGGACAGAGAGACAGAGAGAGTGCACTTCTAAACGTCTCCAGAGGTGATTGGTTGACGGGCAGATTTGGCACACAGTCAAGGACGAATTACACATCGCCGCCGTCGCCTTGTCGCCGTCGAGGTCTATGCGCCGCGAAGTAATTCACCGTCACAACGCTAGAGGGCTAGGATTTAAAAATGGCGTTCTTTGTCTGTAGAGCAGAAGTAGAGAGGACTGATCACAGCCCTTATTGTCTGCGCCTCTTTCACTTGCTGTCTGCGGCGGTTCAGTAGCCAAGCTGGTGCCACCTAGTGTCTCCGCTCAACTTCATTTCTCTCCAGCGACTAGGTCAGGAATCAGAATACACTAGACAAGGGGAGTCCAAACTATTTTCATCGAGGGTCACATATCTAAACACCGATGAAGCAGAGGGCTGATCAAGGGCTGTAGACTGGTGCTCAGTACAGTGAATAATTGAAATATGTGCATGTTTAACACGTTAAAATGAGCCATCAGTCTTTACTCATGTGAAGATCCTTAAAACCAAACACTAAATATTAAATATTCACTTTATCAAGGTAGATTTTCAAAAAAAACTTGCAGTAAAAAGTTTATTTTTATTTGATGCAAGGAATTTGGGCCAATTCACCTGGAAGCCCAAGGGCCAAGAAAAAATTGTCTGAGGGCCCCATTTGGCCCACGGGCCGTAGTTTGGACAAGCCTCCACTAGACGGTTTCCAAAAAAGTCTTTGTCTTAAGACCCAAATTTATTCTCTGCCTTTTAATACGAGTACTCACAACGCGAGTTGTGTGGTCCTCTGTGTCTTTTATTTTATTTATTTATTTTTTTAGTACTGCTTTTATGTATTGATTTTATTATTATTATTTTATTTATTTATTCTATGAGTTTCCTTATGGTTGAAACATACTTCTGCAGATTTTTATTAATTTATTTATTTTTGGTCTGTTTTTTTTTTTTTTTTTTTTTTTTTTTTTTGCTGTTGTTGTTGTTTGTTTTGTTTATAAATGTGCTGTTACAAATAAAGTTGGTTTGGATTGGAAAAACCCCAGAACTGCAAGTTCGGGCACCAGCCAATCAGCGAAGAGCCGTACATTCAGTGTTGTCGACGATTCCCAAGATCGAGGATTTAAAGCCGGAACAAAGAGAATGTTTGGTGAATTTTATCAAGGGGAAAGACGTTATTGTCCTTCTTCTTACGGGACTTGGGAAAAGCTTAATATACCAGTTAACCCTGTTAGCGGCGCATTACATACGTCACGACCAAATAGCAGCGATTGGTTACATAAAAAAGTACCCGCCTGTGGTCGAGCAAATGAATCCTAATGCTGCGAGGTCAGACAGTTTCTACGAAGTGAAACCGGCCGAAGAATCAGGCTAGCAGTTCGGAGCGTAGTTAGAAAATTTCGGAGGTGGACGCTGTTTGAAGGGGTCGAGATGCAGACGATTTGACGCACACCATAAATTGAGCTTGAGGCAGGTGGGAATAGGTTGGGATACACCGATTCAATTCTGGTATCGAAAATTGTCTCCGATGTAAAAAAAAAAAAAAAAAATTAAAAATGCTGTATCGGAGGGTGAAATGAGGTCAATATTCCAGTGTCCGGCTCTGTTCATTTTAGTGCGATCGTCCTGACGCAGACCTGGACCGTTTGAGCTTCTGTGGAGTCAAACAGGGTCCAGATGCATCATGGGAATCAAACAATTTAATTTGCTCTTTAAACGTCAATAAGAGACACTATGAGCTCAGACAGTTATCGGCTTCGCTTCTCCTCTTCACTGCCACTGGGAACTGGGAAAACCTGCTTTTTCCTACGCAGCTCCGTGGTCTTGGAATCATTTACAGAAAGATCTTAAATTGGAATCTATGGGGTCGCCTGATACGTTCAAGAAAATTGTAAAGAGTGTGGTGACCGAGATGTTTATCATCGTGATTTCACAGTTTTGTACTGATTGTGCTGCTTGAGGAATCTCTGAATCTCCATGGGGCCTCCTGGTTAAATAAAGGTTAAATAAAAATAAAATTACAGTTCAGATCTATGGAGAGCTGTCTCTATTCACAGAAGGAATTACTGTATTTTTCAGACTATAAGTCGCTCCGGAGTATAAGTCGCACCAGCCAAAAAATTAGTAAGGAAGAAGGAAAAAAAGAGATATAAGTCACACTGGATTATAAGCTGCACATTTTGGGGGAATTTTTCTTTTAGAAAATCAGAGACCACAAACCGACATTTCATGTTGAAAGTCAAGTTCTAGCAATAACAACAGAACAGAGAACAACAGACTGTTAACGTCACATATGAACAGTTCTTCAGATAAACTATAATATAAACAACAGAACAGAGTTTACCAAACTCTCCGTCTCACTCCAGATCACTAAATCCATTCAATTCTTCATCCTCTGTGTCACTTCTGAGCAAATCCATGACCTCCAGAGTTAAGCGGAGCACCATTTCCTCTTCTGTGTCGCTGTCGTCAGATTCAGCATCAGTTCCAGTTAGAATTATTCGGGTCTTTCTGAATCTCGACAGGATGGTTTCGTTTGTCACTGAAGTCCAGACTTTGTCCATCCATCCAGTGACTTCCAGGAAAGTTTCATGGTGCATCCTCTTGGCATCACAAGTTTCTTGCTCGCTCCAAACTTTCTTTCCACTGCTCGATTACCGTTTTCGTCTACATATTTCACTACTTGCAGCTTGTAATCTGCAAAATATGATTTTCTTTTTGGGGGCATTTGTGGCTCTTTCTGTAGGAGACATGCGCAGTAGTACCAAGTGACAATGGAACAGGAGGAACAGGAGCAGCAGATACTGACACACAAGACGAGAGCCTCTCATGACTGTCAGTGTGAAAATTTTAGTATGTAAGTCGCACCGGAGTATAAGTCACAGGACCACCCAAACCAGGAAAAAAGTGCGACTTATAGGTCGAAAAACACACCCGTAATGAATAAATCGTAGATGGATGGATTGATGTTTAGAGTCGTACCATGGAGCAATCCAGGCAAAGCAATAACATTTGCATGGAGACAAACACAAGCTGTGCAGTGCACCCTGAACTTCACTTAAAATAAAATATGTACTCTTGTCAAACTTTACAGCAATTTATTCAAAACAATGAACTTATTATTATAGTTTTTTTATTTCTTTTATGTCTAAACACATTTATTCAGAGCTCCGTCTCATATTTCATCGCGGACATGTATAAATCGAACCCGCATAGCAATTAGTTGTAGGTGTACGGGGGTGCTGTTTTGCATTATGAAAAGCCATTGTAAAAAAACTGTGTGTAACTCTAGCCACTTTGAAAACGCTGCAGAGATTTACCTAATCAGTTTAGCTCATTAAAATATGAAGGATGTCGCGGTCGGTAAAGACTCCACTAAATCTGTTGCTAGGAGACGCCTTTGCCGCAATCACAAGCAATTAAGAGTGTAAAGACGAAGCGCCGCGTATCACCAGCTCAAATGTCACCAGTTTAGTTACAGCACCCAACTGACAAATGTGGCTAACTCGCTCTCATTAGCTTACAGTAGAAAGTAAGAATGCGGTTTCGGTTCTGAAAACGATTGGAATTAAACGAGGAACTGCCATTTGACAAGTTGTAATTATAAAGATGTGATGTAAACTAGTAGGAAGAGATAGAGACTGGAAATGCGCTGTCTTCGCTTGTTGCCATCTTAGGGTGACCAGAATTTGGGATGCTCTCGGTTTGTGGTGGCTGGTAATCAGTGTTGGGAGTAAAATTTAATATTTTACTCGGTACAAATGTCAGTAACAAGCTTTACAATGCATTTTTAACCTGGATTGAAGTGGTGGGTTTTCTTGTTTTTCTTCTTATAAATTAGCTAAAATCACCGTGATATCAGCAGCGGTGAAATGCCGGAGACGTGCAGACGAGTAGACCGTCAGGTAACCACAGGCGAAAGGACCGACGCAGAACTCCGCGCTCCACGGGGCTAAACGCAGCTGACACACGATCACGCCTCACAGGCTTCTAAGGTCTAGTCCAAGATTTGTCCTGGTTTAGTCGAAGATTAGTCCTGATTTAGTCCTGATTCAGTCCTGGTTCAGCTCTGGTTTAGTCCTAGTTTAGTCCTGGCTTAGTCCTAGTTTAGTCCTAGTTTAGTCCTGGTTTAGTCCTGATTCAGTCCTGGTTCAGCTCTGGTTTAGACCTAGTTTAGTCCTGGTTTAGATCTGGTTTAAACCTGGTTTAGTCCTTGTTTAGACCTGGTTTAGTTTTAGACCTGGTTTAAACCTGGTTTAGTCCTTGTTTAGACCTGGTTTAGTCCTGGTTTAGACCTGGTTTAAACCTGGTTTAGTCCTTGTTTAGACCTGGTTTAGTAGTGGTTAATCCTAGTTTAGTCCTGGCTTAGTCCTAGTTTAGTCCTGGTTTAATCCTGGTTTAGTAGTGGTTAATCCTAGTTTAGTCCTGGTTTAGTCCTGATTCAGTCCTGGTTCAGCTCTGGTTTAGACCTAGTTTAGTCCTGGTTTAGATCTGGTTTAAACCTGGTTTAGTCCTTGTTTAGACCTGGTTTAGTTTAGACCTGGTCCTGTTTAGTCCTGTTTAGACCTGGTTTAGTCCTGGTTTAGACCTGGTTTACCTGGTTTAGTCCTTGTTTAGACCTGGTTTAGTAGTGGTTAATCCTAGTTTAGTCCTGGTTTAGTCCTGGTTTAGTCCTGGTTTAGTCCTGATTCAGTCCTGATTCAGCTCTGGTTTAGACCTGGTTTAGTCCTGGTTTAGACCTGGTTTAAACCTGGTTTAGTCCTTGTTTAGACCTGGTTTAGTAGTGGTTTAGTCCTAGTGTAGTCCTGGTTTAGTCCTGGTTTAGTCCTGATTCAGTCCTGGTTCAGCTCTGGTTTAGACCTAGTTTAGTCCTGGTTTAGACCTGTTTAAACCTTTAGTCCTTTGACCTGGTTTAGTCCTGGTTTAGACCTGGTTTAAACCTTTAGTCCTGGTTTACCTGGTTTAAACCTGGTTTAGACCTGGTTTAAACCTGGTTTAGTCCTAGTTCAGCTCTGGTTTAGTCCTGGTTTAAAACTGGTTTAGTCCTGGTTCAGTTCTGGTTTAGTCCTTATTCAGCTCTGGTTCAGTTTTAATTTAGTCCTGGTTTAGACCTGGTTTAAACCTGGTTTAGTCCTCGTTCAGCTCTGGTTTAGTCCTGGTTTAAACCTGGTTTAGTCCTAGTTCAGCTCTGGTTTAGTCCTGGTTTAAAACTGGTTTAGTCCTGGTTCAGTTCTGGTTTAGTTCTTATTCAGCTCTGGTTCAGTTTTAATTTAGTCCTGGTTTAGTCCTTGTTCAATTCTGGTTTAGTCCTGGTTCAGTCCATATACGGCGCAAAAGTTCAGCATCTTCGCAGTTACTTTGGTGAGAGTAACTTAAAAGTGCTGCAATAGTAATGTAATGGCTCACATTTTAAATGCAGTAAAATTGTAATGTAACAAATAACAGTAACAAGTCATAAATAACAGACTACAGTTTTGAAGTAACTTGCCCGACACTGGTGGTAATAATAAAATTGTGAAAGAGGTACGTAATTAAGGAAAACTGTTCTGCACTCAGCCCATTATGTGAGTCACATTTTCTTCTCTAGATTTTGCTGGACGATTAACTGACCGAGAAATTATTGCGCTAAATGATAATATTGACATTTTGAGACCAACTAATATAATGACAATGGAACAAAACTGCAAATACAGCCTTTCAAAGATCAGTAAACTTTACTTTATAAATAATATTTAACACAGGAACTGCAAGACAACCAAAAACAATAGGCCTAAATAAATCAAATAGACTTGTTCATTTGTTAGTCTGGCTTACAGCGAGGACTTGTTAACATAAAATGCACTTGACTAAATCAGTGTCGAACCAAACACAACCAAAACAATAAATAAAATGGATTAAGTCTCTGTAACAAAATTTCCCTTAAAAGTCTGTTCTATAGATTGTATAGAGAAATGGACATAACTAACGCCGTGTTCCAAATGGGAAGTTCACATGCAGCTCCTTCTGACTCTGGCCACGTCCACACTAGTACGTATTCGATTCGTTTTCATTGCAGATGCAGTGTTCGTCCACACTAATCCAATTGAAAACAGCTTCAGAGATGGAACAATCTGGTGCCGCCAGCTCCCAGGAATTCATCTGAGTATGGATCTGATTCGGCATGGTGTGGACACCTGAAAACTCTGATACGCTGAAACGCTGATGTAGGACTATGCACGGCAAAGGATTATAAATAGTAGTAGTGGTATTACAAATATTCATATATACGGTCTATGTGTACGACCTGCAGATGTATAATCTGAAAAGTTTAACCTGAACCATCTCCAACACGACAGAAGCACAGAACAGACTCACCATCAGCAGAACATCCCTCTGTCACAGAAAGAACACATATAATGCACTCATGCAATCATGTTCTTTAGTCCGACAGAAGCTGAACCACATCAGTGCACAATAGCGAGCTGTTTTTTGAGCGCTCACTTTATGCAATTTAGCCATGAGTTTTTAAGTTTCATTTCTGTAAAACTGTGACGGAGCACCCGTGTCGCTCCCCCCGATAGACGGTTTTATGCAGGACCGCTCGTGTCTCGCCGTCCTGTTTTCCCCAACATCTGGACGGTTTCCCGGCTAGTGCGTTCGAGGGTGCACACTCAACGCCGACGCCCACACACTTACCAACACCAGCCTCCACGCCATTCTCTGGATCGGGGGCCAAACCGAGGCACTTCCTGGTTGTGCTTTAAATAGCTCATAGTGGCGCACTCAAAGGGGGACATGTAATCATGGACTCGAGCATTGTGGTCTATTTGGGGTGTTATTTTTGGTGTTATTATTTTATTATATTTATTTCCAAGTTGATTTGTGTTCATCAATACAGTTTGTGTATGTTAATTCCTTTAAAACCCCATTTTTGGTTAATTGGTTAGCCCAGGGGGAGGGGCTAAGGGTTATAAAAGTAGGGAGCTCCAGTCATTTGAGTGTCTGTTTTTGGCCTGACTACGTGGGTGCTGGCTTCCGTAAGTGTGACTATTGTAAATATTGTTGTAAATACTTCTTTTTTGTTGGACTCTACTACCTCATTTTTTCACTGTAAATACTCCACTCTGCACTCTGAGCTGTGGTGTGAATAAAAACCCACTTAAGTAAAGTTTTTCGACTGAGCCTTCATTTCTTTACATTTATTTCGGACGAACCCGTGACAAAAACGTAAGCAAATATGTTCAAAGCTGTGTAGATAAGGAAGGATTGTGGACACAGAAAATACGTGTGTGGACGCAGGTCGTTTCTTATATGATGATACGTGGATTTGTTTCAGTGTAAACGGGGTCTCTAGCTCCCATTGACTTAGAATGGAATATTGCCGTCCTTCTCTCTGTAACTGCTGCTGTGATCCTCGTCATTTTGGTCTTAAAATGTTCGTATTAACCTGCTCTACATGATCCTATTTTGTTATTTTGTCCGTTAAAAAAAACGAAAAAAAAAAACATTGCGAGCTTCATGAATGCTGAATGCTGTGGGTGACGTCAAACTCTCTTGAAGTAGCCTAATTGACGTGTCCGTTCAAGTGCCATTACGTGAAGGAAATGAGGAGTGAGTAGAGAGCGATAGAAGGATTTTTTACATTCAGTCTCTTTGAGAGAGACGAGGAAAACAAACAAACACGCAAACAGAAATGATCACGACCAGAAAAGTTATCAAGCTTCTTAAAAGTTGTCATCGGATTAACTGATTTATTAATTATCGTTTCAGGACTATTTATCCAAATCTGCTGGGACAGGAGACCCAGGGCTCAAAACTGGGACTGTCCCGGGTAAATAGAGACATCTGGTCAAACTGTGCTAACTACAATACAGACATTTTGCGTAATATCAAATTTTCTGTTACATATAACTGAGAAAGCCAATCTCCCAAATGATCAAAGGCTACGTTCAGACTGCAGGGCTTAATGCTCAAGTCGGATTTTTTTGTGAAATCCAATTTTCTCACAATGGGCGTTCATATTTCTAATTAAATGCGACCTGTATGTGATCTCCAGTGTGAACTTTAAATGCCCCCAAACTGTCTCACATGCGTACTGGAGGACACGACGACATCGCATGCAGTAAGCGTGCTGTGTGTTTACGGCTACTTCAGCACAGAATGGTGGCGTTTGTTGTTTGTTGTTGTTGTGTAGGTGGATGAATGCGACCTGGCTGTTCAGATTGAAGTCGCATGTCAAAAGATCGGATAGGTGGCCCGGAACGCGTTTGAGAAAAATCAGATCTGTGTCGTTCAGACTGTCATTAAAAGATCAGAGATACAGGAGCATAGAGGCCAAAAAATCGGATTTGGGTCACTTCAGGCTGCAGTCTGAACATAGCCAAAGTGTATATTTGTTAATAATGTGTAGAGATGCACAGATTTTCACTGCTTTTTCAGTTCTGATATCAGTTCTGATACTGTATAAATAGGTAGATAACAGTAGGTAATTTTGTATCATGTATTGTCTGTATTTTCATTTGTATGGGCCCCATTTTTTTATGCTAAATTCTGCTTAATAATTTCATTTCACGAAATGCAAAATTACAATTAATTAAAGTAACAATTGACATTAATAATATACATTTTCATTTGGTGTTTGTAATTATTGATGTTGTAACCTTTCAATTCATACTCTGATAAAATATACACAATACATTTTATGCTCAACTACAGCCAAATATGCACAGATTTCTCAATTATGCACGTGTTTCTATCCTATGCACAGGAATATTTCTGAAAGCTTTCGTATTTCATATACTAATGTCTCCACATATTGGGCTGATATCTCATATTTGTGAGTGACCAGTGTTGGGGAGTAACAGATTACATGTACCGGAGTTACGTAATCAGAGTACAAATTATGAGTAACTGTATTCAGTTACAGTTACTGTTTCAGTGAGTGGTAATTGGATTACAGTTACTTTGTTGAAATAAATGGATTACATGGCGGTATTTTCCTGTTTTCACATTTTGGGCTATATCCCTTTTTTTTTCTTTTTTTTTTTTTTTCGGTAATTCCATTCATTGCTGGACTCTAAACCAGGTATAAACCAGGACTAAACCAGGTCTAAATCAGGACTAAACCAGGTCTAAATCAGGTCTAAACCAGGACTAAACTAGGTCTAAACCAGGTCCAAACCAGGACTAAACCAGGACTAAACCAGGACTAAACCAGGACTAAACCAGGACTAAACCAGGTCTAAACCAGGTCTAAACCAGGACTAAACCAGGTCTAAACCAGGACTAAACCAGGACTAAACCAGGTCTAAACCAGGTCAAAAACCAGGTCTTAATCAGGTCTAAACCAGGACTAAGCCAGGTCTAAAACAGGACTAAAACAGGTCTAGATTTAGGTCTAGGACAGGCATGTCCAAACTATGGCCCGGGGGCCAAATGCGGCCCTCAGACACATTTTTCTTGGCCCTCAGACTTCCAGGTGATTTGGCCCAAATTACCTCGCATCAATTAAAAAATATTTTTTTACTGCAAGTTTTTTGAAAATCTACCTTGATAAAGCCAATGTTGAATATTTAGTGTGTGGTTTTAAGGATCTTAGCATGAATAAAGACGATGGCTCATTCTAACGTGTTAATCATGTACATATTTCAAATATAGACTGTATTGAGCACCCGTCTACGGCTCTCGATCGGCCCTCTGCTTTGTCTGTGTTTAGATATGTGGCCCTTGATGAAAAAAGTTTGGACACCCCTGGTCTAGGATTTAACAGGACTAAACCATGCCGCACGGACGTGTCTCCTCCTCTTCTATCAGTAATATTTTTAATACGGTTAAGTAAAGTCTGGGCTTTTTATTTTCTTTTAGCAGACAAAACATTTTATGTTATGATATCCTCACCTTTGCTTCTCTACAGCAAATCAAGTAATCCAAAGTATTCAGATTACATTACTCACTTTAAGTAACTTAATGGATTCCGTTACAAACTACATTTTGGGGTATTCCACCTACAGATTAATCTGTAATCTGTAGATGGAATACATTCTAAAAGTCACCTTCCCAACACTGTGAGTGACAATATTATATTAAACTTCTTAGTTCAGCTGCTAAGTGTTCACTCGTACAGTAACAAACATCTCCGTTGTGCTTGTCCATCATGGCTTCCTCAAAAACACTGCAAAATAAACCACCTCCAGTCTTTGCAAACAGTTTTTTTTTTTTTTTTTTTGTAATGAATCCAGATGTAGACTATGTAGAACGGCGTACAATCTGAGTTATATAGTATTTTGAGAGAAGAACTCAGCCTCAATATAAATTTGTGTGCTAAAAATGAATATATAAACAAACGTGTAAAAATAAAAAAGTCATTCCATAAAAACTACACGTGTATAGGGACCGCAATTACACTTTTGACACCCATACTATCATTAAAACGGAATTAGCTCTCTGAAAACCCAAGGGCGTGTTTTGATGCTGAAATATGTAACAATCTATGATATAAGAGAAACTCATTATCAGTATATGCCCGTGGGGGGAGTAGAGCAGCTAACCACATGTAAATTTGATCTTTGGAGTAAAAAAAAAGCTTCAGAACTATGCAGTGTTATTGATGTTCCAGTTGGAGTACATCAGATCCATCATTTCGCCGGGGCCGGGGAGGGGAGGGTGTATTGGCAGACCCATCACAACAGCCCCAGTGGACGGAGTTTGGTTTTCGGTTATACAAACAGTACTTTATCTGCATAGAGTGCGCGCGTGGACCCATGCGAGGCAGTCATGTAATCTGATAAAGCCGGTCTTGGAGGACGGCTAAAAAGAGATTCCATATTAAAGGGCCCATATTTCGCTATTTTCTGATCTGTTGTAATGTAGTTTTCTCATCGGAAACAGACCTGGGGTTGTGTTTTGTTTCATTCACTCGTTTAACACACAAACCCTGCAGATTTAGGCTGAGTTCTTCTGTCAAACTGAAAACGAAACTGAAATGTAATAATACAGAAAATTATCCACCACCTTCACTAGAATAATTGGAACAGCTGTGGAATTGCCATTCTCTACTAAACAAGAAACTAAACTACTTAAAAACTACCACTTCATGACATCACAAGGTGGAACACAGCATTTTGAGCTTTAGAGATATAGCAGACGAATCATAAAACATTACTCAAACAGTAGTGAGTGAAACAAAACACATCTCCAGGTATTAAACCAATGATGTTCATTTTGTCTTCTTATGAACTTCTTGGGTTCTTTTAAAAGACAATACAGTAAAGTGTATTTACCTTGTTGACATGTTTCGGCTGATGCTGCATCTTCAGAAGTGTTCCCGGTGTTGGAAATGACGTGTCGTATATCAGCTGTTGTTACTTCAAGTTACTACTTAAAAAAAGGAACACCAAAAGGAAACATCAGGGAGACTCACCAGAACACAAAAAGAAAAAGCAGAGCAGGAAAACCTAAAATCCACCGTATCTGAGCACTGTAAAAGAAATAACCACATTCTGGATTAGGCCGGTTGGCACGGATCACTGGATCGGAAAACAACAAGTTCATAAGCTGGATCAGGGAGGCCACTGAAATCAGGAAACAAGACATGAGACACCATCAACCATGATGATGGAGCTTTCCTCCTTTCACACACCTGAGACACCCTCCTCCAGAGAACACCGGTTCATGGCACGCCTACAGGAAGTGACAAAATCTGATATACAACACGTCACCACCAACACCGGTGACAGTTCTGAAGATGGCTTGCAACTAGCAGCCGAAACATGTCAACAAGGTGAATACACTTTACTGTATTTGTGAAGAATCCCTTAGTCGTCCAGGTAGAATCCGTGGCAAGAAGAAAATTCAGTTTGTCGACTGGACAAAAGTTAGTTTGGTTGAAGACATTTCGCAGCTCATCCAAGCTGCTTCTTCATTTCTGGTCCCAGAACTAAAGAAGCAGTCACTTTACTGTATTGTATTAAAAAAGAACAAAGAAGTTAATCTCCAGGTATGTTTCTGTAGCCAGGCTGGCGCCACCTAGTGCCTCCACTCAATTTCATTTCTCTCCAGTGACTAGGTCAGGAATTGGAATACACTAGAAAGTTTGCAAGAACCCCGGAAGTTGTAGACCACGCACCAGTCAATCAGCAAAGAGCCACCATACATTCTGCGTTGGCAGCGATTCTTGAGATCAAGGATTTAAAGCTGGAACAAAGAATGTTTTGTGAATTTTATCAAGGGGAAAGACATTACTGACCTTCTTCCTACAGGATTTGGGAAAAGCTTAATATACCAGTTAGTCCCGTTAAAGGCGCATTACATACATCACGACTAAATAGCAGCGATTGGTTAAATAAAAAAGTGCCCGTCTACCGTTGAATGAACTAATCCTAATGCAGCAAGGTCAGACTGTTTCCACAAAGTGAAACCAGCTGATGAATCAGGCTGCAACATGGTTTAAAACTCAAAAAGAGTAAATTTTGCGTAATGTAGTACCTTTTAAAAGATTTGGGGTTAAAAATAGCTATAGTCTAATGTAGCATATCTAAAAGGTGTATGCAAGGGACAAAGGGGTGGAGTTGGTGTAGGTACGGGGCTAGAAAACAGAAGGCTAGGCTGCGGCTCTCTGGGAGGTAGGGAAACAGTAAAAAGCACAACAAACTACAGAGATACGGTTGGTATTTTATATCGAAAAGTGAAAAATATATATATACAATATTTACAGTATTTACAATACTCTTCAGATTTCCTCAAGTTTGGTTAATACAAGTGAAACAATATGAAACAGGAGTGGTGAATAAGTCACTTTGTTAATGTCCTTTATCATTGTCAAAAACCAAAGGGTGAAATTTAATGTCCGCACTTCGTGTAGAAGTGTGCATATAGTCCTTCAGGGTGTGTGTGCGTGTAATTGTCCAAACACGGGTTGAGTAGGTATGATGCGGGAGTGGACTGGCTGCAACAGCCCCTACCCGACCGTAGAAGCTGTTTGAAGTGTCTTTAGTTGAATTCAAAGTTCCTGGGTTCAGCTCGCCATCGGGATGGTTTTCTCAACCTCAATCACCTGGCCTGTGGTAAATAACAGTACAGTTCGGGCTGATTAGCTATTAGCCATAGCTATCGGTAACTCTGATTAATAGTGTATCTGCTAGCTAGCTTAATTCATAATGTACACAATTTTTCAGTCCACACAATAAGTAAAATGACATTCCAGTACATGAACAGTAAATTATATTAGCATAACAATAGCCTGCAATACATGAACAAGTTAGCGGTGGAGGCTATTGGCATGCTAGCGGCAACAAACAAAACAGACAGACAGACTCACCAATTCCTTTGCACTATCATTTAATTCGGTCTTTTCGGCATCGATATTAGCGGTAAGGGCTCCTGAAACATTGCATAAATAAGCATAAGTTTATGAACAACCGATGTTAAAAAATCAGAAAATTTGTGATGGTAGCTCCATACCTGTGCAGCCGTCCTGTCTCGCCTCACTCCCGGGTGTGTATGGAGGGAGGGGAGCAGGTGACTTAATGAAAGTGCGAGCGTGCGCGTGACGCGTTTAGTGACTCGTCGCCGTTGGAATATTCGCTATTGACCAAATTTGTCTATATTAACCTGGGTTACACTAAGTAAGAGACACTCCATTTTGTGTACGTGTATATACTTCAAAAGTGCCAAGTCAGAAATACAGTCAATGAAGAAGTTCTATTTTCATTTTAATTCATAGTTCAAAAACTTATAAGAGTGATATATGATACATTCAGTATGTGAACACTAGCCACACCAGCCAAAACAGTAACATCCTCCATGGGGAGAAGCAAGCGACGGACCCCCCGCCAGAAAAGTGACATATTGCACTTTTTACTACAGGCTAAGGAAAGTCAATGGAGAAAGCATTCCACCATAGCTCATTTCCACCTGCGACTATGAAAATGCCCACACAGCCTGTTTGTAGATAAAATGAGAGATCAGATTTCTTATACTTTGCCACTGCGCAGGGGGAGTGGGACCACCATGGGGCCCGCAGACTACTGACTCAACAATATCAAGGCAGTAAGAAGCCCCGGAAAAGCTGAGAAGTCTAAAGATGATTTCCTTGCGTAGTCTGGAAGATTCGTAGATAGTGTGAAAAGAGAAAATCATGATATACACACCAAACCTGTATCAACTACTGAGAGTGAAAAAGGTTATATTTGATAAATTTAGAATACAAATAAAAGTGTTGTAGCCTATTTTTAAGAATAGACCTGTGTTATAAACAGAAAAGCACTGAATCTTCACCCCACATTGGCAGATCATTACAAAGTCAATATATTTATCCACTTTTCAAGTGGAGATGTTACTACTTTGTCTGGGATGTTTCACAGTATAGTATTAAAGCTTTCTATCTTCTTGGAGACCAAACCAGACCAAGTAACAGGTCAGATTGGCAGAATGTCTGTTTTTCTCATTGGGAGTTCCTGGTAGCTTAGTTTCACAAGCAGTGTTGGGAGTAACGCATTATAAAAGTAACAAATTACTGTAATGCATTGCTTTTTGCTGTAATGCAGTAATGTGGCATTACAGGGGGGAAAAAAGTAATATTTTACTTAGCGCAAATGTCAGTAATGTGCGTCTCACACTTTTTTAACCTGGACTGAAGTGGTGGTTTTTTCTTCATACAAATTTGCTAAAATTACCGCGATATTTGCAGTGATGAAATGCCAGAGATGCGCCTGTGTAGACCGTCAGGTAACAGCGAGTGAAAGGACCTGTGCAGAACTCCGCACTCCACGGGGCTAACTGCAGCTGACGCCCGATCGTTCTTTGCAGACAAACTGTTCCACGGGCGCGGGGTTCTCTCAGGGGCGGTCCTAGCTTCCAAGTTCTAGTCCAAGATTAGTCCTGGTTTGGTCCTGGTTTAATCCTGGTTTAGACCTGGTTTAGACCTGGTTTAGACCTGGTTTAGACCTGGTTTAGACCTGGTTTAGACCTGGGTCAGTTCTGGTTTAGACCTCGTTTATTCCTGGTTCAGTTCTGGTTTAGTCCTGGTTCAGTCCGGGTTCAACTCTGGTTCAATTCTGGTTCAGTCCTAGTTTAGTCCTGATTTAGTCCTCGGTTCAGTCCTGGTTTAGACCTAGTTTAGTCCTGGTTCAGTCTTGGTTTAATCCTGGTTTAATCCATAAAGTTCAGCATCTTCACAGTTAATTTGGTGAGAGTCATAGTAATTGCAATAGTCGTGTAATGCTTTATATTTTAAACACAGCAATATTGTAATGTAACAAATTACTTTGAAATGACAGTAATAAGTCATAAATAACTCATTACAGTTTTAAAGTAACTTTCCCAACAGTGTTCACAAGGGATACTAGGTACATTATTTGCCCGGGAATTCTTCGTATAGCAGTGGAGCAGCTTTGTCTTCAATGAAAGACCATGATGTCAGTAAGTTGGCTATTCATTTCGACATCATTAACTGAGAAGTGTTCTTACGTTGGCTTTATCACTGATATAGCTGCTGTTTCGTCTTAATTGTATCCGAATCCAATACTAACGTTAGCGACACTCATTCGATAGTAGCAAATCTCATGTTATCTTTTGTGTTATACTGTTTGTTGTTACAGACTATAGTTTGCAGCGATGTTTTTGTCCATTATTTTACGATGTAGCCAGTATTTCTGGAGGCCGGGAGGGCTCATAAACAAATGCAAACGCCGCAACAAATACAAACACAACAACACAAATGCAAATGCCACAACACGAAAGTGACTGCGGGACGCTATTTTAATGCAAACACTGCAACAAATACAAAAAGCCACAATGGAAGTGACCAGTGACCAGACTCCATTTTCCGATGGACCAAGCGATGGTCAGACAGTGATATTGATTCTGGCCACAAAACAATAAATTACTTTTACTTTTACGTTTCCAGCTTCGTTCACTTCTCCGTTCCTTTACTTTTCACATTCTTGTTCTTCTTCAACTTTTCCCATTCATTTCCCACTTGATCCTTTAACGCTTCCCTTGGTCCGTCGTAAAATAGAGCCCCGCGGTCACTTCCGTTGTGGCTTTTTGGTTTGTTATGGCTTTTTAGTTTGTTGTGGCATTTGCATTTGTATTGTGGCGTTTGTATTGTTGCGGCATTTGCATTAAAATACATTACAGAATAGATTAAATTGGATGTGATCATGTTAGTTGGAAATAGCAGCCACATACTGTAACACTGGTGGATGTGCTGCTTCGTTTTGATAGTAAACAGTAGAACACGCACACACTTTGTTCTGGCTCGCTGTTAATATACGAGATAACATGAGATTAGCTGCTACCCAATGCGTGTCACTAGTGTTAGTATCGGATTCGGATACACTTCGGATACAATTAAGGCGAAACAGCAGCTGTATTAGTGATGCAGACGACATTAATGTTGTGGAAATAAATAGCCAACACCATAGAGCCTCCCTGAAATGATGGTGTTGTAGCCTAAACACACACAGTCTATGGTTGTGGCCATATCTCTCCATCCCCCCGCACTCACTATCCCTCTCTCTTTTTCTCTCTCTTGACTGTATAAAAACATATTAGGCTGAACCTTCTATAACCGCTCGCTGCATTACCAAGGTAGTAGGATGCTAGTTGAAGTCTGCCTGTTCTAGTTCTTAAACGTAAATCAAGTTGATGAAGATGTAATGGAAACACGTTATGTATTTGGTTTAACATTTACTCCATGACTATATGTTATTTTTGAAACTTCTCTTTGAGAAAACGTAACTATGGAAAGCTGTTAATCTGGATGTTGATGTTGAGAGAGCTGGACGTTGATAGTGACAAGGAATAGAGCCCCCACCCACACGGTAACACCCATAGCACGGAAATAGCACGTACAATAGAATAGCACAATATTGGTTTTTCCAGTTATTTTTGAGATAGATAACAACCTATACCATATTTTCCAGGCTATTAGGCGTTCTGGATTATAAGATGCACTGTCATTAAATGGTCTATTTTCGAACTTTTTTCACAAATAAACCACACCAGACTTTAAACAAAACCCAACAGTTGGATGGGTCAGTCGGACTTTGTTTGACGCGTTCACGGTGACTCTGGGCTTTGTTCAGTTGTGGCGTGTAGGGAGGGTGCTGTCTGGGACCAACGGATTGTCGGCATGTTCGCAGTGACTCAGTTGTTCAGTTGTGTCTAGAAGTGGCACATTGCACTCGCTTTTTCAGTTCGTTCATCCGTTCCGTTCCTTGTCGGCGTGGAGTGATGAGTGTGTCTGTGGGTGTTGGTCGCTGTCTGCTCCGTGTGTGTTTGCGTGCGCTGCAGGTGGTGCGGCTTTGTAGTTTACTGAAGTCGTGCTGGGACACCCGAGTGGATTCGTGTATAGGGCGCTCTGGATTGTGGGGCGCGCAGTCGTTTTTTGATGGGGTTGAAGGCTTAAGAGCACGTCTAATAGCCTGGAAAATACGGTAACTGAATAAATGTAATGTCGAGCTGTTTAATGTCACACTGTGGAACATTCCAGGCAGAGCAGTGACATATCCATAGAAAATTGTAGGTGACGGACCCCCAACTAAGGGGCTACATAATGCGCGTTTTAATGGAAAAAGATTCTGTCGGTCATAATATAGTCTGCCAAATGTCAAAGATTTGTTGCTTTGCCTGGAATGTTCCATACTAGACCCAATAGACACATGCTCTATAAAACTCCTCATGAATGTTACTGAATCACAACATCATATTTTTATAGGAGATAATTTAAGAAAATATATAACTTACATTTATAGAGGAATTACATTTTTTTGTTGCATTATCAGAGTAATAATATTCTAAAACAGTAGATTTTTTGTTCTTACAAGTGCTATTGACTGTTCGTAGGATCAGTTTTCAGACAAGAAAAAGTTTTGTGAAATCCAAAAATGTACGTAAGAAGGCCTTTACTCTCAAGAACGTTTCATGAATGAGGTCCAATATTCCACGTAGTACTTATCAAATATTGCATGTTTCTTATATCATACAATCAGGACCTTATGTCTTTCATTGCAGCATTATTAACCCCATAGTGTCTCCTTGATGGTGGTCCGTGGGGTCTACTTCCTCCACACTAAATTGGATAGCCTGGGACCGCACCAAAGCCCACCCAACTTTGAAGTCTCTCTTAAAGAACAGAACCAGAAGGAAAGGAGAGCGAAAGAGACATCCCAGTGGAAAAATATTATGCTAATCTATAAAATGCTAATTAAGCCCAAGGGGTTAATTTCCTCTCCTTTATCAGCCCCATTCTGTAATCTCGTGTCGCATGGTTTCAAATGGTGGAAAAAACAGAAAGCAGAACAGTTTTTTTTTTTTTTTTTTTCCTGTAGCTTAAAGTTTTCTCTAAATCCGTCTACTTTGAAAGCTAATTGTTCCAATCCATTGTCAACGAGCGAAAGTACATAATCTACTTTATTTTGAGTACATTTATCAGAAGGCTAAGTCGTACACTGACAGCTTTGGTTAGTCAGATTAAGGAAGCAATTCAATTCAAATGAGTTCATCTTTTCAGTGTCCTGTAGCAAGGACATAAAAGTTAATGTCTCAAGTTATGTAAATACTTGTATTGGTAGATATCATATTAGCATTTAGGGTTGTCAAAAGTGTTGAAAATCAGACACTAATCGATAATAAAACTAGTATTGAATCTAGATACTCATCTGGGCAGTTATGGAGACTAAAAAAAGTCACATTTAGGGGCAGAAATGAACCTTTCTTTAATAGGTTTAGAATGATCTTGAGCTGTATAAGAACATAGACTAGTATACGCCCATGGACCACTAGGGAACCTACCTGGACCACAGAAGGATTACACAGATATAAGACCACAAGGTAATATAAAGGAAAGTACTAAGATTGTATGTAAAATATAATTCTTTTGTCTAAATTGTGTAGGCAAGGCAAGGTTTTTATATACCACAATTCTTACACAAAGTAATTCAAAGTGCTTGACAGAATAAGAAATACGTCAAAACCACAATACGAACAAATCAAAACATAAATAATCATACAATTAAAAAGAGAGAGACATTAAATGAGAAGGGAGTGCAGAATGAAAACCTTTCAGTCAAACGCACCTAAACAGATCAGTTTTGAGCCTGGATTTAAACAAAGTCAAAGCAGAGTCTGTCTCACATGTTCAGGAAGACTGCTCCAGGTTTTAGCTGCATGAATCCAAAACGCTGACTCCATGAGTTTAGTCCTGACTCTGAGCATGAGCAGGAGGCCGGTCCCTGAGGTCCTCAGAGTGCGAGATGGTTCAGATGACACTAATATGTCAGAGATGTACCTCAGGGCTAGGCCATGGAGAGTCTTACACGTAAGCAGAGCTGCTTTATCATCATGGTATGGGAATCGGTATTGTACGGAAGCCGAGAGGAGTCACAACAAACGCAAATGCCGCAACAAATACAAATGTGACGACACAACAAAAAGCCACAACAAACCAAAAAAGCCACAACAGAAATGACCACGGGACTCTATTTTAATGCAAACGCCGCAACAAATACAAATGCCACAACCCAAACGCAAAAGCCACAACACATTAAAAAGCCACAACACATCAAAAAGCCACAACAGAAGTGACTGCGGGACTTTATTTTCCGACAGACCGATCAAGCGGCAAATGAAGAAGAAGAACTACAACGTGAAACGAATAATGATAAAAACAATAAATTACTTTTACTTACGTTTCCAACTTCTCCGTTCCTTTACTTTTCACATTGTAGTTCTTCACTTGCCACTTGATCAGTCCATCGGAAAATAGAGTCCCGCGGTCATTTCCGTTGTGGCTTTTTTTGGTGCATTGTGTGGTTTTTTTTTGGTTTGTTGTGGCTTTTTGTTGTGTTGTCGCATTTGTATTTGTTGCGGCGTTTGCATTTTTTTGACCCCTTTCGGCTTCCGTAGTATTGAATCTATTCCTTTGTATCTAAATCGAGTTTTAAATTGTAGTACGGTGACAACACTTTTAGCAACAAGGTTTAAGCATCAAATACTAGTTTAGCCCTTGTATGGACAGGTTTGGTGTGGTCTAGTTTCATTTTAGTCCAAATACAGTATATCTGTCAGTGACAGAGAATTCAAAACCTCATGTATCATTGAGGCTCTAGCTATAATTGACTAAACTGCTACACTGCAAAAAAGCTTGGCCAAAGTTTAAGATATAAACACTTAAATCTATCAGAAAATGACTTAAAAGTAGTGAAATTATTTGTCCATGCAGCAAGATCATTTTACTTGACAAGTTATCTTAAAATAACCTACCTCTAGACTAGAATGAAGCAGTCTCTGGTCTTGTAAGTAGATAATAAATCTGAAAACAAGACGAATAACCTGATATAAGTTTTAAAATCTTGGCCAGATCAGAGAAATTTGCAGTGTATGTGTTGGGTGTCTACCAGAACTGCAGAACTGAAGCAAAGCTTTGTCTGCAGAGGTCACAAGATCTGAAAATGTCGAAAAAAATCGATGGCTGTGTCATGGTGTGGGTTTAAGCATAACATGTGTCGTATCTGGTCATAAATTGCGCTTGAAATGTGAATATTTTCTTTACACTTGATGAGTCAAATGTTCTCTGTATTTGACCCATTTTTCAATTCCGCTTTGGACATCACCAGATCTTGAGCTAGGTTTGGGTCAGGACTACCTTAGCTGGAGGATTTATCCCAGACAGCTGCTTCTCTTCATGGTGAAAAGTCAGAATATGAGAAAGGACGAAGTGGGCAAAGCTAACACTATGCTCTGTGCAATTACATTTCAAAATTAAATGCACTTTAATCCTGAATATCTTCTAACATCCGTACCAAAATGCCTCTAGAACACAACTACAGACTTATTGATTTTGGCAAACACTGCTCCACTTTGAATATGAACGGCCAGTATCTATCAAACTGGGAGAGCAAGTAAAGGTTGACATTAAATCATCTACAAAGCCAAACTAGCAAAACACACAGAAAATGACTGAAGATATCGCTCGCTTTTTATAGACCCCAGAATACCGAACATTACCCCATTTGCGCAACCACAATTAAGCCGTAATATTTAGCTTTGCTGTGACGAATCGCCCACAGAATCGGAGCCAAACCCACATTGCTCCAGTTTGATTGCATTCCCGTCAAAGCGCCGAGTGATTATTGCTTCGATCGCCTCCCTCCCTCTGCCTCCTCTGCTCTTGATAAGCCAAGTGTAACAAATTCTTTCTGCTATATCTTCCCTATTATCCTCATTTGCCAGTTCGCTAGTGCCGTAAGCTACGAAATACGGCACGGCAAAGACCTCTATTGACGCCTTACTTATTGAACAACACAATATCGAATGGGGTCCCAAAGTAGGTGAAAAATGTTGGTGTTTCTTGGCAGCTTGCCGTATTGGTTCTGTTCTGGTTCAGTGTGCTAGAAAATGGGACAGGGACCTCAAATACAAAGGAATAACATTGGGTTTGTGAATTGGCGGGTATCAGACTGACCACCTCTGCAAACTGAGTATACCTACCAACAAGTTCTGGTTGGGTGCATAACACGAAGAGAATGCCAAGAGGTAAACATGGAAGGTTTGTGCAATCTGGGGCGAAATGCTATGTCAAGATTGTGCGTGTAATAGCGCAAGGCTGGGAAAATAAAGCAGGTTTATATAGCGGGAGTATTGGGTGCTGGGAATGCTGATTGTACAATATAAAAGAACTGGCAGCGGTGCAAGCATTTATTTTACTACTATAGGCTCGAGCCAGATGGTACTGTATATAGTGGAAATATGGTCAGATGTAGAGTTTAGATTTAAATACAAGAAACATGGATAAAATGTCTGTAATAGTGTTTACAGTAGCACTGAGCAGGGGTATTTACACCAGGACAGACTTGAATAAACAGTCAGTAACATAAGGATCTGCAGTGAATGGAAAGAAAGAAAAGAACAAAAAAGAAAGAAAAACAAAATATTAAAACTTTTCTGATGGAGTGTCCTCCAAATCGCTTGTTGCATCATTCACCATCAAACCAGACCAAGTTACAGGTCAGATCTGTGGAGAAGCGACCCCGCTCACAGTCACAATGCCTGTTTTTAATGGGTGTTTTTGAGCTATAAAACCACCTGTAATTAAATCAATGTAAGATGGTGTAAGGACGATTTTGATCATTTTCCACATACTAAAGGCCGTCACACACTACAGGAGAATTGGCCCGATTTTTGCTCTGATTTTTTTCTCTCTGAATTCCGGGAGGCGTGACCCGACTTTGTGTCTTCATGTGCAATTTTGAAGCCACTGCTCCTAATGTGTGTGGTATCAGTGTCAGATCGTAAACACCAAACATCAGCAACGCTACAGTAACAGACAAAAAAACAGAGCGTCAGGGGCAGACGGAGTGGCGGACACAGAGACGCAAGATACAAACTTGGGATATAGCGAAAATAATAAGACTTTACTCCTCACCTCTCGTAAAATGGTAAACTTAAAGTGCAGCATCTCAGCCACATTATCCATAGAAACTGTTCTTCGCAAATACTGTCCACAAAACAGCGCTATTACTCCAGTTTAAGGTGTTGTTTAAAAGTAAAAAGGCAAGAGTCGTTCCCCACGAGTCTGTTTACATTCACACAGCGTACAGATCGAGGTGAAGCTCTGTCAAAATGGAAGAAGCTACGTGGATGAGTAACAAAACACATTCACTCTAAAAAAAAAAAAAAATTGCAATGGACATACAGTGATGTTTGAAATGTTTTGTTTTTTCTTGAATGATTTGAGGCGTCACACATCTCATCCAAGCATTTAAGTGAACAATTTCAATGCAAAAGAATAAATTTTCTGAATATTCATGGTATAAAAATGTAATCAAATGTATATCTGATTACAGTGACTAATTATTTGTTTTCTTTCTTTTTTTTGTCTCCTCTCTTGCTGTGGCCTGACTGATAACAATTCTTCACCACTTCCTCCTAAAAGGTAAGAAACTGTTATTTTAATGCCATTTTTGTTGTGCCTTGACTAAAAATAATGACTTGGTCTGATATTTTCCTGTAATTTTCAACCACAACTCTCAAAATAGAAATACTTTTTTTTGTTTTGTTTTGTTTTACACTCACTCGTAAATGTGAATACTTGTCCTTGCATCATTTTGGCGTTTCTACTTTGATATCGTGTTTTTACCTTGTTGTACTTTTTAAAGGTGGGTGGTACTTGTGTAATATGTGGGTAGTAACTTTAAAATAAACTTTTCAGACACCATACTTTTACTCCGAGTTCCCATGGTCATGGAACTCCTGGAAATATGGATGAATGTCATTTTTTGTCATTAACCCTCTTAGGCTCAAATTAAATTTTAGTAACAGGAAAAAATCTGATATTTGGGGAAAATGATCATATGGGGTAGTAATATACAATCCTGACTTTTTTTTGAGAGAGACCTTCACATCCAATGTGTTCTGGGATGTTGCAGATTTGCATCGTTGGTCCGGTGTGGTAAATTAATACTGAAGACTGAAAATGATATGAACGCTAACTTTATGTGTATATCACTTTTCATAACAATGACAACATAAAGCACAGTGTAACAGCTTTACAGTGGCAGAACAACATCACTTTTTCGTGTGGTACTCCAAGAAACAATTTTTATCCTTTGTAAACAACAAAAGAACTTTGCACTTCTGGCAGGCTGTTTGTGTGTAGCCATTCTTGCACAGTCTGCATCGTCCACGTTTATCAGCATGGATGTGAAAAAAGGCTCCTGAGTAACAAAAAGCTCATAAAATATGGATTTGGAGTAAGGAGGTAATTGGCATTTAGCTGTTGCAAATCTGCAACGCCTGCCTGGAGAGGGATAAATAGCGTTTTTTGGACACTCAAAGATGCTTTACAGATCATTGTTCATTCACTCCATACCCACCACCATCACTCATGCACACACCACTTTCATACTAGGCAATGTGGGTGAAGTGCCTTGCCTAAGGACACAATGACAGTTTATACAACTGGTGCCCCCCTGTGGCACCTGATTTTCCCAGCGGAGAACGGCTGTTTAATGTCATACTGTGGAACATTCCAAGCATAGCAATGACCTATCCATATATGACATGGATATATTTGATATATTCTGTGTAATCACATACTGCAGTTATTGTTGCTGGACTCTCGATATATTTTGTACTCAATTACCCATTGTTGAGGCTTGACTGAATGTGATTATTGAAACTGTTGTACATTATTTACTTCCCATTTACTCTGAACTGTCTGTTATATGTTTGCATGTCATTTATTATTTACCATAACATATGGTACCAAACCAAAAGCAAACTCAGTCTTATGTCACTCCCTCCTAGAGTCAAATTCTAATCTTCTGGACATTAGCCTATATCACTACTTTACTACTCCATTACCATATCATTACTGTGTCCCATTGTATTTATACTATATGAATTGACACAGGTATTACATAATTTATTGGCGAGCTAGCCAGGAGACAAGCAGGTGTTGGACCCCTTAAAAACTTACTCAATGGATTTAATTCCATCTGTGAGGAACAGAGAGTCCTGCTGTCTTTTTGGTATTACTCCAGATAGACCACTTGTTTACAGACAGCAACCTTCTATCCATCACTCAGGCCAGCAAGGTGAATTCTGAAGATATTTGTGAGCCCTTAAACTCAAGAGAATCGATCTGGCCCTGCTCCGGCTGTTGAGATTTTCTGGTTGACCAGTGCTTCAGACCAATCATAGCGCAGAACTGTGGTTTGGGCAACAAAAACAAACATGGCGATGTGGATGGATGTACTTTAGCGGCAAAAACAGATCATCAGAACATGCAACGGGAAAGGCTTTATGTTTTTGTGGACCGGAAAGATCGTTGAATTTAACAAGTTTGATTCCTCGGCCTGTTCTGTTGTGATGCTTCGACTAATCAGCTTGGAGTATCCATCTAAATATCTTGCTTTTTTACAACTGCGTTCAGTGGCAGTTATCCTATTTTGATTATGTGCTGAACTAAATTCTTTTGTTCCTACACATCAGTCTGGTGTAAGTCAGGTTATCTATAGGGCCGTCCCTCCTCTGTACCACATATTATCGCTCCTTCCTCCACCTCCACACCATACATCCACTGTCCCTCCTCTATACCATAAAGTCACTGTCTCTCCTCTGTACCATATATTTACTGTCTTTCCTCTGCACCAAATACTCACTACTATCTCTACTCTGTAAAATATTTTCACTACTGTCCATCCTCTTTACCATATATTTACTCTTCCTTCTCTGTTCCATTGACACTCCCTCCTCTGCACTATATATTCACTATTGTCCTTCCTCTGTACCATATATTCACTACTGTCGATCATCTGTACCATATAAACACTGTCTCTCCTCTGTACCATATAGTCACCGTTCCTCCTCTGCATCATATATCACTATCCCTTCTCTGCATCATATTCTCTCCATTTTATGCACCATATATTCACTGTCCCTCCTCTGTACCATATATTTATTCTTCCTTCTCTGTTCCATTGACGCTCCCTCCTCTGCACCATAAAGTCACTGTCCTTCCTCTGTACCCCATATGCACAGCTGTCCTTCCTCTGTACCATATAAATATCATCTCTCCTCTGCACTATATAGTCACTGTGCCTCCTCTGCATCATATATCACTATCCCTTCTCTGCATCATATACTCTCCATCTTCTGCACCATATATTCACTGTTCCTCCTCTGTACCATATATTTACTCTTCCTTCTCTGTTCCATTGACAATCCCTCTGCACCATAAAATCACTGTCCTTCCTCTGTACCATAAAGTACTGTCCTCTGTACATAAAGTCACTGTCCTTCCTCTGTACCATAAAATCACTGTCCTTCCTCTGTACCATATAAACACTGTCTCTCCTCTGTATCATAAAGTCACTAACCCTTCTCTGTATCATATATTCATTACTGTCCCTCCTCTGTACCATTACCCCGATTTTAGCGTCTTTGCACTGGCTTCCAGTTCATTTTAGACTTGATTTTAAGTTTGTTTTTTTAAAGCTTTGAATGGACTGGCCCCATGTTGCATCTGGGATCTCATCCAAATTTACACCCCTGTGCCCTGTGCTCTGAGGTCCGAGGGCCAGCTTTATTTAATTTTTCTACTGGATATGTTTCATTTGTATTGTGCAGCACTTTGGAAACTGTTTTATTTATGAAATGTGCTATAGAAATAAGGTGGATTGGATTGGATATATTCACTACTATCCCTCCTCTGTACAAAATAGATGCATCAAGAATGTCGGACTTCCGGTCATTGCGCAACGCATACTGGGAAGGATTCTCCGAAAAAGTGAGCATCAAACCGCCATGTTTGTTTTCCCAGTGGGATGCGTCTATTGACAAAGCCAGTCTTTTCTTGTCTTTTGAACCATATCACTTTTGTTTCTGGTTCTGATATTGTCATATTTTAGTTTTGGGATTCGGACATTGTAATTTGTGGTTGTTGGATTCTAACAGCGGAAAACGGCTCTAGAAATTTGTTTGCAAACTCCATAAATACAAAAGGGAATCAGATGTGTGTGACTGCAAACCTCCATTCAAACTGTTTCCTTTCCCACCGGAATTGAAAAATAGGATGATTTAGGCAGTCAAAAGTTTCAGTACTGCCCATCGCCTTCACCTTTCACTGAGTTTGCGGCAAACATTTTGTATGTGAAGCGCCATCAAAGCAAAGCCCTGATCCCTCGCTCCACATTGGTTATGAATTTAAAAAGTCAACGCCAAAGCGAAAGGCACCAGCTGTTCGCCAAGAAACAACTTCCACTGCAAAGAGACCAAGACGTGATGTTGCTGTAAAACCACAAGAACAAGAAAGTGCAGCTCAGTCTGTTTGTCTTCTGCACCTCTCGATTAACAAACGGGATCCCACTTAGATGGAGCTCCACATACAAAATGTTCACTGCAAACTCAGGATGATTTAGGCAGTCAAAGGTTTCCTTTTTCGTTCTTCCTGTAGATCAATCCTGCCCATCGCCTTCGCCTTTCACTATTTTTCAATTCCGTTGGGAAGGAAAACAGTTTGAACAGAGGTTTGCAGTCACACACATCTGATTCCCTTTTGCATTTATGGAGTTTGCAAACTAATTTCTTGAGCCGTTTTCCGCTGTTAGGATCTAACAACCACACAATTAACGATGTCCGAATCCCAAAACTAAAATATGACAATATCAGAACCAGAAACAAAAGCGATATGGTTCAAAAGACAATAAACGCATCCCCTGGGAAAACAAACATGGCAGTTTGATGCTCACTTGTGACCGGAAGTCCAAAATTCTTGATGCATCTATATCACTATCCCTCCTCTACATCATATACTCTCCCTTCTCTGTGCCATATATTCACTCCCCCCTCTGTTTCATATTCCTCCTCTACACCCCATAATCACTGTGTTCCCTCTTTTTCAACTAACTCTCAATCCACTCTGCGAGACTCTTTCATACTTAATACATCTTCACTTTAATGAAACCAAAAACCGGGCACACCCACAATGCATTACTTTCGACAAGTTTATGACAAATACTAGCACATAAACCCATACATTATTAATTACACCAGAGCCTGATGTTTTGTTCTGCTCGCTGGCCTTGGATACACGTGTCCAGATTCTATTCCCCTCATTTAGGACGCGATTATGACAATTAGTTATGCACGATAAAGCCTGGAGGTAGGCCGGGGCGCCACTGCGAATCCCACCATTTGAATAGGGTCATTAGACACAGGGAAATGGGAGGCTCAGGCAGCAGTTGTTTGCAGAAGTACTGGGCAGCGATGGGGATTTTTCAATGTTAATGGCCGTGGCGTTGAAGTGATTCTTGCACAAAAGCATTAGAAGTAAATCTTGGCTAGTCCCCAGTGAGCGATTCCTTTGGAGCGTGATTAGCAAAATGGAAGGCTATCTTATATGGGGGCTGGACAAAATAAATGGGACAAATTGAAGTAATGGTTGGTTGTGGATTTACCAAATGCACGTGGTTAGTTTAGGCTCGTATTACGGAATTTCTGATCTGTGTTTCAATGCTGTTTCCTCATCACAAACATACCTGGAGTTGTGTTTTTTTTTTAGTTTCATTCACACAGGTTTAACACAAAAGAAAAAAAAAAGCATATTTAGGCTGAATTCTTCTCTCAAATGGAAAACAGTCTACCTTGTGATGTCATGTAATACAGGAAGTGCTCCACTGTGTTTTTAAGCTCCACACACCTTCACTGGAATCATTAGGATGACTTCAGCCCTGGAATTACCGATTTTAACTTGAAAACTACTGCTTCATGACATCACAAGGTGGAACAGAGCATTTTGACCTTTGGAGATGTAGAAAGACTAATAATAAAGGATTACTCAAACATGTGTAAATGAGACAAGATGCTAGCCTGATTCGTCGGCCAGTTTCACTTCGTGGAAACCGTCTGACCTGGCATTAGGATTTGTTCGCTCGACAGTAGGCGGGTACTTTTTTTATTTATTTAACCAATCGCTGCTATTTGGTCATAACGTATGTAATGCACCAAATCCCGAAGATATAACGTCTTTCCCCTTGATAAAATTCACCAAACATTCTCTTTGTTCTGGCTTTAAATCCTCGATCTCGGGAATCGTTGCCAACACAGAATGTCTGTCTTCGTCTACATCCATCTCGACCACTTTGTTTACTGTTGTGTTGTACCACAAAAGGGACCAAGACAGGCGCGATGATAATGTAATAGCTTCACAGATCTTCACTGATTGGCCGAGGCGCGGTCTACAATTTCTGGGGTTCTTGCAAACTGTCTAGTGTATTCTGATTCCTGACCTAGTCGCTGGAGAGAAATGAAATTGAGCGGAGGCACTAGGTGGCATCACCCTGGCTAACAAGACCGAACTCTATGTATGTTTTTGAGGAGGTGACATGATAACATGGCTTAAAGCTCACAAAAGTCAGTGTTGTGTAATATAGGACCTTTAATGATTGCGGTTAAGACTCCCACATTTCACTATACGCCTTGTTCACTCTGGCGCAAAAAAATGTAAGAAAGAATCATCTCATTCCATCTCCTCTGATTATGAAGCAGAAGAAACCATTAGAAACCATTCTTCACTAATCTCCATTGAACAATTTTCCTCAACCATGATTTCCAAAACCCCATCTTTCCTGATTGTGAACAAAACGAACACCGAGGATCTGGCTAACACTCGCTCTACCAAGATTACGTATTTGCATTTTGACAGTTCATTACATCCGTCACCATGGCTACATCAACGCCCAATAACATTACGCAGAATTACCATTAAACTGCAGTGAATCATTCCTTGGGGGTGTGATTCTAACTGAAAGCACTACTCTGTTAGAAGCTCTGTTATTCAGGTTAGACTTGATCAGAAAGAGCTTGGAACTATCGGTGAGCTGATTTGTGCAATTAAACAAGTCTTGTCACAGATAAACAGTCACAAGCCAGCAAGCATTAGCCAACATTTTTTTTTTTTTTTTTTTCACTTAGTCACTATCACCTTTGTTGAAAATGAAAGCTTCAACAAAAAAGGTGAGAGTGACTAACTGAATTTTTTTTTTTAAATGTTGGCTAATGCTTGCTGGCTTGTGACTGTTTATCTGTGACAAGACTTGTTTAATTGCACAAATCAGCTCACCGATAGTTCCAAGCTCTTTCTGATCAAGTCTAACCTGAATAACAGAGCTGCTTGTATTGATCACGGGCTCCTGAAAATGAGTAAATTCTGTTACCTGCACAAAAGTGTTTTGATCAAATATGTTTCGCAGCTGATCCAAGCTGCTTCTTCAGTTCTGGTCAAATGCTGGTGGACATTTCCTTATATCTGCCTGAAGGGAGGAGCTAACTACACTGAAACTACTCTGAAACTAACACACGTACTTCTTTGCATTTTCTGTTTATTAGTTCGGTCTATTGAACTGCGTAAGTGTGAACTGTGCCCGAGTCATATTAGCATAATAATTCAGGCCCTGATGGGTGCTTTCACACCTACAAGCTATCACTATTGTTTTCTTTGTTTTGATTTAGGCCTGAAGATGGAGTTGTAAATAAGAGAGAACTGAAGAAGCAGCTTGGATCAGCTGCGAAACGTATTCATTCAAAAAACTTTTGTCCAGTTGACAGAATTATAATCAACTGGATAATAATAATAATTATTATATTAATTGTATTTAATTTTATAAAATTTAATGTATAATAATAATAATAATAATAATAATAATAATAATAATAATAATAATAATAATAATTTATTTAATTATTATTATTATTTTTGTTCATGTTAGTTTTATATTTAGTTAAGCTTGTCTTGTTGTGGATGTGCTGGGTATCCAATCCCTCAATCTTGACAAATTATAAATAAAAACCCAAAAATTAAATTAAAAAAAATAATTGAATTTCTCCTTTGCCATGGATCCTACCTGGATGACTGATGGATTTCACAAATAAAACCATTTTGCATTTTTTCTTGAGTTTTCAAAGTATCTTACAACCTTTTGGGCAGTGTTTGCTAACGTGTCCATTGTGTCACCATGGTAACTACTGAACAATCCAGCAATACAGACAAATGTAGAACACACTTAGCCTCAGCTCTACCAAGACGAGCTTTTTTACTCTTGAAAGTATCTGCATGTTGACAGTTCATTAGATCCGTCACAATCGCTACATCAATGCCCAATTACATTACGCAGAATTACCGTTAAACTGCGGTGAAACGCATTAAGACCGAAATAGAATGGGAGGCTAGGGAAGTGTCTTAGATATTTGCAGCAAACTAATGACCCGTGCTGCCTCCAATGAGCGCGCCCATTTAGAGTCTGTGAAATATTGTCGACTGCGCCTTGGTTCCCTACAGCAATGCAGGCTCCAATGTGGCGTGATGGATGGGAGTATTATACTAGCGATCTGTCATGTCACGTCAAGGCATCCGGCGCAGAAAAATATGTTTATGTTAAAGGTGCTCTACCTGATTTTTATGGTCTTAAAAACATGAAAAAGGGAAGTAGCTCATTTTAAAGAGTTTGCATTGGTCCAAAGTTATTCCTGCATTCAGAGTTTTTATTATTATTGACCCAGATGAGATCAGATTTACTAACTGGAAATCTTAAAACAAACATGAATGAAGCAAAATACAACTAGAGATATGTTTTAGATGAGGGAACAATGTTATAGCGTCAAAAGTATTGAAAATCAGATACAAATCTACACTAAAACTCAAACTGTAATGCCTTATTTATGACTTATTACTGTAATTTCGAGGTAATTTGTTACATTACAATATTACTGTATTTAAAATGTAAGGCATTACATGACTATTACAGCACTTTTAAGTGACTCTCACCAAAATAACTGTGAAGATGCTGAACTTTTGCATCGTATATGGACTGAACCAAGACTAAAACAGGATTAAACCAGAACTAAACCAAAACTGAATCAGGACTAAACCAGGTCTAAACCAGGACTAAACCAGAACTAAACCAAAACTGAACCAGGACTAAAACAGGACTAAACCAGAAGTAAACCAAAACTGAACCAGGACTAAAACAGGACTAAACCAGGACTGAACCAGGACTAAACCAGAAGTAAACCAAAACTGAACCAGGACTAAACCAGGACTAAACCAGAACTAATCTTGGACTAGAACTTTGAATGGAGGACGGCCCCTGAGAGAATCGCGTTTAGCCCCGTGGAGTTCTGCGCCGGTGCTTTCGCCCGTGGTCACTTGACGGTCTACGCGGGCGTGTCTCTGGCGTTTCACCGCTGCTGATATCATGGTGATTTTAGCAAATTTTGTATGAAGAAAAACCCACCACTTCAACCCAGGTTAAAAAAGCTTTGTGACGTTCATTACTGACATTTGTACCGAGTAAAATATTACAGTTTTTTTTCCCCTGTAATGCCACATTACTGCGTTACAGCAAAAAGCAATGCATTACAGTAATTTGTTACTTTTATAACACATTACTCCCAACACTGTTGAGTAGATATCGATACTAAAAGAAAAATAGGCTAGTAAACACCCATATAGATATAAGGCCACATGGGAATATAACAGAAAGTACTATGATTTAATGTTGAAAATCACATTATATTGTCTTAATAAAGAGTGTTTTTATTATTATTACTATTGTCATGGTATTGGAAATGGCGTTGAGTATCAAGAGTTTCTATTCCTTAGTAGTCAAGTTAGTTTTGAGTTTGAAATGTTAGTATCGTGACAACTCTTCTATGTTATCATATGGTTAAAAAGTCAGTTTGGTGTAATGTGTGTCCTTCAAACTAAATCAGTACTGCAACAGACATCTATGCACCACCAGAGGAAAATCAAATCCCACTTTTGACATAAACATCATTGGTAGAGCGGTCAGATCCAGTGACCTACAGGTGTGATTCCAGCTCTCACAGATGAATGCTGTTGTTGTGTCCTTGGGCAAGACACTTAACCCATCTTGCCCTCAGTGGCTGTGTAACTGGTGTGTGAGTGGGTGAGTGGTGACAATGTGACAATTACCAGTTATGTAGCAAAACCTTCACAACATTTTGAAACCACTTACTCTAGTCTAGGTAGCCTAATTTTCCATGTTTTTTTGTTTGTTTGTTTGTTTGTTTTTTTCTGTACCTTCCACTAAGGTGTAACAGTGTAACAGCAGCATGTGGAAGTGCGTTTAAGGTGAAAAAGTGCTATATAAAAATGTGACTATTACAATTTATGTATCAAAACTTTCACAAAATTGTGAAACCACTTACTCTAGGTACCCCCCATTTTATTTTATTATTATATATATATTATATTATATATATATATATATATTTATATATTTTTTTTTTTTTTTTTCATATCTTCCACTAAGGTGTAACAGCAGAATGTGGGAGTGCCTTAAAGGTGGAAAAGTGTTATACAAAACTGATTATCCCAATTTATATATTAAAATCTTCACAACATTTTGAAACCACTTACACTAGATAGCCCCATTTCTATATTATTATTATTATTACTTTATTTATTTTATTTTATTTTAACATACCTTCCACTAAGGTGTAACAGCAGCATGTGGTAGTGACTTTATTACAATTTATGTATCAAAACCTTCACAAAACTTTGAAACCACTTACTTTAGGTTGCCCCATTTCTTTTTTTTATTTTTTTTTTTTCTTTCTTTCGTGTCTTCCACTAAGGTGTAACAGCACTAAGGTGTAACAGCAGCATGTGGGAGTGCCTTAAAGGTGGAAAAGCGCTATATAAAAATATACAAATATGACTATTGCAAATTAAGTATAAAACCTTCACAACATTTTGAAACCACTTGATGTAGGATAGCCTCATTTTCCATGTTTTTTGTTTTGTTTTGATTTGACACTAAGGTGTAACAGTACTAATGTGTAACTGCAGCATATGGGAGTGCCTTAAAGGTGGAAACGTGCTAAAAATTGTACTATTACAAATCTATAGTTTGTGTGTACAAACATATAAAAATATGACTACTGCAAATTAAGTATCAAAACCTTCACATTTTGAAACCACTTAATCTAGATAGCCCCATTTTCCATGTTTTTTTTTTTGTTTTGTTTTGTCCACTGAGGTGTAACAGTACTAATGTGTAACTGCAGCATATCGGAGTGCCTTAAAGGTGGAAACGCGCAATATAAATATTTGACTATTACAAATGATCTATCAGAGCCTTCACAAAATTTTGAAACCACTTACTCTAGGTAGCCACATTTTTTTATTTTTTTTGTTTGTTTTGTTTTGTCCACTAAGGTGTAACAGTACTAATGTGTAACTGCAGCATACTGGATTGCCTTAAAGGTGAAAAAGCACTATATAAAAATATGTCTATTACAGTTTATGTATCAAAATTTTGAAACCACTTTTTTTTCCTTTTTTTTTTTTCGTATCTCCACTAAGGTATAACAGCACTAAGGTGTAACAACAGCATGTGGGAGTGCCTTAAAGGTGGAAAAGTACTATATAAAAATATAAAAATATGACTATTGCAAATTAAGTGTCAGAACCTTCACAACATTTTGAAACCACTTAATTTAGATAACCCAATTTTCCATGTTTTTTTTTTTTTTTGTCCACTAAGGTATAACAGTACTACTGTGTAACTGCAGCATGTGTAAGTGCCTTAAAAGTGGAAAAGCACTATATAAAAATGTGACTATTACAATTTATGTATCAAAACCTTCACAAAATTTTGAAACCACTTACTCTGGGTAGCCCCATTTTTTTATTTTTTATTTTCCTGTACCTTCCACTAAGGTGTAACAGCAGCATGGGGGAGCGTATTGACCCGGCCAATCTCGAACAAATTTCAAACAGCTCCCCCGAAAAAACCTGAAGGCTACAATCATCCATCACCCAGGGCTGTTTTCCAATGCACACGCGAGGAAAGCCACGCTATACCTTATGGATTGATCGGCGCGATGCGATAATGGAATTCAGCTGAGAGGGGAGTGACAGCTGGAATATGTGTACCTCTCTCTGCGCTTCGGGCTCCGTGCACTTACCCCAGGGGCCTCTCATATCTGCGCATGGGGGACCACAAGCTAAATTGACTTCTGAAAAAAAAAAAAAAAGAGAGAATGAAACATCTCCTGTAGGCAGAGAACAAGCAGTTGACATATTTTTTATATTGATGTTGGCTGTAGAAAGAGGTGGTCGTATGGATTTTCAGCTGTATGGTCAATATTGGCAAAGCGTTTTCAGTTCACGAAGGTCCCAAGTGACAAAAATAACACTGATTAATGGGACTTTGCATATGTTTGTTTACTCATCTGATCATCTTAAAGGGCCCATATTAGGCTGTTTTTTGATCTAAGTTATAATGTTGTTTCTTCACCACAAACAGATCTGGAGTAGGCCTGTAACAATAATCAATAAATTGATTAATCGTACGATAACTTAATGAGCTCGATAGAATTTATCGTGGCTGCAAAAGTTATTTGCAGTTTGTTTGTTTTCCTCGCTCTTTCTCACTCTCAAAGAGACAGAATGTTAGAAGGCGTCTATCGCTTTCTGACTCCTCTCGTTTAACAAACGTAATGACGCTTGAACCAACGTGTGCACGTGTGTTTATCGACACAGCGGATGCAAGCGTAGTCTGCGCACTTTCGGTAGAAAGTGCAGAAAGCGCCGCTGTCAGAGTGACAAAACAGTTCATCTCCGTGTGCCAAAACAAGTCACGATGCCGAATCAACACTGGTGAGCGGGACACGTCTCAACAGTCACATGCGTCAAATGCAGCGAGTGCGCAAATGACGAGAAGAAATGTCTCAAACCCCAACAGGCGATATAAACCCAAACCCGAGCGACACAACTAGCCTAGCCCCCGGGAGAGCCTGAAATCCCGAAACCGAACCGACACGACACCAGACAGGACAGAGGCTCCCTCATAGCGAAACAGCATCCTGTGTCGCGGGTTAATATGAACACTTCAAGACCAAAAAAACGAGTCTCACAGCAGCAGCCACAGAGAGACGAGACACAATATTCCAATGTAAGTCAGCGACTAAAATCACTTAAGGACAATTTTGTTACAGAGACTTAATAATCCATTTTATTTATTGCTTTGGTTGTATTTGGTTCAACAGTGGTTTATTCAAGTACATTTTTGTGAACAAGTCCTTGCTGTCAGTCAGACACAGTAGGCTACTCCTATGTTAAGTCTCTTTTATTTAGGTCTATTGTTTTTGGTTGGCTTACAGTTCCTGTGTTAAATGTTCTTTAGAAAGTAATTTTTTTTTTTCATTGAGAGGATGTATTTGCATTTTTATTCCATGCTCTTTATATTAGTTGAAATTGGTCTCAAAATGTCAATATTATCATTTATCGCAATAAATTCTTGGTCAATTAATCGTCCATCAAAATTTGTTATCGTTACAGGCCTAATCTGGAGTTGTGTTTTGTTTCATGCACACATGTTTAACACATAAATCCCACACATTTAGGTTCTTACGTCAAACAGAAACCTCTTTGGTCCACCTTGTGATGTCATGTGGTAATACACGAAGTGCTCTGTTGTGTTTTTAAGCTTGATACACCTTCACTAGAATCATTTGGATATTTTCAGCTCTGTAATTGCCAATTTCTACTGAGCTAAAGATAAAACGAGCTGATAAATAACCCCTATGTGGCATCACAAGGTGGAACGGAACATTTTTAGCATTAGAGATGTGTGAATGAAACAACTCCAGGTATGTTTTTGAGATGTTAACAGCATTCTAACATGGCTTGAAGCTCATAAGAGTCAATTTTACGCAATATAATGTTTTTTAAAGTTATTGTTAACTTACTGTTTGATGTTCTGCTTTCTCATGACCGGGGATGGGCATGATTAATCGACTAACTGATATTTTTGTCGATCACATTCATTTTTAATCGACAAACTGAATGTATGTTGCTGTGCCTAGCGTAAGGAGACGAGGCTGCGTCCGACACAAACACTGGAGTTGTGGCTTCACAGTTCCACATTTGGGCTCGGGCTCCTTGGAGACACTGTTCCATTCAGTGAGTGTGTTTACAGCACATCAGTGTCCCGGGTATGGACTTTTTTTTTTTTTTTTTTTTGAGAATCCTGTTTTCATCATGGTGCATGTACAAAAAACATGAACTATCTGTAATGCGACACACACACAGAACAGACTCCCCATCATCATCATCAACATCCCTCTGTCGCAGAAAGTCTCTCATATTCCACTGAGTCGTGTTCTTTAGTACGACAAAATCGAGCTGTTTTTTTTTTTTTTCAGTGCTTATAGTTTATGCAAATGAGCCATGTGGTTTTAAGTTTCATTTCTGTAAAACGTATGTGACAAAGCTGCATTAAACACATTATAATGTCAAACGGGCTGATGTGGCTCTAGTGTGGTTATGGTTTATATCAAGGGTGCTCAATACGTCGATCGCCAAGGTCGTGTGGGTAGATCGCCGTGTCTTAGTACTCGTCTCGGACTCGATCGCGTTTGGACTCGGTCTTGTCTCTCACTCAAGGTCTGACACTCAACAAGTGTGATCATATTTCATTACGGCCGCTGCTGTTGGTAATAAACTTGTAGCGGGTGCAGGAGCGTGTGGGGCGTCTCAGTGCAGCCTGTGCGCTCATTTGAAACCCGCGGAGACTCTACGGCGCATCACAAACACACACGCTCCCTATGCACGGCTCGTCTGCAACAGCGTGTGCCCTCGTGTACCAGCGTGCATCACAGGGCAGGTTCAACTTCCTAAACATCCTACCTGTCCATCTGCCTCACGTCAGCACGCCGCCCCTCGCCTTTTCACGCTCTCGCTCCTTCCTGCGTACAGCGAACACAAGCCCCTCCCACAGTGCGGCTGATTAGAAGAGCAAGACCAAACGTGAAGCAAAAACCTGTCTAAATTTGTGTTACACTGTTGGCACAAAGCAGGTCTACAGCATAGAGCAGATCTACAGAACAGACCTACTGCCACATTTGGCTGAAGTTTGTCTAACAAAAGTGCACAAATGCATCTGTGTTTGTCACGATGTGCGTTTGGTTTGGTAAACGTGCAGAGGCTGGTAAATATCACTGCAAAACCAGAAAAGAATGCAACTCCAGTTTGGAACTTTAAAAAACAGGTTTAAAAATCTTCCTTCACTTTTTTCACAGTTTTGTGTAAAGTGCCAGAGGAAGTTCTCTTAAAGAAGAGGTTCTCAAACTGTGGGTGAGGGTCCAAAAAAGGGGCACAGAGTATTTCAGTGCAGTTTGCTTGGCTTTGTATTAGGTAGATCATTTTGACTTGGTCATTTTGTAAGTAGCTCGCATGCTGAGAAAGTGTGAGCACCCCTGATTTATATGCTGTAAAGTTGAGTTTATTTATGACGATAATTTTAATATAAAAAAAGTTTAATTAATTGAAAAAAACATCCCTACTCATGACCCACAATTTCTTTGGTGGGACTTCAAAATGTACTGTTAAGGAAGCTGTCCCTGCAGTAGTATAGGTTGTCGGCACTGGATCTGTTGTGAGCATTACTGTTGTGTCCTTGAGCAAGGCACTTCATCCATATTAATGCTGTGAATTTATTTTTGTAGATATACCGTTTTTTTTTGGTGTTGGTGATTCCCACACTGTTGCAGATATGTATTTCTGTGATTACAAAAACAAAAAAACAACTAAACAAATTCAAACAAATGAAATATAAACGTGTGTTATAGACCTGAACCTACTTTTTTTTTTTTTTTCTCTCTAGATGCCTCCGTTGTGGTCCACTGTAGCTTTAATGTGATTCGGATTGTTCCCTGACTCAGAGCTGGATAACTCCAGGCTGCTGCGCATTATAATGACTGACTTAGTTGTGAATCAAATTAAGCAAATGGGCCGCACTCTGAAAAGAGGATGTGACCAGCACTTTTCCATATGAAACTGTGAGAGGGATTTTCCAGTCAGCTGAGCGCCCGTGGAACTGTCATACGCACAAGTTAATCTTACACGAGGCAGGCTGCGGATTTCAATTAACTCATCAAATGGCTGGAGCGGTGCATTCTGTCGGACTGTAGCCTCGGGAATATTACAGATATCAAAGCTGTTTCTCAATTAATGGTGCATTGTGTAACTTTTCTGGTGGAGGATCTGTCATCTGATTTTTTATTATTATTTTTTGTTCCATGGGGACTTTATTGCTTTGCTTGAAATGTTCCCCAGGAGCATTAAACGTATCTATCTTGTATTTATTCAGTGACAGGTGTTTAACTTGTCACTTTTTTTTTTTTTATCTCCATGGCAATTAAGGATGGGCATGATTAGTAGAACAATCGATAATTGATCATTAAGAATTTCGTCGATCATGTTCATTTTTAATCGACAAACTGAATGTAAGTTGCTGTGTGTTGTGTAAGGAGACGAGGCTGCGTCCGACACAAACACTGGAGTTGTGCCTCACAGTCCCACGTTTGGGCTCTGGCTCCTTGGAGACACTGTTCCAGTCACTGAGTGTGTTTACATGCACGTTGGTGTCCTGTATGGTATGATTGGGTTTTTGGAGTATCCCAGTTTCATCATGATGCATGTAAACGCAGTGTCCCGGTTACTGCAACATAAAGTTGAGTGTGCATGCGTCCAAAAGACAAACACTTTTCAGTCTTTTCATCACAACAGAAGCTAAAAAGTGACCAACATAAATAAAGTGAGTGAAATGATGTTAAATAAAGAGCTGCGCTAAACCTGCACACGTCTGATCTCTGAAAACATGAACCATCTCCAACACGACACACACAGAACACACTCCATCATCATCATCAACATCCCTCTGTCACAGATAGAACACTCATATTCCACTGAGTTGTGTCCTTTACTCTGACAGGAGAGGACCACATCAGCGCACAAGGAGAGAGCTGTTTTTTTCAGGGTTTATAGTTTATGCAAATGAGTCATGTGGTTTTAAGTTTTGTTTCTGTAAAACGTAAACAAATGTGTCAGAGCTGCATTAAACACATTATAATGTCAAACAGGCTGATGTGGATCTATGGTGGTTATGGTTTATATGTTGTAAAGCTGAGTTTATTTAGACTGATTAGTAACAGTAATAATAATGATAATTTAAATATACAAAACCATTAATGATTAATTAAAATTTGATCATTAATTCTCTCGACAATCGATTAAGAAAATTTTATAGAATGCCCATCCTTAATGGCGACAGATAGGTTTAATGCAAAACTGTGGAACATTCTGGACAATGTTGCATACTATCCAATTATATATGAGTTTCAGCTTCTGTTTATTGATACTTAGCAGCTGATGTATCTAGGGGTGTGACGCTAACTGAAAGCACTACTCTGACAGAAGCTCTGTTTGCACAGTTTACACTTAATCTGAGCTTCATTTGAACACAATCTGACCAAAAACAGCTGATTTGGTTGGAACTACAACAGGTGAGATGATGTGTTTAAACAAATCTTTCACACATAAAATGACATTGTTTCCTTCAGTTTTTTTTCACTTTCAGTCTTTCTGTACAAAAATCTAATTCCTAAACAGAAACATGAACTCTCGTTTTGATCACTAAGCTCCTGTAAATGTGCAGTTTAAATCCAATTTTGCTGAGTTTTATATTGACTTTCTTAACACTTTTTTGAGCATTATGTCATTATTGTAACTCCTGAACATTCAATCAGTAGAGATACATGTATAACACCCCCAGCATGATATTAATAGGCTCTGTTTTGAGCACGTATCATCGTTCTAAAGCTATATTTAGTTGCTAATCACCATGGCAAATAAAATGAAGCTTTTAGCATGTTGTGTAGAAACAGTCATTTGTTAATTTACCTTTTCGACGTTTCAATGGACGTACAATGTAATCAATAGGAAAAAATGGCTCTGGTGGCCTCATCTGGGGTAATTGTGTTGAAATGGTCTCACATTAAACTTAACTGTCTTGAAAATGACTGTTGTTATTACTGCTCAAATGATCCTGGAGAACATGCACCTGTCCACAGATATGACCCGCCTGTCTCCATGGACCTAGAAACGTGTAATGTCGTACTGCGGAACATTAAGAAAACCAAGAAAACAAATGACGGACCCTCCACAATAAAATTACATACAGTAGTGCACCTTTAAATGTGTTCAATTCAATGTTAAAAAATACGGCAAAGAACGGTGTATGAATTTGCTTACAGTTAGGAAATATAATTGTTTCCCAGAGACTGGGTCGTGACCCTCAGGTGGGTCGGAAAAAGATTTTTTTTTTGGTGGCCTTGTCATGTTCTGCATGTAGGTCTGTGATATACAGTATTGCTGATTCATTTGAATGTTGGAAAGAAAAAGAAATGTTCTACAGCCAGTGTTGGGGAGTAACAGATTACATGTACCAGAGTTACGTAATCAGAGTACAAATTATGGAGTAACTGTATTCAGTTACAGTTACTGTTTCAGTGAGTGGTAATTGGATTACAGTTACTTTGTTGGAATAAATGGATTACACAGCGGTATTTAGCTGTTTTCACATTTTGGCCTAAACCAGGACTAAACCAGGTCTAAACCAGGTCTAAACCAAGACTAATCTAGGTGTAAACCAGGTGTAAACCAGGTGTAAACCACTAAAAGGAGGTCTAAACCAGGACTAACCTAGGTGTAAACCAGGTCTAAACCAGGACTAATCTAGGTGTAAACCAGGTCTAAACCAGGACTAAACCATGCTGTGCGGACATGTCTCCTCCTCCTCTATAAATAATATTTTTAATACGGTTCAGTAAATTCTGGGCTTTTTATTTTCTTTTATCAGACAAAACATCGATGATGATTTCCGAGTCTTTGCTTCTCTACAGCAAATCAAGTAATCCAAAGTATTTCAGATTACGTTACTCACTTTAATTTAATGGATTACATTACAAACTACATTTTGGGGTATGTAATCTGTAATCTGTAGGGGAATACATTTTCAAAGTAACCTTCCCAACACTGTTTACATTTAATGTCAAAATAGGCGACTTATGGATCCTTTTATAATTGGTTCAATTACTGTTTTTAATTGTTTCAAACTTGAGTAATACTAATTGTTCAGAGACACGATCACTCAGTCAACAATAAAATATCCTCATTGTTCAATAATGTTCAAATCCACCTTTATTTTGTGAGTTATGAATAATGTCTGTTGACTTGGGTCGCGAACGTTTATGACTTTTGAAATATGGATCCCCAGAACAAACACACTGCTGTAGATAACATATTTTTTAAAAGATTGTACTTAAAAAGATTTCACTTCTACTACTAGGGCTAAAACCTTACGTGTTGATCATGACTTTACTCAGTGCTACTTTTGGTGGTGGACCCTCCATCATAAAAGTTACATGTTGCACCATTAATGTGTTAACGTCAGTGTTAAAATGTACAGCACAGTACGGCGTATCAATTTGCATACAATTAGGAAATGAGCTCCAGCCAAAACATTGTTGATAACCATTGTGTTCAGTGCGGTAATGATGTTGGTATTTATTAATGTGGCTCCAGCAGTGAGGCAGTAATGGGGAACATAATGTGAGATCATTAACACAGTGTTTTAGGGAGATTCTCACCAGAGACCAGGCTAGACCCAGCACCAAAACGGGAAAAAAAAAAAAAAAAAAAAAAAAAAAAAAATCAACAATAACAAAGCTAGCATATTTTAGCATATGTAATAATTGTTTTTGGATGCTAAACAGTACTGGATTTATGACCGAAAATATTGAAAGAAAAGAAGGTTTATTTATTTGCTTATTTATTTTTGAGTTGGTTGCCCATTAGTATTGGTTGCTATTGGATTCCATGAGTTCTGGTGCTCTTGGGCAAGGCTCTTTGATTTATGAGGATATGGATCGTGTTCGGATCTTTGCCATGGATTTCTGACTGGTGTTACATTCCTACACTGTTCTTATGTCTTTGTCTTTGATTCGATTTATGTTTAATGGTTTAGGGAGGAGTCAAAGCAGTCATCATTAGATTAAAGGTGCACCTTGTAATCATTTCTGAAGGTGTGTTATACTTTGCCTAAAATGTACCACAGTATGGCATTAAACTTACTGTATTTTTTGGACTATAAGGTGCACTTAAAATCCTTTAATTTTCTCAAAAATCGACTGTGCTTTATAATCCAGTGCGCCTTATGTATTAATTCTGTTGTGCTTACTGACCTCGAACTGATTTTATGTGGTACACGGTGCTCAAAAATCTGTCAAACTATTTTAGTACGACTTTTGCTACGAAGCTGCACCGCTTGATGGATTGTCGGAACATTATGGCTATTGTAGTCAGGAGTAAAGAGCGAAGTATAGTTTTGCTTTTATAATTTTTATTTTTATTTTTTTATGTATGCTATGTATAAAAGATTATATTGTGTTTCATTTATGAAATTAATGAAACACAATATATAGAGAATATATGTCCATTCATATATATACGATTTATGCGTATAACCTATAGACTTTTCTACAGATTATCTCTGAAAAGTTTCACATGAATCGCCAACGCAATAGAAGCACAGAAAAGACTCAGCATCAGCAGAACACCCCTCTGTCACAAAAAGAACACATATAATCCACTGAGTCGTGTCGTTTCGTCCGACAGAAGCTGAACCACATCAGCGCACAAGGAGCGAGCTGTTTTTTTCAGCACTTATAGTTTATGCAAATGAGTCATGTGGTTTTAAGTTTCGTTTCAGTAAAACGTAAACAAATGTGCGCAAAGCTGCATTAAACACATTATTACTCAATGTATATATAAGTTGTCCTCGTAGGAAAAAAAAGTAAATTATCCAGCCACATTCACATTCAAAACACACATTCACCAAGACAGGGAGGTAACGCCGGGAGAATTACGTCATGATCTGCCGATGGATCGTGGACACCTGGGCTAAAGGATGTCGTTCTTTTCAAGTGTCGTCCGTTTGTTTGGCTTAATGCTCCTTATAATCCGGTGCACCTTATGTTTGAAAGTTAGGGCTGGGCAAAAATTTAAAAAAATTAATCGCATTAATCATATGAGTTTGAGTGTGATTAATCGTGATTAATCACATGTTATACGCAAAACCAATTAATGAATTAAAAAGTAGTGTATAGTGCACTTTTATTGGAAATGTAAATGAAAGAGCCACACATTTGTTGTGCAAACAGCATTTCTTTCACAGGGGAATCCTCAGAGCCTTCAAGGTTTTCTTTGAAGGCTCAAGAAAAAATATTGAATGAATTTTTGTACTACTAATATATTTTTCAGTAATTTTTATTTAGTGAGTCATAAACACTACACTAGTAATAATTTCTAGATCATTGTTATAAACTTGGACTGAAATTTCTTGGGAAACAAACGGTTAATATAATGGAATGGAAATGGACCAATAACAGTTTTTCTTCCAATGGTATCTGGGGAAATCAGTGACTCCCCTTGCAAAACTGAACTAAAGAAACAAGCTCAGCTCAGAGCGCACAGCTGGTCTGGCCAGAGCCGGAGCCCGCGGCCGAACCCGCGGCTCGTGGAGGCTCAGACACGTTGCATCTCACATGGTCAGAAAAAAGTGAAAAAAATGTAAAGAAAAGACGTCAAACGTAAAAAAAAAACCCCGCTAGCGGTGGACTTTTTCAAAATAAAAGCGAGGGAGAAAATATGAAAATAGATAAGGTGAGCTTTAAGACATGTTATAATGTTGTTTCCTTCTCAAACACATACCCCAAATTGTGTTTTGTGTCATTCACACATTTGAGTAACCCTTTACTGTTAGTCTGTCTATATATCCAAAGCGCAAAATGATGTCATGAAGAGGTAGTTTTCAAGTTAACAGCTGCCTTTTTACCTTTTGTTTAGTAGAGATTGGCAATTCCTGGTCTGAAATCATCCAAATGATTCTAATGAAAGTGTATAGAGTTTAAAAACACAGTGGAGCACAGCCGAAATATGCAGGGTTTGAGTGTCTGTGAAGCGAGTTTTACGTGACGAGGAAACTCGTACGCAAAATATACTCACAACACGAATACACTGTATGTAATATTATCTTAAATCTCTTCAATTTGACTCCACCACATCTCTAGAGTGAATTCCTCCGCCCCGTTACTACGTTTCCCGCCGTCGGCCAATCAGCTTGACCTTGTGTCGTCGGGCAAGACACCATACATCACTCACGGCGGAGGAGATAAGCTTCAGAGTGGGTTGATATGCGGCCGCTTTCACCCCGCGAGTCAAAACGTGTCAGAACCTTATTGTACTGTATATCTGCTCCCGGCCGTCTCCAGCCCTCACGCAGAAGCCAGGGTTAGCAGGTGGAGAAACAGCAATAAAAAAGTGCTAGGGGGCGTCAATAAAAAACGGTCTAAATAAATAAGGTGCGCAGATATTAATATAGCCAGCAGTCTGCGGTCTGAGCTGGGTTAGTGACATATTGTGGAGCCGGGGAGCGTTTAAATCTGCAGTAAATCCCTTTGCTTAGGAACAGGCATTGCAGGGGAATAACTACGCGGGTTATACCAGGTTATGATTTAGAAAGCGAGATCTAAGTAACACTACAGTATATTACGCTCGAAGTACATCGGGTTTTGAACGGTGATTTCTCACTCTTAATGCAAAATGAACTCTCGTGAGCTTATCGTCGTGTTAAATGGTCATCGCATCGAAAACATACATGGATTTTTTGTGTTTTGTTTCAGTCATCATTGCTCTGTCTACATCTCCAAAACTCAAAACGCTCCGTTCCACCTTTTGATGTCATGAAATAATAAGTTTACGAAGGGTCCGAAGGTGTGAATGGAACAAAACACAACTCCAGGTCTGTTTTTGATGAGGAAACAACATTATAACCCAGACATGCCCACCAGCTACAGATAGACTATAGAGGCATTATTTATAAAAACGTTTGATTATTATTTTAATAGGCGAGTTTCAGCTGACGTCATTGTTATTAAAAGCCCGCGTTGCATGCTGGGAAATTTTTTGGTCGGAGGCAAGAAACACGATAGCGGTCAAACACAGTGCGTAACCTCGCGTATTTCTCCCCGATAATGGTAAATTCCTGCTGCATTATCGGATGCACAAATAGAAGCACGGAAGAAGGAAAATGTCTTTTTCGTATTCCGAGTGAAAAGAACAGCTAACGGTGAATTAAACGACTTTCAAACATCCGCAGAGCAAACGTAGAAGATCCTAACAAACCGTGGACTCCAACAAGTTCAACAACACATCCAGACTCTTGGAGGTTTTCATCTTTTCTGCTGTGAATGGCCCAGGAGTTTCCACCAAGTCATTGTGGATATCGCCAAAGTGAATATTTGTCCAGGTAGTTCGTGATTCTGACCAGAAATTTGGTTTGGTCCACCTTTTGTAGGGGTTGAAAAGGGTGATTTGGCTCCATCGATGCTTATGACCAATTTCTGGTCAAATGGTCTTGGTCCTCTGCCGTTAGAGTGGATAAATAACCGGGATCAATACCCTTTACGTGCTTTCTCGCTCCGTCCGTCATGTTGAATTAGTGTTTCTTGACGCCGACCAAAATAATTCCCAGCATGCAACGCGCGCTTTTGTCAACAATGAAACTCCCCTGTATTTTAATTGTTCTGGATTCAATATTTAAGCAATTATTATTATTAAGCATTTATTTTAATAAGAAAAGGTTTAACATTACATATCGTGAAAGAAGAAAAAACATGCAGATGTTGTTGAAATTTGTCAATAAATCTTTAGTTTGGCCCACGACTTAGTCCCAGTTTTTAATTTTTGCCTCTGTCAATTTGAGTTTGACACTCCTGTTATAAAAGATCAGAAAATAGTGGAATATGTATGATTCAAAGGGAGTCTGAGTCTACTCTGACCTACGAAGGCAAAAGATTTTAACTGACCAGAGTGTGAAACTGAGAAAAATTACTTCAAAGTGTTTGTTTTGTCCAGACAAAAGTAGAATAGGCAGGGCTCCCAAAATTTGAGGGGTTGCTATAATGAAGAAATATTTGTATGCGAAAAATGTTGAGCTCAAAATTGACCTTTGACTCTTTGTCAGTACCTGTTCTGTGCCTTTGTACCACGAGACAAAAATAAGGAGTCGTGCAAAGGCAAAAGGCAGTGACTGACATGATCATTATTTGCTTGATTTTCTCCAGACTTCCATCCATTATAAGAACATCTCACCAAGGTCGAGTCATCATGGAGTTTGTTTGAAATGATACAGAAGAGCTTTAGATTTCCTGTTTAGTGCTGATTTTGACACACAAGTGACTTTACAATATAGTGTGTACAGTATGAATAAATACACCAAATACTTTCACGTTAAAGATCATTTAAGTATAACTGAATACAAAGGTTTATTTTAGTGCTGTCATGCGATTAAAAAAATTGAGAGATTAATTAATTATGATCTGTAATTAATTAATCTAATTAATCTAATTTTAATCTCACCTAAAAATTGCTGCGAAAAGCCTTCAATTTGAGGTATTTTCATTTAAATTCATTATTACATTATTGTGGCAGATCAAAAGAGTGATGTAGAACAAAAAAAGGGACTTTATAAAGTCATTTATTGTTTAACAAATCTCCCCAATTTGGCTGTTGAGCCCAAGTCTCCATGAATAAGAAACTGTTTGCTGTAAAGTAGCAAAGACGAGGAAATCTGAACATAATAACTTTTGTCTACTTAAAGACAATAAAAAGTCCAGTCTTTCCTTAACCATATTAAAAATATTATTGATAGAGAAATGCTTTATATATGAGATCACTGGTTTTAGTCCTTAGTCCTTGTTTTAGTCCTGGTTTAGACCTGCTTTAGTCCTACTTTAGTCCTAGTTTAGTCCTGGAATGGATTAATCCTGATTTTAGTCCTGGTGTTATTTCTGGTTTAGTGCTGGTTTAGTCCTGGTTTAGTCCTGGTTTAGACCTGGTTTTAGTTCTGGTTTTAGTTCTGGTTTAGTCCTGGATTAGTCCTGGTTTTAGTCTTGGTGTTAGTTCTGGTTTAGAGGCTCACAGGAGGAAGCGCTCGGTTTACGCAGCGTACGCGAGAAAACACGATCCACACGCGGCTCACGGGAGCACGCGTCAGTGTCCGCGCAGTAACTACGGAAGGAAACGTGGTCCGCGCGTTCTCAGGTTAATGACGATGATGAAGGTGTGTGTTGTGTTGTGTGTGTGTGTGTGTGTTTGTGTGTGTGTGTTTGTGTTTGTGTGTGTTTGTGTGTGTGTGCGTGTCCCTCATGTGGCAGGTCACTATAGGACAGTAGTGCAGACATCATGAGTCTATGCAGGTTGTTTTCAGGCGATATTATATTTGTTATTTTCTTTTATATTTCACGTCGGGAGAATAATTTCCAAGACACGAATGTGTGTTTTTACCTGTGCACTGCTGCCTCTGTTCTACTGGCTCTTCCACCTCGTCCATTGTGACTGACGCCGCAAACGTTAACATGACGTTTACATCGCTCTTACTGCGCGCGTTTTGTGTGGGTTTCCGGCAATGAGTGGAATTACCGAAATAAAAAAAATGCATAAATGTGTTTTTTGTGTGTTTGTGTGTTGATGTTGTCCCAACAACACATAAAAACAGGTTTTATAATAAAGCAACTCGCATACAGAAACACTAAAGTTAGAGATTAAAAATGAGATTAACGCGATTAAAAAACATAACGCGCTAAATATGACTGTAATTAATTAATCGCAATTAACGCGATAATTTGACACCCCTAGTTTATTTACTGAATGTGTTAAGAGCCTGTGCCAAGACTAAAACAAAAAGGAGGTGAGATCTTAAAATAAAATATATTTATTAACTAAACATAACATACAAACAAAACATACACTGTTTCTGCCTTTTGCCTTTACACGACTCCTTATTTTTGGTACATGATACAAAGGCAGAGTAGCCAGTCTGGTGCCACCTATTGCCTCTGCTCAATTTCATTTCTCTCCAGCGACTAGGTCAGGAATCGGAATAAACTAGACAGTTTGCAAGAACCCCGGAAGTAGCAAGTCTGAGCACCAGCCAATCAGCAAAGAGGCATACATTCTGTGTTGGCAACGATTTCCGAGATCAAGGATTTGAAGCCGGAACAAAGAGAATGTTTGGTGAATTTTATCAAGAGGAAAGACGTTATTGTCTACGGGATTTAGGAAAAGCTTACTATACCAGTTAGCACCGTTAGTGGCGTCACATACGTCACGACCAAATAGCAGCGATTGGTTAAATAAAGTACCTACCATCGAGGGAACGAATTTTAATGCTGTGAGGTCAGACGGTTTCCATGAAGTGAAACCGGCTGATGAATAAGGCTACTCTGCCTTTGTATCATGAGCCAAAAATAAGGAGTCATGTAAAGGCTAAAGGCAGTGACTGACATGATCATTATTTGCTTGATTTGCTTGACTTCCATCCATTATAAGAACACCTCACCAAGCTCCAGTCATCATGTGTTTGTTTGAAATGTTATAGAAGAGCTTTGAATTTCCTGCTTAGTGCTGATCAGGATGGTGCGGCGACACTTACACAGTTAAACAGTTTGACACACAAGTGACTTTGCAGTATAGTATGTACAGTATGAAGAAATACACCAAATACTTTCACATTAAGTATAACTGGATACAAAGGTATATGTATTTTAAAATCTAACCTCTCGTCTCCTTCGTTTTGTTGCAGCTTTAGCACAGGGTCTGAACACATTATTCAGACCCTGTGCTAAAGCTGCAACAAAACGAAGGAGACGAGAGGTTAGATTTTAAAATAAAATATATTTATAAACTAAATCACAAACTAAACATACACTGTTACTGCCTTATGTTTGTCTCATGATACAAAGGCAGAGAACAGGAACTGACAAATAAGAGTCAAAGGTCAATTTTAAGCTCAATATTTTTCACGATATTTATTCACATGATAAAGGAGCTCTCAAATACAAACAAAATGACATGAACTCAAACATGATGTTACAGTGTTTTGCCTTTGTAGGGCAGTACTGTAGGTGACATTGGGACACTAGGAACGGTTATTGGAGGCACACCTGGTTAATAATAAATACTTATATTAGAAACTGGAAAATAAAAATATATGACAATAAATAAATAAAATATATAAATAAATATAACTGAATAATAATTTAAAAAACACTGGATGGAAAAAGTAGACATTGAGCGGATATAAGCAGCTATGACGTCACAAAACTGGGAAATTGAAAATGGCATGTTTTACAAAGATCCGACTTACTAAACAAGGATTCATCAAACAAGGTTTGGAACAATGTTATAAGCACTGTTGGCCAAGTTACTTTAAAACTGTAATGCATTATTTATTTATTACTTATTACTGTCACTTCAAAGTAATTTGTTACATTACAATATTACTGCATTTAAAATGTAAAACAATACATTACTATTGCATTACTTTAAGTTACTCTCAGCAAAATAACTGAAGATACTGAACTTTTGTGCCGTATATGGACTGAACCAGTACTAAACCAGGTCTAAACCAGGACTAAACCAGAGCTGAACCAGGACTGATCCAGGACTATAACAGGACTAACCTCAGACTGATTCCAGGCATGAAGAGGAGGACTAAACCAGAACTGAACTAGGACTAAAACAGGACTAAACAGAACTAAACCAGAACAAAACCAGGACTAAACCAGAACTGAACTAGGACTAAAACAGGACTCACTGTCCGGATGAGCTCAAAGGTGACCGCAGGAGAAAGGAGCGGCTCTGCTCCGCACCTCACAGAGGTAAGAGCGGCTGTCACCAGATTGCGCTTTAAGGACACCCTGCTGCTCGGGCTCGCAACCCTGATTTCAGCAACTATTTGCAGGTACCCGACCCGGAGCAAGACTCTGCTACAGCACATAACTTCTACGTTCCTTCAGTGTGTCCAGAAGTCCAACTTTTTGTGCGATGGTTACATCTTCCTCTGCCTTTTGGGTGGCAGGAGCCTTTGTCAGTGCAGAACGTTTCGTCGACGTTGTGGGTTTTGTCGGGGAGAAAACTTACAAACATACAGCACTTCGGACGAGTGTAAACCAGGTCTAAACCAGAACTGACCCAGGTCTAAACCAGGTCTAAACAGCATAGAGTTCTGCTGTCGGTCCTTTCACCAGTGGTTACCTGAAGGTCTACGCGGCCGCATCTCTGGCGTTTCACTGCTGCTGATATCGCGGTGATTTTAGCAAATTTGTATGAAGAGAAACCCACCACTTCAATCCAGGTTAAAAAAGCATTGTAACGCGCGTTACTCACATTTGTACCGAGTAAAATATTACTATTTTTCCCCTGTAATGTCGTACATTACTGTGTTACAGCAAAAAGCCATGCATTACTGTAATTTGTTACTCCCAATACTGATTCTAACAGAATAGAATACTACAAATTCAAATGTTCATTATAGGCTCTATTCACGTTTACCAGAAGACACTTTGAAACCTGCGGATGATGACTTCCTTTGAGCTCTGCTGGTGATAGTAGCTCAAAATCTGGGAAAGCTGAGAAAATGGCCACTATTTGGATACCACCCATCCCTAATCCGCATGTTTCTAAACATCTTTTGGTAAGCGTGAACAGAGCCTATAGCCCCTCTTTAACTCTAGACAACTTCTCACAGTAACAAAAATAACACTAAAATGCAAACTCCCCAAGTCAACCCAACTCTATCTCTCCATCTAGGGTCACAAAACATAATCTCCAGTCTACATGATTGCATTTTCTTCTGTCAAATCTTCCATTCGGCTGCTCCGTGTTCTTAATCGGCGCATCAGGGTCTGTTTGTTTGTTGGGTCCGATGGGATTTCGACTAAATTAAACACGTGCCCCCCCCCTTGCTCCCCTGTGAGGCTCCGGCTCTTCTCGGCGTGGGCCCTGCTCCATGTCAACACGAGCACGCCTCACTGGATAAACAGGAGCCGAGTACACAGCACGCTCCAATGCCAATGCTAAACAATACCACGCAGATATAAGTTTGGGCGAACAAAACATCTCGGAGGAGTTCAAGAGTGAAGGTGCAGATGGTAATGGATGTGATGAGGTGGGCTGTAGCGGTGTTGGGAGTAATGCGTTTTAAAGGGACCGTGTTTTACAATATGTTCTGATCCATGTTCTAATGTTGATTCCTTGTAAAAAACAAAACAAAAAAACTAAAAACATATCCAGAGTTGTGTTTTGTTTCATTCAAACATGTTTAAGAAAAAAAAAAAAAAAAACTGCACAATTAGGCTGAGTTCTTCTCTTAAAGAGCATTCCTTACAACTGTACAACAACTCACCCACTGCACCAGACTATAGAGGGACAGATAATACTCCCTACAACTGTCCAACAACTCACCCACTGTACCAGACTATTGAGGGACAGATAATACTCCCTACAACTGTACAACAACTCACTCTTAATGTAACAGATAATACTCCCTACAACTGTACAATTCACCCTTATGTAACAGGTAATACTCCCTACAACTGTCCAACAAATCACCCTTATGTAACAGATAATACTCCCTACAACTGTACAACAACTCACCCTTATGTAACAGATAATACTCCCTACAACTGTACAACAACTCACCTTATGTAACAGATAATACTCCCTACAACTGTACAACAACTCACCTTATGTAACAGATAAAATACCCTACAACTGTACAACAACTCACCCTTATGTAACAGATAATACTCCTTACAACTGTACAACAACTCACCCTTATGTAACAGATAATACTCCTTACAACTGTACAACAACTCACCCTTATGTAACAGATAATACTCCTTACAACTGTACAACAACTCACCCTTATGTAACAGATAATACTCCCTCTATAGTCCGGTGCAGTGAGTGAGTTGTTGTACAGTTGTAGGAACAGGTAATACTCCCAACAACTGTACAACAACTCACCCTTATGGAACAGATAATACTCCCAACAACTGTTTTACAACTCACCCTTATGTAAAAACTAATACTCCCTACAATTGTACAACTCCTCACTCTTATGGAACAGATAATACTCCCTACAATTGTACAACAACTCACCCTTATGTAACAGATAATACTCCCTACAACTGTACAACAACTCTGTTTTTCTAGGTACTTTTGAGCTATGAAACCATCTGTAATTGAATAAATGTAAGGTAGAGCCGTTTAATGTCATACTGTGGAACATTCCAGGCAGAGCAATGACATATCCATAGAAACAAGCAGGTGACGGACCCCCAACCAGAAAGTTACACAGTGCACCTTTTAAGTAGTGACTGTATTTTTTGAGATTTTTCTTGCTAATTCAATCGTTCCATCACACGCGAACATAATTACAAAAGCAATGACTTACTATTTTACTTTTTTATTACTTTTTTGAGGAAACTTGCCCAACACTGAAGCAGAGTTACCCTAAAATGAAATCACAGTGTAGTAAATTACCTCACCTTTAGTCAGATCTCCTTGCGGTGCCCCCTCCTCGTTCTATCCGTTCTATAAAACCAGTGCAGCTCTCAGATCAGTCATTTGAATCATCTCCTCATCCATATGCCCCAATCACGGCGAGTAATGCTCCACACACTTTACTCGAGCAGCTAGAATTGAATTATCCCCGAGATGAGATGATAAAGGAGTCTCATTAAGTGACTCCATTAAAACACTACCTCCGCTTTATTGTTCAAGAAAGTGGTGAGATGAAGGTAAAGTAATAGGCACTTCCACGCAATGTCGGAAATATCTTTGCGTAGGGAGACGGGGCGACCGAGGTTTGTGGTGCGTAAAAGAACGGTGGAGGAAAGAGAGTAGAGTAGGCAGGGTACATACGCTTTTTTTTTTTTCATAGTTTTGCCAAGTTGGAAATATTGTCTGAGAGTTTAGTTATGAGCTTTTGACCGTGTTATGATGGCATTCCCTCATGATTGTACTTTGTATTTCCGTCGATTCACGTGTGTTTGAGTAATCGCGTGCTGAATTCTTAAAAGAAGAATAAAAGAACCACCAGGATCATGTAGAGCGGGTCAATACGAACTTTTTAAGACCAAAATGACAAGGTTACAGAGAGTTACAGAGAGACTGGCCACAAAGTTCCAGTGAAAGTCAATGGGAGCCGGAAGAGCCTCCAATGCGAACTTCCTATTTGGAATGTGGTGGCTGAGCATTAGCTATGTCCATTTATATATACAATCTATGGTTTTCGACAACCCCCTATCCCCGTCTAGCCAGACTGGTGTCATCTAGTGCCTCAGCTCAATTTCATTTCTCTCCAGCGACTAGGTCAGGAATCGAAATGCACTACACGGGTTGCAAGAACCTTGGAAGTTGTAGACCAGCGCACCGGCCAATCAGCGAAGAGCTATGAGGCCATGACAATAGACTTTAGTGCCTGTTTGGGTCCCTTTTGTGGAACAGCACAACAGTAAACAAATCGGTCGAGTTGGATGTAGACGAAGCCATACATTCTGTGTTGGCAACAATTTCAGAGATTGAGGATTTAAAGCTGGAACAAAGAATGTTTGGTGCATTTTATCAAGGGGAAAGACGTTATTGTTCTTCTTCCTACGGGATTTGGTGCATTATATACGTCACGACCAAATAGCAGTGACTGGTTAAATAAAAAAGTACCCGCCTACCGTCAAGCGAATTCTAATGCTGTGAGGTCAGATGGTTTCCATGGAGTGAAACTGGCTGATGAATCAGGTTAATCATCCACAGCGCTGTATTTATTAGTGATGAAATTTAAAAAGACTGGCTCATACATCCAGATTAAAAAAAAAAAAAAGGAAAGATATCACATAGCAAGAATATGGAAATGGAAATCTGCAGGTTTGTCTTGTAAATATTATTAGTAGGCCATTTTAGATGAAAACTAAGTAGTAATATTTTACGGGCTTTTATTAGGCACTCTGGATTATAAAAAACATTTAAATGTCATTAAATGGTCTATTTTTGAACTTTTTTCACAAATAAACCATACCGGACTATAAATGAAACACATCAGTTAGACGGGTCAGTGGGACTTTGTTTGACGCATTCACGGTGACTCTGAGCTTTGTTCAGTTGTGGCGTGTAGGGAGGGTGCTGTCTGGGTCCGCTGGATTGTCGGCGTGTTCGCAGTTACTCAGTTGTTCAGTTGTGGCTCAGAAAGGCACATTGCACTCGCTTTTTCGGTTTGTTCCTCCGTTCCGTTCCTCGTCGGCGTGGAGTGATGAGTGTGTCTGTGGGTGTTTTTCGCTGTGCAGTTGTTGTCTGCTCCGTGTGTGTTTGCGTGCGCTGCGGGTTGTGTGGCTTTGTAGTTTACTGAGGTCGTGCTGGGACACCTGAGTGGATTCGTGTATAGGGCGCTCTGGATTGTGGGGCCCGCAGTCATTTTTTTCTAATAGTCCGGAAAATACGGTATATAACCTACGCTCTTACTTGGTTATAAAGGTTAAATTAAAATTAAACACCTTCCCAAAATTTGACTCTGCTCCTAAGCAAAATCTGAAAAATCCTCTAGAGTGGACAGTGCCCAGCGGGCTGGGGGGAGCAGGTGTGGGGCGAGCTCTGGAGGGATGATTGACAGCCGACCGACAGCCACAGCAGTCCAACTCCGGGCTTTGAAACAGAGCGGACATTTGTGCTCGGATCACGCCGTTTCCCTTTTCTCCAGACACTGCAAGACATGGCGGTTGCCTGGCTGTGCCAGTTAGGGGCGGGGCTGAGAGGGATAGGTATACATGTCTATTTTAGACCCATTTATACAGCTAATCAGTAGAAAACAAAAAGTGCTTTTGGTGTTTAGTGGCTCTTTAGAAACTACAATCACAAACGAACCTGTGTTTCCAGTGTCTGAACCTGCAGATAAAAGACACATACAAGTTTGTCTCTTTCTCAGTGTAAGGAAGGCCTTGTGTTTTTGTAATTAAGAAAAAATCAGCATTACAATTGTTACCAGTAAAAGCTGTATTTAATTTATTTATCTCATATTTGTTACTACATCAGATATGAGGTAAACAAAGATACTTAAAAAGATCAAACTTGATTTCGATGCTAAGGAATAGACTGGAACACTCAATACCGATTTAGATATTATAAATGAAAACATAATTTCTTAGACAATAGAATATAATTTTCAACATTAAATCATAGTACTTTCTTTTATATATCATGAAATCTTCTTGCGGATATCTGTGTAATACCTCAGTGGGCCAGGTAGGTTTCATAGTGGTCCTTATACTTGTTGATACAGCTCAAGATCATTGTAAAGACATTCAGGGAAAGTTCAGTTCTGTCCTGTGAACGTGACGTGAAATGAGTATCTAGTTTACATTAGTATTCGATTTTGGAAACTTTTGACAACCCTGATCTGGGGACACGGACATGTTTATGAAAAAAGAAACAGTGTACCTGACATAACAAGGACCTTTTGCCAATTCCTCAGTTAGAAAAAAGTGGCACCTTCTTGCACACCGCTCACTCATTAGATGGGTCTCCTCCGTCGCCGTGGTGAAATCAGTATCCGCTCAAACTTTTCCGGCAGATCTGCTCCGTGAGGGCAAATCGGGAGTCGCGTCTACGGATGAATTATTGATGCCAACTCGACGATGACCCAGGGCCCCCGAGTTCAGCCCTGCAAATCCGCCACAGCTCTCATTATAGATAAAAAAAGAAAAGGAAAAGAGGAAAAGAATGAACGGAGGAAGCTAGGGGGATCGCCTCTTTTCAAAATGCTGTCAGGTAGCAGATGGTAAGGAGCTGCCATTTTGACTACAGGTGTCAGGGAGTTAAATGGTTTTAGAGTCTGTAGTGCAAATTGCTCAACTGAAAAAAAGGCAGTGGCTTAAAGGTGCATTATATAACTTTGAAATCTTTGCCTGGAATTTTCCATGGTATGACATTAAACATATCCATCTTGCATTTATTCAGTTAGAACCGTTTTTATTGGCAAAAATTACCTTGAAAAATGGAAAAATTGACTTAATTTTAACCTTAATTTCCATACTAAAGAGTAGACTCAATAATCAATGCCGATTCCGATACCAAAAAACACACATACACACACACAAATAAACAATAGAATTAGGGCCCGACCAATATATCGACTGGCCGATATTATCAGCCAAAATGGGCACTTGGAGTCCACGTGGGCATGCTATACCTCATTATAAAGCTTAGACTCTGTTGTCAAAGTTTTCATCTTGTCCAGGAAAGGGTGGAAGTAAAAGGCTATTTACCATCAATAATATGGGCCCGGGGGAACTGGAAAAGTCAACATAGTATGATTTCAAAAGCGAACATAGAATGATCTTTGAGTGTTCAAGCCCCTTTACTCTGCTTCTAAAGGAGGAGGTTTATAAAGCAAGTGTGGTGAGACTATCACGGCCAGTAGACATCGGTTAGATAATGGTATGCCAATGGAAGATCATGGTGTAATGAGTCAGTGGGCCCGGTCAAGCAGAAGTATACAACAAGGCCAAAAATTCAAGTTAATGCATCTGACATAAAAATGTATTCAACAGATACATATGTACTCTAGTTTATGAAACTTTACCTTTTTTCTGTACCATTTTTGGTTCTAAAGTTACATAAGTTTTAAAACAGACCATGTATGAAACATGGAACAAAAATAATTTCCCAAATTTCAAAGACCTGCAAATCATGTAAATAAATGGATGTATTTCATCATATCTTGTGTTATTCCATCTTTGAACTGTTGATGAAGGGACAGGATTTTTCAAAAAAATGTATTTAAAATGATAAAAATTTGCTTGGAAGGACTGACATTTTATGGAAATAGTTTTGTTTCATTTTGAAGTAATATTAAAGTATTCAGAAGAAAAAAGCTGACAAATTATGCAAAATCCTGCACCTTCTACTTGTTTGCACAATTTTCCCTCCGTTACTTTTCCCTCCGTTACCATGAACTTTCTTAATAAAAAATCTCATGAGTCAAAAAGTAAGAGGTTTTTCAACCTAATCTTGTACCATATGGTAGAAAACTATATGAAGCAAATATTCAAACCAGTTTGTTAAGGATATGGAAGTGAGAACCAAGAGTTATCACTGTTTGGATTTATTGCCCAAAAAGTGCTGCATATTCTATTCCCTCCGTTACCGACATGAGTTTTTACATTTGTCAACAACTTGAAAGAATATCACAGGTTTAACTTGACCCTGTTGGAGTGTAACTCTTTCCTACATTCTGATACTTTACTTATTTCAACAGTCCCTCTAGTTTCTGAATAAGAGACATTTGAATGTAAAAAATCTGTCCCTGTTTCCCTCCATTACCACTTGACCGAACCCCAGTGTTAAACAGAGATGTACGTGGAAGATAAATTACTTAAATTCTCTTACAGACTCTCTATATTATATCCATTTAATCCAAAGTACAGACAGATACATATCCTAGTATGTGGCTCTGGTATTTATCAATTTCTAATTTTTATTTGTCTGCATGTGTGACGCCGTACTGCCCAGACTCAGCTTCCACACTCAGCTGCTGTCAACATGCAGGATTATATTATTTTTACGGACAATCATTTTGAATCTGGATTAAAAGGACTCTTATTTGTGTAGACTTGTGATCTGAGAGGAGCCTGTGTGAGCAGTGAGTGTTGGAAACGTGCCCATTTTTTGAGCTATTTTTGGTCATTTCACGTCTCGTTTTCTCTTACATTGGCTTAGTAAAGTGACTATAATGGCCATGTACATATTACTGGACTTACATTGATATGTAAATGAGCTGTGAATAGATGCATGAATGATCTGTATTTATACATAATTACACGCATTTACCACTAAAGGCTGATAGCAGTAATTTACTTACTTTGTTTACTGGCTAGAATGTGATGCAAAAATGACTGCTTTTAAATAGAACTGTAAAGACGCAAAACAACAATAAATGTCGCCTAAACAAACTCAATTTAAAATGCAGTAGAGCCAAACCTAAGTTGTATAATCAGCTGAAGATTTACTGTGAATTTTCATCATAAAAAAAAAAAAATCCATATTGGTCAGGCCCTAAATAGAATGTAATTTTCAACATTCAACATAGTACTTTCTTTTCTATTCCCATGTGGTCTTATATCTGTGTAATCCCTCAGTGGTCCAGGTAGGTTCCAGAGTGGTCCAGAAATAAACAAGTAAAAAGAAGCTAGGTGGATCACTTCTTTTCAAAATGTTGTCAGGTAGCAGATGGTAAAGAGCCGCTATTTTGACAACAGGTGTGAGGGAGTTAAATGGTTGCGGAAAGCGGTTTAGATTCTCTAGTGGAAATTGCTTGACTAAAAAAAAAAAAGTTGCATTGTTTGTGGTTAGTGCTTTACCTAGAATTATCCAACTTGCACTTATTGAACTGAATTTTATCACTTAAAAATACCATGACATATAGGCAAACTGTGAGCATGGTCGCCTGACCTTGGCGTCGACTACTTGCCTCCATCGAGATATGTGTGTATTCAGGGTCTGTTTACACAAGAATGCTGGCGGATAAAAATTACAAAATATTTTATTGGAAGTGTCTTTTGTTTTGACAGTGGCGGCATTTTTGGGGCTTAAACGCAAGAATCTGAAACCAGCCTCCAGAGTGGAAAAGTCTAATATGCTCAGCCGTAGAGTTTCTGTCCTCACTGCCCAAGACGCAAAACTCTGGTCAGATCTGCTCAGGTTGTGTATGTGTTTACGTCACATAGATACAGTACACAGAAACAAACATGTCGGATCATTTCCAAGCGTTGGACCTTCAAGCTGCTCTAATAAACTTCCAGGAGGCTCCCAACAAATGTACAGAATATACAGAGATACTATTAGTGAACAGAGAAGGATCTGTAATCACCTCTGTCAAATTCTGGATGCACCAGTTGGTCACAGACGAGCCAGACGGCTATGGACGAGACCTGGGGAACTAGTCGATCGTGAGATGATGGAAGGAGTAACTAATGAAAATGTGTGTTGTGAAAACTTTCATATGACCAAAGATGTCCTTGTTGCTTTAAGTACATGCATACCCAATTGAATTCCACACACTTTTGCGTCACTATATGCACGCTGATTTCCTCCTGAAAACACTTGTCTAAACGCGGAATAAAAATCGCAAAGGAGCTGGCACTTTTGGAGGGGAGGGTGGGAAAATCGGCATGAAGCATCTATTGAGCGGTGGGACTGATGTTGCGGTGTGCGCTCCATGGTGGGTTTGTGGATGTGGTGGCAGTGCGGGGGAGTGGGAGCGGCCGAGAGGAGAGGCTGTGGGGCTTCTGTCATCTCGTTTTTATTCGGTAAGATTTTGTATTATTTGGATTTCATAGATGAGCCTAAATGTTTTAAATGTAACACACGTGCTTCCATATAATATCAAATATACAAACTGTAGATTGTGCAGAGTCGAGTCTCAGGTCTGATCTGATTCTGGTCTGATTCTGGTCTGGTTCCTGTTTTGTCTACTTCATTAAGTTTACTAAGTTACACATTCCAAGACCAGACTGTGGTAAAAGTAGAGTTTCAACAATGACGGTGAATGGTTAGAAAAGTTAATAGTGTGAAAAATCAAATGTCCAAAACTTTAATTCTAAGTTCAGCCCAAATACTACACATTGAAATTAATACAATGTGATCCCCCCCACACATCCTGGATCTTATTCTTTGCTCTTAGTTCATTTCATAATTTTTTTTTAGAAGTATCAGTTCGGGACTCAGTATTGGCAGATACTCAAAATCAAATGACTCGGACTCGGGGGCAAAAAAATGTGTTCGGGACATCGATAGGGACTAGATGCGACACCAGACCGTCATCATATAAACGTAGTATAAAGAAGACATACAGTGTTTGTGTCTGCTGTATAGTTATAATCTATGACACCTGTGGATCATTATGTTATAGCTTGGACACTTTAAATTGCAATATTCATCTAAACCGACTCAGTTTAAGAAGCTGCGTGTTGCATATAATGATGCATTTCGTATCTTGCTGAAAGTCCCTCGAAGTGCCAGTTTGCTTTTTGTGCAGAATAATGTCCCTACACTGAATGCCGTGATCAGAAACGTGGTACACAAATTTATGAAGCGCCTGGAGGACTCAGAAAATGAAATGATAAATGTTTTAATAAGGCCTGAGCAGAGCGTGTCAGGTTCACTTCTGAACTCTGGAGGCCCTAGAGGAATTGTTTATATGGACTATAGAATATTATCACTTGTTTGTCTTCTGTCTGTTTTTAAATGTTCTATATGGACCCATTAGAGTTTGAAATAAAAGTTGATTAGAACAGGTCCGCTGACATGAAAGTTAGAAAACTGAGGTCCCCAATGAGAGACGATGTCACTGTAAACGTCATCACAACAAAGAGCCGTGCAGCTGTCGGCCCCTCCTCTGGACAGCTGCAGATGGTGGTAGTGAGCAGTGATGTTGGTGAATCCTACACGGATCACAGATTATGAAAATATACAAAGCCGTCCAACAAGGCAAAGTTTTTGTATTTGTATTGTATTTTCAAAAAATCTGGAAATCTGTGAGTGATGAGCTCAAAAATGGCCAGATATGAAAGTGTTTAAATCAAGATATAAAGAAATTATTATAGCTAAGTATGTAGTAGAAGGAATTTAAGTTGAATTGGTAAAAGTCAAAAGGCAAAAGTGAGGACCGTAGCGTGACGACAGAAGTTTTGCGAGGTTCAGAGGGACATACTGAAGGCAGGGGACAATAAAGCGCTGTGGGAAACACTGGACTTACACCTTTCCAAATCAGTTTTCCGAGGAAGTTGCCTAGTGACACGCGTGATACGCCTCGTTTTTCCTGGGACAGCATGACTCAGACCTCGGTGACTCGGTGAATCCAAGATGGCTGTGCCCACTGTGACGTGTAAATTTGAAGTGTGTTCATTGTGTTTGGACACTTTGGTGGTTTAAATTACAATTTCAGTCACTCATATTACTGCAGTACCTGACCGCGTCCGCATCACTGCCTGTGGGTTTGGTAGTCGGTGTTGTGGTGAGGCCAATATTAAACAAATACTTGATTTAATAGGCATTAACGTCCCTAAGGTTGTAAGGGAAGAGAAATCATAACATAAAATGAAGAGCAAATTTCCAAAATTAAAGTGGCAGCGTTTTCATAAGATGAGGGATAATAATGCACTTCAAGCTCGGACGTGACGTCAAATCCGAGGTCCAAGTGGGAGTCCGAAGATAATTGAAGACAGGGTTACTATTCTAAGAGTGTGGCAGAAGGACATTATTACTTTTATGGCTTTGTAAAAGGGGGTGGAGGCAAATAAACATTGCTTCTCCGCATTCTTTTTCAGAATTATTGATTTTCTTTTTTGTAGTCTATACTCGTGATTAGTAATGTAAAATAACTGCCTTTATGTATCTGTTGATTACTTTTGGACTATAATGCAATTTATCATTTATGAAAAAAAAAAAAAAATCTGAATAAACTTCTTAGTATTAAAGTAATAAGTACAGGACAGTGGGCGTGTACCGTGGTGCTGGAAACGGGTGATTAAATGAATACAAGAGAATAACGAGTGCTCAAACATGCATCAGTCGCACTAAATACAACCTCAGGAGAGTAAATGAGAAGGGGAAACAGCTATAACAAGGATAAAAAGCTGATTTTGCATTATCATTTTGCATATTTAATGTCAAACCGTGTAGCATTCCAGGCCACACAGTAAAATCACCACGGAGACGAGCAAGGGGCTCATCTTCTACCAAATGAGTTCCATAGGTTAGATGAGTCGATGGCTTTAATGGTTTTGCCCATCAACCTGAGCTGCGTATTCTGTCATGGTGTCATTTGGCAAGACACTTTATCCACCTGAGTATAAAAAAGAAAAAGGTGGTAATAGGATAAGCGAATAAAAAGAAGCTGGGGGGATCGTCTCTTTTCAAAATGTTGTTGGGGAGCAGATGGTAAAGAGCCACCATTTTGACAACAGGTGTCAAATTGCAAATTGAACCGATGTCTTTTTTTTTTTTTCATTGAGCAAAGAGGCGTTATGTAACATTTTTGGCTCTGCTTGTGGACTTGAAAAGGAATGATTTGCCTGGAATTTTCAAAAGTATGACATAAACCCTTCCAGACCTAAGGGCGATTTTCGTATACATTTGTCTTCGTCTCGATTTTTTTCTTAATTTTGCTATTAAAATTCACAATTTTACCCCATAATAAAGTGTTATATATCCTTTTTTTTTTCAGTACAATCTGTTTTTCCCAATCTGCTGTTGTAGTTGTGTCATATGGCTGGAATAAAAGCTACAGGACCAGAAAAAAACTAAACTAAACTAAAATTCACACTCTTTCATACAAAACACACAGCAAACATCTATAAACATCTATTTGGACATTTAAAAAAAAAAAATAAATAATAATAATAATAATAAAAAAATAAATAAAAAATCAAGTCTGTAAGTAAACTAAAAATATCCTTATTGCCTCAAAAAAAATAAAAAAATAAAATAAAATAAATAAATAAAAAAAATAATGGCCTCTTTACTTTCCTGGTGTCAGTCATGGAAACAGCTGGTGTCATTTCCAGGACAAAGCCACATCACTTCCTGCATTTCCATGGGGTTTATTACATTTGGATTTGTACATTTTGACTGAAATAAACCTTTCAAATAAAAAATAGCAATGGATGCACAATTACGCACAGCAAGATGCGTATTTTTTCCATTTAGCTGAGAAATAACAGCACTTACAACAGGGATGGGCAAACTTTTTGACTCGAGGGCCAAAAAGGGTTCTAAAATTTGACGGAAGGGCCAGACCAGGAGCAGATAGATGGAGTTTTTTGGTAATCCACCTCATGAGAGAAAAACATTTCCCATGTTATTGAAATATCCCATAATCGAAAATCATTACAAGGCATTACAACTAAATATCGCTCTTTCATGTCCCAAGGAATATACAATTTGTTGAAATGACTTTTAAAACACTGAAAATGATCATGATTCTTCTTATTATTATTCGAGTTCGGCGGGCTGGATGGAAAAGATTAAAGGGCTGCGTATGGCTTAGTTTGCCCACCCCTGGCTTACAAAGTGGCTTTTTCAATTGTTACGAACACAGACGCTCAGAGAAGTTGACCATCTTGACTCACTACACTCTTTGGCAAAGTTTGGCCCAATCAAAATGGATGGAGCGCATGCGTTTGTCGGAAAGCAAAGATCCTGTTGGACACTTGGATTTAAACTAGGGATGGGCATTTGATGAAATTTTCTTAATCGATCGTCGGAAGAATTAACGATCGATTATCGATTAATCATTAACGTTTTTTATATGAAAATGATCATCATTATTATTACTATCTGCACTATAATCTGCATAAATAAATTCAACTTTATGACATATAAACCGTAACGACTCTAGAGCCACATCAGCCCGTTTGACATTATAATGTGTTTAATTCAGTTTTGTGCAACTCTCACAGAAACAAAACTTAAAACCACATCGCTAATTTGCATAAACTAAGCGAAGATAAAACTACAGCTCTTTTGCGCTGATGCGGTTCAACTTCTATCGGATTAAAAGACACGACTCAGTGGAATACAGGTTAGTGTGACCATATTTGCGTTGCGTTGCCGTACGGGGGAGGGAGGTGGGGACTCATCATCGACATTGCGCTTCTCTCACCTGGCAAAGCTTTTTTCCCACTGGACACCGAAACATATGTGCTGCTTTATACACTGTGCACATGGACTCACACGTGTCCCGAACGCAATTGAAAATGTGGAATTTCTTGTACAAGTCATCGTTAAATACACATTTGCGCTTCAGCACGTTTCAGACTGACCGAATGTTTGTGTTTCGCTCCTTCTGAGTGCAGAGAGACACATGTACAGACCTGTTTGGTCACGCTACACACAGCAACCTACATTTGGTTTGTCTGGTCTTGTTAAAATGAACGTAATCGATGAAATTCTTAATGATCAATTATCGATTAATCGACTAATCATGCTCTTCCCTAGTTTAAACAGCTCTACTTTACATTTATTTAATTATAAGTGGTTTTATAGCTCAAAAATACATTGAAAAACAAGCATTCTGACTGTGAGCGGGGTCGCCTCTCCACAGATCTGACCTGTAACTTGGTCTGGTTTGGTTTCCATGAAGATAGAAAGGCTTAATGGCATACTGAAACATTCCAAACAAAGCAAGAACGAAAAGCATTTCCACCAGAAAAGTTACACAATGCATACTCAATACCGAAAAGAAAAACAAAATTAAAAAAAAGACTAGAATGGTATTTTCAGCATTAAATCACAGTATTTTCTCTTATATTCCCATGTGGTCTTATATCTGTGTAATCCCAATGTGGTCCAGGTTGGTTCCGTAGTGGTCCATGTACATATATTAGTCCATGAAAAGAAAGAAAGAAAAAATAAATGGATAAAAATAAGCTAGGGGGATCGCCTCTTTTCAAAATGTTGTCGGGTAGCAGATGGTAAAGAGCCGCCATTTTGACAACAGGTGTCAGGGAGTTAAATGGTTGCAGAAAGCGGTTTAGATTCTGTAGTGCAAATTGCTCGACTCAAAAAAAAAGAAAAAAAAAATGGAAGCGAAACAGAATGCATAATGTTCCTCTTGCAGGTGATTTCCTATGAGGTTTAACTACTCGCAGCACAGACACAGACTCCTGCAGAATCCCAGAGCGCAGGTTTATAAAGGAAACAGCACCGGTCGGAAATAAAAGGGAATAGTTTTGTAGCAAATGTTTTAAATATGGAAGCTGCAGAGGAACTTGGCTCACTGTAAGTTTTATGTAGTTAAGACAACAGTAAGTACAAAATAGCCTCATGGTGTCTGTATCTGTCTATATACAGGGATCCTGCTCTTTTTCACTGACAACATTTCAAAACTTTTCCATGACTTTTTCATGACCTAAAGTGAATTTTCCATGACTTTACGGCACCTACTGTGGAGAATTTATCAGACTTTTAGGGCTAAATATGAAATGTTAAGTCTTTCCACTCACCTTATGGTTTGGGATTATAGTTTTTTTAACATTCAAAATACTGTCAGTGCATTTATTGTCTCTTTTAAACAAAAGGCGCATACATTCCGAAATACCGTATTTTTCGGGCTTTAAGTTGCTCTGGAGTATAAGTCGCACCAGCCAAAAAATGCATAATTAAGAAGAAAAAAAACATATAAGTCACACTGGATTATAAATTACACTTTTTGGGGGAAAATTATTTGATTAAATCAGAGACCACATTTCATCTTGAAAGTCAAATTCTAGTAATAACAATAGAAGAGAGAACAACAGACTGGTAATGTGAACAGTTCTTCAGATAAACTATAACATAAACAACAGAACATAACAAGTTTACCAAACTCTCCATCTCACTCCAAATCACTAAATCCATTCAATTCTTCATTCTCAGTGTCACTTCTGAGCAACTCCATGACCTTCGGAGGTAAACGGAGTGCTACTTCCTCTTCTGTGCCGCTGTCGTCAGACTCAGCATGACTTCCAGTTAGAATTATTCTGGTCTTTCTGAATCTTGACAGGATGGTTTCATTTGTCACTGAAGTCCAGGCTTTGTCGATCCATCCAGTGACTTCCAGGAAAGTTGCATGGCGCACCCTTCCGGTTGCCGTGAAGCCGTGTTCTCCATCCCCACTTTCCTCCAGTCCCAACTTTCAAACTTTCACTCCAAACTTTCTTTCTGTTGCTTGATTACCGTTTTCGGCTGAATATTTCACTACTTCCAGCAGGACAGAGGCTCTTTCTGCAGGAGACATGCGCAGTAACTTGAAGTGACAGTGGTACACGAGTAATAGTAGCAGCAGTTACTGACACACAAGATTAGAGCACCCTCTTGTGACTGTCAGTGTGAAAATTTTAATATGTAAGTCACACCAGAGTATAAGTCACAGGAAACACACCAACTACGGAAAAAAAATGTGACTTAGTCCAAAAAATACGGTAATCATAATAGTCTAATGAGAACTTAACAGAACTCTGTAGTTGCGTGAAAGAAATACTGAAATTCCATGAGTTTTCCAAAACATTCATTGAAAATTCCATGATTTTTACAGACATACAAAAGGGCATTTTTCAGTTTCCATGACTTTTTCCAGAATTTCCATGACTGTGGGAACCCTATATATACAAGCAATAATTAGCAGTACATCGGCTGTTGATTCAATTCTCACTTTCAGCATTGTATACTAGAGTTATAATACAATCTGATACAGTAATAGCAAAATGATTTAAGTGTGTGGGGATGGGGATTGAACTACTGACCAACCTGTCATTGAGTGGTTGATGGCTTTTATGAGAGGACATAGCCACAAAATGCATGCTACTTTTCAGTCAGTTTGCTCCATAGCAGTTGCTCTACACTTTGATTTATGCAGGACATGTGGGAAGTGAATGAATAATGCAACAATACCAGTTTTACATTCTATGACTAAACACATCAAAGACGCTCTCATTTCATTCATTCAGCTCACACATCACAATATATTATAATAACAAAGAGTAAAAGATATGAATGGTAATAATAAATTCAAAGTGAAGGCCACCACACACTACAGGATTTTTTCGGTCTTAAATGATTTTTAAACATGTGACAAAAAGCGCACACCACAGACACGGGGAGAATTGTACAAGATTTAAAATCTCCGATCACAGAGACTGCTACAGGTTATGTCTGCGGATCACAGGATATACAGTTGTGAGTGAGATCACGTCAGCTGTTGAGACCACTCGCTTTGAGACTCTTAAGTGTTCAAAATATCAGACTCTGTACTTCTAGTTCAGACACAAGTCCAAACTGTGTTATTATTTCTGAAATGTGGTGCAAAACTTCATATACGTGATTTTTAAAGCATAAAAGATTGGAGATAAAATCCACAGGAAGTAGAGTCACTGTCGCTTATCTGCAGCTTAAATTCGATCTGTGCGCTGTGTGGATGTAAAGAGACACACATGAGGAACTACTCCCACCTTTTTACTTTCAAAGAACTTCCGAAACTGGATTAACAGCGTGGTTTTGTGGACTGGATGTCATTATTTACGGAGGACAATTTCTATGGATAATGCGGATGAGATGCTGCACTTTAAAGTCTACTCATGAGTTTCGCTATTTTCAAAGTTTGTATGTTGCACTTTTGCGTCCGTCACTACTTCTCTGCCCCTGACGCTCTGTTTTATTGGCTGTTACCGTAGTGATGCTTTTGTTTGGTGGTTACGATCTGACAGAGCAGCTCAGAGTCAAAATGACACCACACACACTCACGAGGAGCTCAACGGCTTCAAAATCGCACAAGAAAACACAAAATCAGGTCATGCCGCCTCAAACTCGCAGCCAAAATCGGGTAAATCAAGTCAAAATAAAATAGAAAATAAGAAATAAAAATATCTGTACAAGAGATCATAAGGAAAAAGAAATATAGGGTTATATGTTACATAATACATACATTTTTACTGCAGAAGAGTTTGCAGAGCTCCAAACTTTTTCTTCACTTCCCTAACGCGTTCCGACGACCCGAATTATTGACCATGATGAGTTTATAAGTGCTTTTCACAACTCTCAGAGACCGGAGCTCACACTTCCCGATTCTCTGAGGATAAAACACGTCATAATTCAATGCAGAAAACACACACGTCGAGAGCTACAATAAATCTGTTCTGGGGTCCGGAAGTTTTTGTTTCAGTACATGGGGAAAACACATCTTCCCACTTTAAAGCGTGCATAATGAAGGGGGATTGTGGCAGGTTAATAACTGGTTATGAAACAGGCAATGTCAGAAATAGCTGCATTTAAAAGGTGGTTGTCAATTCATTACATTTCCAAGCATGTACGCGGTGTTTTGACCATGTCCCCCGAGGAAGAAAATGAGTTCATCCTTCTTCCTTTTACAAAATGCATACAGTATTTATACACAGAGCTGGGGAAAAAAGCCAAATATTGAACAGATGTAAAAGTAACATTACTTCAAAATTAGTAGAGCGTTTGTCCACTGATCTGAAGGTTGGACGTTTGAATCTTGCTCTCGACATAAACATCTGTCTGTGTACACTGGTGTGTGAATATGTGTGTGAATGGGTGAGTGGTTCCTTGTTGTAAAGCGCTTTGAGTGCTGTGAAGGTGGGAAAGCGCTGTATAAAAATGTGTTTTACCAAAATAATGTTACTCAAGTTGAAGTGGTGCTGGTCCAAGAAATTACAGAAGTACAAATAAAAACATATTTGGAAAAAACACCAGTCAAGTCAGAGTAACTGTCGGGACATAACATCAGATTTATAGTTTGAATTTAATGTAATAGAAAGAACAAATCATTAACTAATGCACAGAATCTGGTATTACACACAAATGAGTATGAGAACAAGTAAGTAGCAGTGCAAAAAACACAAATGTTCAAATCTTTCATATTGCCAACATGAAGCTTTTGTCACTTAGTAGTCACGTAATCTTCCTCACAGTGAGGAGAGAAACCAGAACTTTTACTCAAGTAAAGTAGTAGTAAACTCGATATTACTGTAGAATTATAAACAAATCTGGAAGGTGAACCTAAGATGGTGTTGTTTGTAATGGCCTGTGCTCATTGGGGCATGGGCCCAAAAATAAAGCGGAAGAGCTTTACTTCCTCAATACGAGCTAGTGTCTCCCACCCGTGTGACGTCTGTAATGTGCAAGGCATGGAGTGTTTTGACCAATCAGAGCTTTTAGGGAATTTGAGATTTAAACATTTTAAAAAGTTTATGTTGTGAAAATGAAAAAGGAATCTCTACAAAATCTGACTTTAGTGAAAGTTGTGGATGCCCTGTCAGCCAAACACGGGCAGTTTGAAATCCTAAAAAAATGAATTGCGCTGTATGGAGCCCAAGTTCCCAGGAGCTGCAGTACTTGGAGTGGTCACTAGTAGATTTTTAGCCGGTATCCTGTTGATTTGAGCTCCCTAGCTCTACTGCACACAACCCACAAGCACTGTTACAGTTTCAAATAGCATCGATTTGAGCTCCGAGCGCAGAAGTGGAAGTAACAAGTCACATTTTAAAAGTGTATTGGTTTTATTTTCTGTTTCGACTAGTTTAGCTTCAACATGTGCGTGTTAGATTTGCTGCAGAATACGTTAGATGATTGAATAGCTTGGATTTAATATTTGATTTGCTCATTTTCATTACATCGTAGAAAATGTTGTAGCTTTGTTTAGAAAGGCACTGTATGAATAAAATGTCACTATATTATAATAGGAAATTCACAGTGTGGCCTATGATATTTATTTCATATAAAGATTTCAGTGTTTCCAGTCATTTCTTTCTCTTATATGGTGGAAGTCTTATTTGATAGAAGATATTGGCCAGTGGAAATGAGCTCCTCTACCCAAATTCAAATAAATGAGTGAATAACGGTGCTTCTATAGTGGGAGCATTATTCGATGGCTAAATTGGCCTGTCGATATGTGCTCCCTTTAGTTGGAGCTCTATTTGAGCAGAATACGAGTGTCGAAAGGAACTACCCATATAAATTCATATAAATTTGTTGAAATTTGACATAACTAAAATGTAAAGTGTGATCACCGTGTGCAAACAGCATTAAAAAAAAATAAATAAAAAAAAATGTTGTAAAACTGAAGAGGTAAGGCTTTATTGGATCTGTACAACTGTACACGGAAAAACGTAAGGTTGCTTATTTTGACAGGGTAGCGTTAAGCGATAGATGTCACTGTCGATTTAGGCTGCAGGGAGCTCATTTGGAAGGGGCAGCCCATTTCCACAGAACACCGAAACAGAGGGGGATGCCGTATCCAGTTTTTATTATAGATCTGGATATTACTTGAGTAGGAGTAAAAGTATGTTGCTTGAAAAATACAATTTCTTTAAAAAAGTTACTCAAGTAATTGTAAGTGAGTAAATGCATGGCCCACCTTTGTTTACACATTCCACAACATTGTACACAGAACTCTGGTCAGTCCAAGTCCAGCATTTTTACCTTCGAGACCTTTATTGCCTCTCGCATATTCATCTAAAACAATTAAGTATGTTCAACTTCTATTATCTCACAACTATTAATTAAAACAACCCACTTTCTTCTCCCTAACGAGTTTTTGTTCACATCTCTTCTGAGTCCATTTAAGCTGATAACACGTGGACCATTACCCAACAATCATACGCTGTAATAACGAATGGTGAAAATGAACGGCTACAACTGTACGGAGACTCCCATCGCTCAAGCTAATTCAAACTGGGGAATTCCTGCCGGCAACGCCAAGAATTGAGTGACTGCATACAATGGATTCTATCATATTAATTCCTGATAATTGTCTACAGTTATTAAGAGACAGGACCCAAGCCGCATGGATCTAATTGTCTGAGCTTAATTACCACTGGATAGCTTTGTGCAGTGGGGATGGACATGATAAAGCAGAGGGAGAGCTCGGGGATAAGACGCTTGAGGCAATAGGATGGTGAGAGTGAAGCGAAGCTGTTCAAAAGCCCCCTTCAGAAAAGAGGGGTAGCCCGGGCGGATGCAGTGTGAATGAGAAATACGCTGGTAACATGTGGAGAGGTGGATATAGGGTATAAGGCCAGGGCTGCGGATCTCAGTGGGTCAAAATCTATAAGGGAGACACGTACACAGAATGATATGTGGAAATGTTGGAATACAGTTTGATGGATCCACGTTGGTTGTGTGAAATGTTTAAAAATATTCTACACATTGACCAAAGTTGTGGACATGTGCACGTGTAAGTAGCAGCAAAGTAGTAGGAATATATATATAGCAACTAAAGGTGTAAGAATAACCAAAATATTGTGATATTGCGTCGTCAAAAGTCTCAATAATATCGTGGGCCATCACAGTTTATCAAATCACAAGTTTTTTTTAGTTATGGTAGCCGCTGGATCTTAAAACTCCTAAAAAAAAGTCTTAAAAAGTCTTAAATTATGTTGTCCAAGTCAAGTTATTTTTTTCACAAAGGTTTTACATTTCATTCTATGTTTTTTATAAACTCAACTGGGCTGCAGTGCCATGTTAAATGGAGGGGAAAAAAAACAACAACAAGTGAAATCACGTAACATGAATGAACATCTAATTTGGAGTATGTGCAAACAATACTTTGGTTTCTGCCACCGGCGGTGTAAACAATCATTAGAGTGGAGGAAGACGTTGGATGGATCATGGGGAAGTGTAGATTTAATCCACAGTGGCTCTTAGGTTCTAGATATAGTTGGTTGGTCATTATTAGAACTGGATCTGGTGTTTTTTGCTCGCATAATGGGTGCGATGTTGGTCTTAATTTTCATTTTAGTGGACTTTAAAAGATCTTTAAAAAGTCTTAAATTTGGGGAAGTCAAATCTGGGGATACTCTGAGCTAAAAAAAATCCCCAAAGGAAACTAACTACACTGACCATGATCCTTTGCACTATGTCGACTAGGGATGGGCATTCGATGAAATTTTCTTAACGATCGTCGGAAGAATTAACAAGCGAATAATCATGAATGTTTTTATATTAAAATGATCATTATTATGACCATCTGCACTACTAATCTGCATAAGTAAATTCAACTTTACAACATATAAACCGTAACCACTCTAGAGCCACATCAGCCCGTTAGAATGTGTTTAATGCAGCTTTGCGCAACTCTCACAGAAACGAAACTTAAAACCTTCGTCATCGACATTGCGCGACTCTCACCTGGCAGAGCTTTTTCCCACTGGACACCGAAACATATGTGCTGCTTTGTACACTTTGCACATGGACTCCCACTTGTCCCAACCGGAACGGAAAGCGTGGAATTTCTTGTACAAGTCATCGTTAAATACACATTTGTGCTTCGGTACGTTGCAGACTGACCCACTGTGTCTCGCTCCTTCTGAGTGCAGAGAGACACGTGTCCGGACCTCTGTTTGGTCACGCTACGCACAGCAACCTGCATTCGGTTTGTCGATTAAAATGAACGTAATCGATGAAATTCTTAATGATCAATTATCGATTAATCGACTAATCATGCCCATCCCTAATGTCGACTATGATCCTTTGCTCCGTTTTGGTGCAAACTACAAGAAGAAATAGCAGTTCTCAGCATGATTCTTTAAAATCATAGTTCTTTGAATGAAGAATTTTGTTAGCCTCCACAAAATATCGCAATAAATATCGTGCTGTGAGATTTGGATATCGTTACACCTCTAATAGCAACAGTAACTCAGTTGGTAGAGCGCTGGGCTGGGTATCATTAAGAACTTGTTGATATGATACATATACCTCGCTTTTCCACACAGTGCACTTTTGATTCAATATGAATCCGCGTATTTGTTCATTCATTTTTTAAAAATAAAACCAAAACAAAAAAAAAACTGTTTTCTTCATTATTTCTCTCCAAAAAAAATATGAAAAAAACAGACAATGATTTATTTTTTTTCAGTTTTCGATTTTGTGTTTAAAATGAATAATGGAAAAAAATAAAAAATAAAAAAATCCTCTAGACCAGCGTTAGAAGGCCTGGTCTGTTTGATATTGTAAGATTTCTATTTCTACTTGCCCAAATGTATCTGTATTATGCATGTCTGAAACCTTTCATTTGTATCTGTAGATTTTTTAGATCCTTTTCAACACTCTTACCTGAATTCCCCCCACGTCTCCAATGTTGCCGTCCCATTTCACCTTCCATTTGGACTCGGAATAATACACTTCTCACATATTTTCTTTCGAGGCGTTCCGTGCTCGCTGCTCCAACACACTTAAGCTGGAAAACTTGCTCTATTTGATTTTATTTTTCACTCCTATCACCGAAACTCTCTTTGCTTCACTTGGCAGTTGAACACGCACCCCTATTAACCTGGCTTCCTGCCGTTCCCCGTGGAGGAGGTGCCGAGGTCTGGGTGCCATTCAAACTGAAGGGAGCATCAAGATAATTAAAGTTTTATTTCCCAGCATGCAGCCTGCTCACGAGTTGACTCTGAATGTGATACTTCCAAATGGGATTTTCCTGTCTCGGAATTCAGCCACTGTCAGGTTGTGATCAGGTGTAATAGTGCTGTTTGTGAGACTGATACGTGAGCAGGAAAGGGATATGCGCTGAATTAAGAGTTGTCTTTGTTATTGATTGTAACTTGGATGGTCTCTGTGCTATGTAATGTCAGCCCAAGTCAAAGAAAGGTCAAGCACACTGGCTTTTAACACGGTGCGAGTTATATAGTCGTCTGTGTCTTTTATTAAAGGACTTGGCTCTGATTTTTTTTCTATTCATGTGAGCACAATTTGAATTGATCTATAATTCCGCTGTCCTGCCTGATTCTAATTATAAAATGTTTTTCATGGAAGAATATTTGCTTCATCAGATTTGAATTTTCAATGCAGAATATTTCACTTTCATTAATGAATTGAATTACTGTCATTCTGAATGTTTATTGTAGAATTTTTAAGTAAACAGTTTCAGTGTGTTTAAAAATTCTAAATGAATGACTGACTGAATGAATACTGGCTTTAATTTATCAGTTTCTTCACATGTACATGTACGTACAAAAGAATCAAAATTGGACCCTGTCTGTTCGTTACAAGCATACAATACAATACAATACGACATGAGGAAGACTACGTGGACCGGACAGGAAGACGGGAGCAGATAGGAATAAGCACTGCAGCGTAACATGAGGATAGGGGAGAGGGGAAAAAAAAGAGAACAGCCCCAGACTGTGCTCCTATCAGGCATAGTATGGTAGAATACACACACACACACACACAAAAACACCTCGTGACATCAGCAGTCAAAACACAGTACAAACATTTCCCAGGACTAGCAGCAGGGTAGGGGAGGGATGTGGAGTTAACCCAACGTAGGTAAGCAGCCATCCGGATCCACAGCCACCAGGCGCTGGAAACAACAGACCCGCCCACCAGACCAGAATTTTGCAGTGAAAAATGTTGTTAATGTATTTAGTCTCATTCAAACTGCCCTGTGTCGAGAATAAAATGAATATTCAAATCACTTCAACTTAGAGATACCGTATTTTCTGTGCTATAGGGCGCGCTCTTAAGCCTCCAACCTGATCAAAAAATGACTGCGCGCCCGCAATCCAGAGCGCCCCATACACGAATCCACTCAGGTGTCCCAGCACGACTTCAGTAAACTGCAAAGCCACAGCACCCACAGCGCACGTAAACACACATTGAACAGACAGCGACCGTGCAGCGAAAAACACCCACGGACACACTCATCACTCCACGCCGACGAGGAAGGGAACGGAGGAACGAACCGAAAAAGCGAGTGCAATGTGCCACTTCTAGCCACAACTGAACAACTGAGTCACTGTGAACACGCCGACAATCCATTGGTCCCAGACAGCACCCTCCCTACACGCCACAACTGAACAAAGCCCAGAGTCACAGTGAATGCGCCAAACAAAATCCCACTGACCCGTCTAACTGTTGTGTTTCGTTTAAAGTTCGGTGCTTTTTTTTTTTTTTAAGTTCCAAAATAGATCATTTTATGACAGTGCACCTTATAATCCAGAGCACCTAATAGTAAAATACGGTACTAAGAAACGTCATTTGGCATCAATAAGTACACCTTAAAGCAGACTTATGCAAAATCAACTTTTCAGAGCTTTTAACCTTCAAAGTTGTATTTGTAGTGATTTTATGCATGTGAGCAATGTTTAATTGGCCAGGCTGGTGCCACCCAGTGCCTGCACTCAATTTCATTTCTCTCCAGCGACTAGGTCAGGAATCAGAATACACTAGACGGTTTGCAAGAACCTCGGAAGTGCGAGTTCGGGCACCAGCCAATCAGCGGAGACCCATACATTCTGTGTTGGCAACGATTCACGAGATCGAGGATTTAAAGCCGGAACAAAGAGAATGTTTGGTGAATTTTATCAAGGGGAAAGACGTTATTTCCCTTTTTCCTGTAGGATTTGGGAAAAGCTTAATATACCAGTTAGCCCCATAAGCTGTGCATTACATACGTCACGACCAAATAGCAGCGGTTAGTTAAATGAAAAAAGTACAAGTACAAGTACATCAGCCAAACAAATTCTAACACTGTGAGGTCAGACGGTTTCCACAAAGTGAAACCGACTGATGAATCATATTTAATTAATCATATTTTGCCGATCTGTCCTGTTTTCATTGCTGCCGACATACAGCCACTGCTCTGTGTAGTAAACTTTATTCTCCAATTTTACTTTCTTAATCTGTAATAAGTGCAGGACTCGGCAGGTTGCGCTTTCATTTTGGTACAAGTGAAAAACAAATCTTCTGCTTGCTAATGTGATCTGTAGCTATCCATAGGAGGTGCCAGCTCTTTGTTGTGATGACATTTACGGCGACGTCAGCTCCCACTGGGCACCGCGGTTTTCTAACTCGGAAGGCAGAGGACTTGTTTTTGTTATGTCATTTTAGATGAATAATGTCCGAAGGTGCAAATAATAACAATGATCCATGGCTGTTGTAGATGTAACTACAGCAGACGCAAGCACAACAGATCTTTGATGAGCCATAATAAAGCATGAGCAAAGTCTTGGCTCATAACGAACAAATGGTCTGGCTATTAAAAAATGCTATAAAAATGCGGTTTACAAGTACTACTTCTACAATAACACTGGAATGATGAAACATTTGCGGTGCCTGTTGATTCTTGTGTTGCATTATACTCCCCCCTCTCATGTCTGTCCATTGCTCTGTACAACTCACGGCAAAACAGTTTCATCAAAATACATCCACAGTCTATTTTACCCTAAAGGGCTTTCAACATACGCCGAACAGCCATCCAACGCAATCTACGCCTGATTTTTCTCAAGTCTCTGAGGGGCCACTACATCACTCCAGCTCTATTATTTAACTCCAATCGCATACCAATCTGACACTCTCCCGCCACTGGGCTGCACCATTAGACCCTGACTCCAAATTAGCATACAGATTGAAGCCATTTGACGCCATTCCTCTGATTTCTGGTGCTTAAGTTTTTCGTGTTTGAGAGCTGGTTTCGTACGCTGGAAGACGTAGCCGATGGGAAAGTAGATTGTTAGCAAGGGTGGAAAGTAGCTGTCAATACTCATGTTACTCTAATAATACTGTGTAGCTTTTGGAGATGATTGTAGTTTCTGAGTTGATTTTTCAACTTGTAATTGTGATATAGCCATCCCTCCATCCATTTTCTTCCACTTATCCGGGGGCAGCAGTCTAAGCAGGAGTAACTGTGATTAGTTACAGTATATTTGAAAGCATAGAAGTTGCTGAGTACTGTAGTAGTCCTTCTTATTGAAGAAAAAAAAAGAAAAAAGAAGTGCTCCTGACCTTCCACGGTGGTTGGTCTCTCTCACCCTCATTCAGCTCGGGTCCTCTACCAAAGGCCTGGGAGCTTGAGAGTTCTGCGCAGTATCTTTGCCGTTCCCAGTACTGCACTTTTCTAGACTGAGATTTCTGTTGTTTTTCCCGGTATCTGCTGTAGCTTCCTCCAGTTTGGTCATTACAGCCCCAAGTGCGCCGATCACCACGGGCACCACTGATGCCTTCACCTTCTCCAGCTCTTCCTTGAGGTGGTATTTCTCTAGTTTCTCACATTCCTTTTTCCTGATCATCTCTTGGTATTGCTAAGTCCACCACCACGGCTCTGCTCTGTTTCTTATCCACCACCACTATGCCTGGTTGGTCCATCACCATCCTGTCCGTCTGTATCTGGAGTCCCACAAGATCTCCCCTCTCGTTCTCCACAACCTTTGGAGGCGTTTCCCACCTTGACCTTGAAGTCTCCAGCCGGTACTCTGCACAGATGTTTCTGTACACGATGCCCACCACTTGGTTATGTCGCTCCATGTCTGCTTCCCCTGCCATCGTCTTTTTATTGTTGTTTTTCTCTGTCCCTACAAACACACACTCCATTGCCTGTTTTGATAGGCCAGAATCACAGGGAGTATTTCTTTTTATTTCTATTTCAAAATGATCCTTTTCAGAGCACTTTTCTAGCAGCATACTTTTACTCGTACATGTATTTTTTTATTATTTTTTTTTATTGAAATAACCAGATCTTTGGCATTTTTTATCCAAACAACATCAAAGTTGGCACTGCACACACCTGTCCCATTCAGATGACACCCTCCAATTTTGAGATCGGTCGGATGAGCGGTTCGAGAGTTATGGGGGAACAGACAAACAAACACACAGACAGACGTTCCTTGCGTTCATAGATCGATAGTACCCTTACTCAAGTAAAAGCTTTTGATTACTCGACCTTCCCCACCTTCGAGGCACTCAAAGAACTTTACATCAACAAACCACGTCACACATTCATACACCAGTGTGCAGTGGGCTAATTGTTTTGCCCAAGGACACAATGACAGCATCTGAGGGAGCTACAATCGCTTTGCCAACCTGTGGGTCAATGAATCGAACCGCTCTACAAAAGATGTTTTATGTCAAGAGCCGAATTCAAACCTCCAACCTTTAGATCAGTGGACAAACTCTTCCAACTAAGCTACTGTCACCCCATAAAACATCGATCTCCATGGAGAATGTTCCAAAGTGTGGTTTTAACTTTCTACTTCCATGGATTCCACACTGCGCTTTAAAAAGCTCTAGTCATTCAAACTGGCTGTCATTCTTTCAAAAATTCCTCGCATGAAGCCTTTCAAATTGAAATCAGAGTCTTTGTTAACTCCATTCCACAAATTGTAGCCAATTCAAAAGATTAACTCAAGTTCATTTTGTAATTATTTCTCAAGGACTGGTGATTGGAACATTTCGGATTCATTTTTACATGCCTCAAATTCCTCGTTTTTCAGCGCTTTTCTCGTCTCTTTTCCAAACCTTGTAAATAGACCCCATGAGAGGGAGAATTTTAATTAATTTTGAAGTAAATTGCTTTCATTTTTCAAAAGAATATTGTCAAGGCGAGAGAACACACATTATAATTAGTTTGTACTGCATTACTTCATAACAGTAGGTACAACAAGTATCTATAGTAAAAAGTCACTTCAACCGGACACAAATAAACCTTTCGTGAACAGCTTTAGAATGATCTTGAGCTGGATTAGAACAAATATAAGAGCACATAGACTAGTATACTCTGAGCAGTACTTTTTGTGTACACTTTTTACTTTTACTGAAGTACAATTTGGGCTACAGTACGTCTTGCGTGTAATTTCAGCGTTTTTCTCGTCTCTTTTTCCAAACTTTGTAAATCGAGCCCATGCGAGGGAGAATTAAGTTTTAAATTTTTATTTTTATTTTTTAAAGAATATTGTCAAGGCAGGAGTACGCACGGTACAATTACTTTGTACTGCATTACTTCATAACACAGGGTACAACAAATATCTATAGTAAAAAAGTTACATCAACCAGACATAAATGAACATTTTGTGAACAGTTTTAGAATGATCTTGAGCTGAATCAGAACAAATATAAGAGTACATAGACTAGTATACTCTGAGCAGTACTTTTCATGTACACTTTTTACTTTTACTCAAGTACAATTTAGGCAGCAGTACTTCTTACGCGTAATTTCAGTGCTTTTCTCGTCTCTTTTCCAAACCTTGTAAATCGACCCCATGAGAGGGAGAATTTTAATTTCGAAATAAATTGCTTTCATTTTTTAAAGAATATTGTCAAGGCAAGAGAACACGCAGTATAATTATTTTGTATGTTATTATTGCATAAGAGTGGATTCAACAAATCACACAAAAAATGCGTAGGCCTCAGTATTTGTGGTGCATTCATTTGGGGAGAGGCCTATACACTTTTACGCTGTTTTCTGATCTATGGTATCATTTTGTTTCCTCATCACAAACCTACATGGAGTTATGTTTTGTTTCATTCACACAAGTCCACACACAAATCCTGCATGACAAAACAAAATGACATAACCCTTCACAATTCAAAGACTTCCTTGAATTTCTGATCCAGCTGTCAATTTGCATCAAAAATAAATGAATTAATAATATTAACTGTAATGTGGTTAGGTCAGTTCTTTCTGGTCAGATTGTGTCAGATTCAAGTCTAACAAAGTCTCAGAGCAGTGCCTCCAGTTAGCATCACACTCCCAGGAACATTGATGACATCAGTTGCAAATCATCAACAGCCAAAAGGTACAAGCAGACAGAGCCGCCTAAAAAAAAAAAGGAGGTAAAGGTCAGGTTTGTGTAGTTTTTTTTTTTAAATGATGATTGGTAATGTGTTACGACCCAGCTCTGCTAGGGACAGGGGGAAGTAACAAAATAACCAAGATTGTAAAATGGTAAAACTAAAGTTGTGATTTATTTAACAGAATTGTAAGGTAAAACTAACAAAACAATGATTTTTACAAGAATTAACAAAAAGAGGCTCTACACAGAGTGGCTAACAGTATAAGGCAAAATGGGCTAACCAAAACAGGGTACACTAAATGAAACAGAAAACAAAAAACAGTCTAAGTCACCAGGACTCTGGAGTCCCAACAAAACACACCACGAGACACACAAAGGTGGCAAGCAAGTCCACAAACAGAACAGCTGCCCTGAGTGGAAGGGGGCGGATCTTTTTATAGGGCCGGAGCTCCAGGTGTAGGCCTGGGATTGGCCAGGTGTTTCAGGTTCCACCAATCAGCGGGAGGGGCTCCAGACGCCATCTTAAATCGATTCCTCCAATCACAGCATCACAGCGGGGGTCTGTATATGGAGGCTTGCAAACACACACACACGGATCTAGGCAGATATGGCCAGAGGAGGATCTGGAGGCCTGTGGCCGTAACACTCCCCCCCTTAATATTACAAACTGGGTTTGTAACTTAACAAAAACAAAGCTATACTTGCTTCTAGCAAATCATTGCACTTGCCAACCTTATCCAAATATTTGGCAAATTGCGTTATCAGCTTTCTTACAAAAATGCACAAAAGGGGGAACATGCAGAATACTAATTTAACTTACCTAAATCTAAAGAGACTGGAGTGTGATTAACACACATTTTAACCAGGCGCTACAAATCTACAAACCTCATGAATTTTAGCCATGTTTTGAACAGTGGCTAAAACAGGAGGGAGTTCCTCTGAGCTGCCTACAGCTTTTGTTATGAGGGAGGGACACAATCAGGTAACATGAATCAAGGTTGCAACTACACTTTGAAATTTGATGGTCAACTCCCAGTGCACAGTCCATCTCTACAGTATGGAAAGGTTCTGCCATATTCAGGGCTCTCAGGACGGGCTTGGACCCTTGCCCCAGCAGGCTTGGAAACCACCGGTTTGAAAAATTGGACAATAAAACAGAATCAGAAAGGTGCAGATCAGATGCTTTGCCAGAAGGTTGTCCCACTAAACCACCCAAAACCAAAGACTCAGAATCTGAGTCAAGCTTTTGGCTCGTGCCAGTAGCTAAGGTGGTTGACCCAGACCGAATTAACCTGACACTTGGTTTGGGTGCAGAGCGTTCTGCTTTTCGCTTCAGGGCTGGGCAGTTGGCAATGATGTGACCAGATTTATGGCAATAGAAACATTTTCTTTGGTCTTTTGGCCTTTTCACTTTCAGTGATGTGGATGAAACAGGGAAATGTGAGGAACATTTAGGCGGAGTCACAGAGAAGTTGCTTTTGTGAATAGAAATAAACTCATCGGCTAATATGGCAGCTTCAGAAAGGGTTTGGACCCTTTTCTCATTCAAATACAAAGATGAGTAGGCAAACACTGCTTAAAATCTCCAACAAGATGAGCTCACGGAGTGCACTGAAATCAGAAACCTTACAGGAAGTGCACCATTTATCAAAGAGATTCCCCTTCTCTCTAGCAAACTGGGAGTAGGTATGAGTCGGGACTTTGGAGTGCTGTCTGAATTTTTGCCGGTAGGCCTCAGGAACCAATTGGTAGACACTCAAAATGGCAGCTTTCACAGTGTCGTAACACAAACTTTTCTCAACTGGTAAACTAGCAACAGCTTCTTGAGCTTTACCAGTGAGTTTACATAAAAACAAAATTGGCCAAACATCGCGGGGCCATTTTAAGGCTGTTGCGATGCGTTCAAAGATTGTAAGATAAGAGTCTACATCACATTCCCCAAATGTGGGAACAAGTGAAATGTTTGTACTTACGTCAAAAGGTGCAGTAGACTGGAAGGTGGAAGGCAGGTTGGTGGCAGTAGTAGAACCAGAGCTGGTTAACAGATGGGCCTGAGACTCAAGCTCAAGCAGTTTGAGCTTAATAGCTGTCTCAGCCTCAATCTCGAGCTTTCGGATTCGAAGTTCAAGCTGAGCCTTGCGCGCCCTCTCCTTGGCCTCAGTCTCCATTTTGAGACGAGCCAGGCGCACTTTGAGCCGAGCTCTGTCCCTGGGAGAACAGGAGGACGAGAGGGGCTGGCGCAGAGGAAGACTGTCCGGAGTGTTAGGCCGCACAGCAACCTCCACAGCACCCACAGGAGTGACAAGCTCAGAGTCCACACACACATTAGGCAATTCGGAACCAACCACACGTGAGACAGAAATTACGTTCCACCAACCTGTCCACCATCACCGACGACATTGTAGAACTAATCTAAATCAAAAGACTTACCTAAAACAATCCAATTAAACAATTTGTACAACTTCAGTATTCCAGGAAGGGTTGGAAATATCCCGGATGAGCCCCCAATTGTTACGACTCAGCTCTGCTAGGGACAGGGGGAAGTAACAAAATAACCAAGATTGTAAAATGGTAAAACTAAAGTTGTGATTTATTTAACAGAATTGTAAGGTAAAACTAACAAAACAATGATTTTTACAAGAATTAACAAAAAGAGGCTCTACACAGAGTGGCTAACAGTATAAGGCAAAATGGGCTAACCAAAACAGGGTACACTAAATGAAACAGAAAAACAAAAAACAGTCTAAGTCACCAGGACTCTAGAGTCTCAACAAAACACACCACGAGAGACACAAAGGTGGCAAGCAAGTCCACAAACAGAACAGCTGCCCTGAGTGGCAGGGGGCGGGTCCTTTTATAGGGCCGGAGCTCCAGGTGTAGGCCCGGGATTGGCCAGGTGTTTCAGGTTCCACCAATCAGCGGGAGGGGCTCCAGATGCCATCTTTAATTGAATCCTCCAATCACAGCATCACAGCGGGGGTCTGTATATGGAGGCTTGCAAACACACACACACATGGATCTAGGCAGATATGGCCAGAGGAGGATCTGGAGGCCTGTGGCCGTAACATAATGTCATCAGTGTGATGTGTGACTGACCGGGCCTACCGGGCCTACACCGGGCCTACACCGGGCCTACACCGGGCCTACACCGGGCCTACACCGGGCCTACACCGGGCCTACACCGGGCCTAAACCAGGTCTAAACGAAAACTGAACCAGGACTAATCTTGGACTTTAGAACGAGAGGGACAACCCCGAGCCCACGGAGCAGGTTGTCCACAAAGCAGGCACCTCTGGGCCCGTTCCGACACTCAGTCCTGGTTCAGGTCTCTATAGGACAGTAGTGCAGATATCATGAGTCTATACAGTTTGTTTTCACCGTTGCCAGTAGCTCCGGTTTGACATTTAACTTGTAGCTATTTTTTTTTTATATCTCACGTCGGGAGAAGTGGGTGGACAGCGTACCCCTGCTTACCATGCCCGCTTCCCCTGTGAGTTTGTGAAGTTGCAAAAGCCTTATCACAGCATCCCGCACATTTAGTTCTTCTTGTCGTAAGTCTTGTAAAAGTATGTACTATGTGTTTCAGGCAACCCTAGCATCAAAAACTGCAGGCTTGTGACAAAACGAAAAGACATAAGGGTCAAGGGAAACAGGGACAGATTTTTGACATTCAAATGTCTCTTATTCAGAAACTAGAGGGACTACTGAAATAAGTAAAGTATCAGAATGTAGGAAAGAGTTACACTCCAACAGGGTAAAGTTAAACCTGTGATATTCTTTCAAGTTGTTGACAAAAAATTTTAAAACTAATTTTTGTACCGGAGGGAATGAAATATGCAGCACTTTTTGGGCAATAAATACAAACAGTGATAACTCTTGGTTCTCACTTACATATCTTTAACAAACTGGTTTGAATATTTGCTTCATATAGTTTTCTACCATATGGTACAAGATTAGGTTGAAAAACCTCTGAGTCGTGAGATTTTTTATTAATAAAGGTCATGGTAACAGAGGGAAAATTGTGCAAGCAAGAAGGTGCATGACTTCACATAATTTCTCAGCTTTTTTCTTTTGAATACTATATTACTTCAAAATGAAAGGAAACTATTTCTATAAAATATGTCAGTCCTTCCAAGCAAATTTATCATTTTAAATACTTTTTTTTGAAAAATCATGTACCTTCATCAACAGTTCAAAGATGGAATAACACAAGATATGATGAAATACAGTCCCTGACAAAAGTTTGTCGCTTATCCATTTCATAGAAACAAAAGCTTATAACCTGACTTTAAATTAATCGATTGGTTTTAGAAATGTCTCATATGAAGCTAAAACCCTCCCAAATTATGCTCAATACACTAAAATAAATTTGCTTCACTGAAGAAAGATTGATCATTTAATGAAAACAAAGGTCAGATTTTGGCAAGACAAAAGTTTTGTCGCCTTGTCATATGATGCACCCAATCCTAGATTACAGCCTCACCTGTGATCAGTTACTGATCAATCAATTAGTGGGTGTGTATAAAAAGAACCCCAGCACACCAGACCTTCACATCAACTGCAACTTGACCTCTGACAACATGCCTAAGATCCACCCTGAGACCAAAGCCTTAATTATCAAGAGGCTGAAGACCAGATCCACTGCTGAGGTGGTGACACCTTCAATGTGTCTCAGCGTCAAGTACAAAGAATAAGAAAAAGATCTGAAATGACTGGAGATGTTTTTGACAAGCCCCGGTCCAGCAGACCCCGCAAGACAACTGCTCAGGAGGACCGTTTGTTGATTCAAAAATCCAAGGCCCCTTTTCCACTGCAGCAGACTCCACCAGGCCTGGTCACCTCAAGTCCCTGTGTCAACCACAACAGTTTGTAGAATTCTGTCTGGAAATGGCCTCCATGGTCGAATCAGTGCACAGAAACCAGCACTAAACAAAAGGCAATTAAAAAACCGTGTGGCATTTGCCAAGGCCCACAGCCTGCTAAAAGGATGGACACTGGAAAAGTGGCAGAAGGTGGATTTCTCAGATGAATCCTCGGTTGAATTACATCACAGCCGCCGCAAATATTGCAGGAGACCTACTGGAGCCCGCATGGATCCAAGATTCACCCAGAAAACACTTAAGTTTGGTGGTGGAAAAATGTGTGTGAGACATTTGCAGGGTGGAAGGCAATATCAATAACCTAAAATATCAAGAAGTATTAGCTCCTCTTACATTCCCAACCATAAAAGGGGTCAGATTTTGCAGCAGGATGGTGCTCCATCGCATACTTCTATCTCTACATCAAAGTTTCTCAAGGTGAAGAAGATCAAGGTGCTCCAGGACTGGCCAGTCCAGTCACCAGACATGAACATCATGGAGCATGTCTGGGGTAGAATGAAAGAGGAAGCATGGAAGGCAAAACCAAAGAATCTTGATGAACTCTGGGAGGCATGTAAGACGCTTTCTTTGCTATTCCTGATGACTTCATCAAATTGTATGAATCATTGTCAAACCGCATGGATGCATCCTTCAAGCTCATGGAGTCATACAAGATATTAAATATGGATCTCACAGCACCACTACTTAATTCACTGACGTTATGCAACATATTTTTGTATTTGAAGTAAATTATTTGTTTAATTTTCTATAGGCGACAAAACTTTTGTCTTGCCAAAATCTGACCTTTCCGTGTTCATTAAATGATCAATCTTTCTTCAGTGAAGCAAATTTATTTTAGTATATTGAGCATAATTTGGGAGGGTTTTAGCTTTCATATGAGACATTTCTAAAACCAATCGATTAATTTAAAGTCAAGTTATAAGCTTTTGTTTCTACAAAATGGATAAGCGACAAGACTTTTGTCAGGGACTGTACATCCATTTATTTACATGATTTGCAGGTCTTTGAAATGTGTGAAATAATTTTTGTTCCATGTTGCATACATGGTCTGTTTAAATGTAACTTTACCTTTTTTCTGTACCATTTTTGGTTCTAAACAGTTTCATAAACTATAGTACATATGCCATCTGTTGAAAACATTTTTATATCAGATGAATTAACTTGAATTCTTCTGCTTGATCGAGTCCATAACCAGTGAAAATGCATAACCCTCCTTGAATTTCTGAACCAGCTGTCAATTTACATCAAAAACTCTGTCCAAAACACGCCTATACTAGCTGTAACACGATCCACCCTGACATAATACACCAGCTATTTGTCTTCTTGTCCCAACACAATACAGTCTGAGTCGACATTACCATATTCCAGATAGGTATTCCCTTTGGACGCTGAACCGCTAACCCCGCCGGTGTAGCATTAGTGCTCCATTCACTCCTCTGCATTGTGCTAGCTTGTTCCTCTTAATTGAATTTGATACCAACTCTATATCGGCATGTACGTGGCAGTCACTTCGGCTAACCTTGACATGAAAAGCGCCGTTACAGTGATGCGTCCCGGCGGGAATAGCCCCCGTCGCTCGCGTCCCCTCGTCCCCCGAGCAGCTAATACAAAGATTAATGAGGAGTTAGCATGCGTTTTGACGTTCATCTTCGGGGAGTGGACGATGGAATCAATAACTCGTCTGTTTGGCGCCCAAGTGTTGGATCGAAGTATTGGAGCATTATTGTGTCTGTAAGGTGTAAACATTTGTTTTTTAAAATAAAACCAAAAATAAAACGAAAAAAAATATATTTTCTTCATTATTTATCTCCAAAACCAAAATGAAAAAGTGGATAACGATTTGTTTTGCCAGTTTCCGATTTTGTGTTTAAAAAAACAAAAAAAAAACAGAAGAGCGTCCCTTTCACATTTCATCAGGACTAAACCAGACCTAAACCAGAACTGAACTAAGACAAAACCGGGACTACACCAATAATAAACCAGGTCTAAACCAGAACTAAACCAGGTCTAAACCAGAACTAAACCAGGTCTAAACCAGAACTAAACCAGGTGTAACAAGTGTTTGCCTATTACTAGATAAAAGTGTAATAAATGTGTAATAGATGCAATTGTAATAACTGTGTAGTGACTGTGTTATAACCGTGTAAGAACTGCATTATGACTACTATCTGTAATTAGCAAGGTTGAATATCAGAAGATCCTAAGTAAGGCTACAGGAGGGCAGGGGCAGTAAATTGAGACATGGGATTAGTTGAAAAATGAATAATGTGTATTATACAGGGAAAAAGTGAGATAAAATATACAACAGCTGCAACAAACACAAATCAAGCAACTCAATCAAATGTCCTTGTGAACTGGATCTGTTTGCCCAGGGTGGAAAACGGAGTCCAAGCTACTTCAAAGACCAGTATTAATTATTTTGAGGGGGTATGATGTCCATTAAGCGCAGTGGACTGAACAGTTAAGCAGTGGAGGTAGCTGGAGTAGGTGGGAGATAGAGGACAGGCTGTTAGCCTCCTACCAGACCGAAGTTCTTTCAAAAGGACAGTTCCTCGCTCGCCATCAGATTAAACCCAAGTTTGGGCACCTGGCCTGTGTGCACCTTAACAGAAAGGCCTCTTAGAACATAATGTTTACAGTTAGCATTAGCATTAACATTAACATTACAAGAGCTCATAAATCACAATCTGTCACAAGATTACAAACCCTTCACTTGGAGCACATGTTAGCATTAGCATGCTAGCTGATAGCATGCTAATGCTAAGCTAACTAGCATTGGCATATGCTACATGGAGCAGGACACAGGTCCTGACAAAATGGCTGACCTTAGCATTAGCATGCTAGCCCTATCATTAGCACTAGGACGAAAAGCTAAACTAGAACAAAAGCCATCAATCAATCAATAAATTGGTTTCAGTTCTAACTTACCAGTTCAGTATTGGTTCAGTGTATTGAAAGTACACATGACAATGTCGCACAACGGTCTGGTTCTAAAAAGGTGTGAATGGTGAAGTTAAAAATGGGAAACATGAGAATATGAAATGAAAAAGTGTAGCTGTACTGACCTTCAAAGCTCTGTCCCCTGCTCCTCTCCCACAACTGAGGAGAGACAAGTCAGGGGACTTTATATACTCTGACTGATGACGTGTGATTGGATAATTAGTGAAATGGGCGGTGTGATGGGTGGTGACAAGTCATGTGGCATAGGGGAAAACCTGGGTTGGATCTGGATAATGGGATTGAATTTAACCCTGGCTAAACCAGGACTAAACCAAGACTAAACGAGAACTGAACTAAGACTAAACCAGAACTACACCAAGAATAAACCAGGTCTAAACCAGGACTAAACCAGGTCTAAACCTAGAGTTTTGGTTATTTGCCAGTGTTGATATGATTGAGGTTAATTCAGCTTCTCTTAGTGTTAATTTGGCAATTTCCACCCATCACTTCAAACTCCTGTGAGAGAAGACCAGTTTGAACCAGTTTTGTACATAATTTCATCCTAAATTAACTAAAATAAAGTGTAAAGTGTTTAGCTAAATCAGAATAACCCCACAAAGTGTTATCCGTTTACTCTCAAAATGTTAATATAACTCTTGATTTCGAGGTTAAACAGGAACTTTGGTCCAGTGTTACTTAATTAACATTTATAAAAATGTTAAATTAACTCTAGAACACTCCACTTTTTGCTGTGTAATGCTAATTGCTTGAAAGGGATTTTTTATTTATTTATTTTTTAACAGCTCAAATTGGCTCACCTGTTGTAGCTCCAACTAAGTCACCTCTTTCTGGTCAGATTGTGTTAAAACAAAGCTCAGATGGAAGTCAGAGCAGTGCCTCCAGTTAGCATCACACCCAAGGAAACGATGGGAACAAGCAGAAGGAGACCCTTCTCCAAGCCAAATTAAAGTCAGGTTTGTGGAGTTGCAACCCTGACCATAGTCTGGACGTACATTTTTCAGTGCAATAAACACAATCAAAATGAAAATAAAAAACTATACGCTTTTATTTTAGTCTATTTTTTAGCTAAAAAGTTCCATACTGTGGCTTTAAATGAACAACAGTCAGTGTTGGGGAGTAACAGATTACATGTACTTACTCGTACTTTGCCAGATCCTCCATATTCCGAATGACCAGTACCCTGGCCTCCTCTGGGGTCCCATTCAACTTGATGAACACTTTGCAATTTGTTGTCCACGTATTCTGAATCTTCTTTACTTTGCATAAGTATCGAACATTTTGGGGTATGTAATCTGTAATCTGTAGGGGAATACATTTTAAAAGTAACCTTCCCAACACTGACAACAGTACAACATTGTCACATATTTACTGTGTGTCTGGAATACTGTGAAATCCCACGAAACCAGGCAGTTCCCGTATGCAGATGCCACTGATTCCTCTTCCCCATATGGATAACTGCTATCATAAAGCCGTTTAAACGTTTCAATTTGGGATCCGCCAACACAATACGAACACAACCCAAAGCGCAGCCATTAGAGAATACTCTCGTTCTGAAATGCTTGTGGCCCACCGGGGAGGTACACAACAAACTTCATTCCCTCGCTGCTCGTGGCCAGTTTCTCTTTCACGTCTTAAACATATGCACATAATCACTAATACTTTCCAGCGAGACTCTTGACCCCAGGCTGCGAGCGCTGTTGTAGCTGTGCAAATGCAGACGCTTTGGTTTAAATATGAAGACTTCCCTCTCTCCCCCAGCTGAGCTCACAGACGGATGGCTTCACTGTATTTTAGAGGCTTTGGCTAATGCTGCTATGTCCCACTTCAGATTTACTTTAAGAATATTGAAATACTCTCAAAGCTGGGATCATGACAGCTTTGCAAGTTTAAATGTTGCTATCAGGCAGATTAGTTGACTGTCTATTCTTGCCTTATTCTAAGATACTGTAGTTTTTTTTATTAAATACATTTGTAATATGGCTTTTATATTTGAAAGATTAGTCCATACATCCTTCACTGTGCTCTTATAGTTTTTGAACCTGTGCTGTCAGAGCTTTAACCTGCAGATAGAGGACACATGCAAGTTTCTCAGTTTATGGACAGAACTCATGTGAAAGCTCAGAGCCTCCAGAATCCCCTCCCTGAGCGGCAGAGGCTGCACTAGCACTGAGTCATGACTGATGCAGGGGCTGGGGTTTAGGGAGTGTTCACATTCAGATCTGAGAGAGGCATTTTAGGTTTAAACCAGCTGGATTTCAACACTGACACTGGCAATCCCAAGTGTGATTTGTGAAACATTCTTACGAGTGAATTTGTACTTAAGGCCTGCTTACGAACATTTATGGCATTCACAACTTTTTCTTAACTGAAATTGAAAAATCCTTCAAACAAGCAGGAGCACTTGTAAGAACAAAAATTCAACTTTTTTTTAGAATATTATTACTCTGATAATGCAACAAAAAATTTCAATTCCTCCATGACTGTAAGTGATATATTTTCTTAAATTATTTCCTATAAATATATGACTCTGTGATCCAATAACATTGGCTCACAGAGTCATATGAACACCTGGTTCAGCTCTGGTTTAGTCCTGGTTCAGTCCTGGTTTAGTCCTGCTTCAGTCCTGGTTTAGTCCATATATGGCACAAAAGTTCAGCATCTTCGCTCCGTTATTTTGGTGAGAGTAAGTAAGTAAAAGTACTGCAATTGTAATGCAATGCCTTACATTTTAAATACAGTAATATTGTAATGTAACAAATTACTTTGAAATGACAGTAATAAGTCATAAATAACCCATAACCCATTACAGTTTTAGAGTAACTTGCCCAACAGTGGTCAGAATAGACAGAAGACTGTCGGCGTCACCATGTTTGTTTTGGCTCGTTTGGGCGCTTCACCTTTGGCTTCTACACAAACGTCAAATAAGAATGAACACATTTTTGTGATATACATAAAAATAATCAAGCTAAATAAATGAAAAAATGAAATTGAAGTCAGAAGAGTACCGCGAGGAACACAATACAAATGTCCCTGCAGAGCTGTTTCCTGCAAAATGAATAACTAACCGTTCTTTTGTCAAACGCCTTCGTGCGCTCACCCACCTTGTTTATTTATTTATCTGTGTATTATTATTTCACACTTCAAACCCGCGTGCGCCCTCCGGTTGGCAATTGACGCGAGGACGCCGCTAGAGCCGCGTCGTCGTGATTATGAATGACTGAATGATTCGTGTTGTGGCCACACTTGATTCGCGTTTAATGGGCAATTCTCCATTTGAGCTCCACTCCACACGCTCCTATCTGACTGTGCGCCGACCACAAAATGAGGTGCTGAGACTAATTAGCCAGCCACTTGTAAAGGACCCCGCCGCGACCGCCAATTCGAATGTTCAAGTAGTTATTGTGATGGCCGCTAGCGTTAGCATAAAAAGCAAGGGTGATTTGAGAGGGCTCCTTAAGTAAACACTTGAGGAATACCTTGAAGAAAAGGATTTGCAAGTGGTTATGAGAAAAAAACATGAGAAAAATTCGAAAATGTGTTTTTATAGTGCTTTTATGTTGGACTTATTACGTTGTTGTTGTACGTTATTATGTTATGCGTGTTATGACGACCATATTCCAGGCAAAACTCAATTATTTCCACATTTTTTGGTCAGTTTACAATGAAACACTCAAAGGTTTCCATAGACTACGGCTCGCATACAAGCCCTTTAACACAGTTTTGGGACACAACAGAAGGCTCCTATAAAGGTATAATATAACTCATTAAATGTCATGCAGAATTAAGTAGTAAAACACGAGGATTAAGCAGAAACTACGGAAGCTGAGAGGGGTCACAACAAACGCGAACGCCGCCACAAATACAAATGCGACAACACAACAAAAAGTCACAACACACCAAAAAAAGCCACAACGGAAATGACCTGTGGGACTGTATTTTACTGCAAATGCTGCAACAAATACAAAAGTCACAACACAAACGCAAATGCCGCAACACATTGAAAAGCCACAACACATTAAAAAGCCACAACACATCAAAAAGCCACAACGGAAGTGACCGCGGGACTCTGTATTCCAACGGACCGATCAAGTGGCAAGTGAAGAAGAAGAACTACAACGTGAAACGAATAATGATTAAACAATAAATTACTTTTACTTACGTTTCCAACTTCTCCGTTCCTTTACTTTTCACGTTGTTCTTCTTCTTCACTTGCCGCTTGATCGGTTCGTTGGAAAATAGAGTCCCGCGGTCACTTCCGTTGTGGCTTTTTGATGTGTTGTGGCTTTTTAATGTGTTGTGGCTTTTTTATTTGTTGTGGCTTTTTAATGTGTTGTGGCGTTTGCATTAAAATAGAGTTTTGCGGTCATTTCCGTTGTGGCTTTTTTTTGGCTTGTTGTGGCTTTTTGTTGTGTTGTCGCATTTGTATTTGTTGTGAGGATTGCGTTAGTTGTGACCCCTCTTGGCTTCTGTAGTTTCTGCTTAATCCTTGTGTTTTACTACTTAATTCCGCTTGACATTTAATGAGTTATATTGTATCTTTTATAGGAGCCTCCTATCGTGTCCCAAAACTGTGTTAAAGGGCCGGACGTACATTGTGTGATTTTTTTTGCCCTTTTTTCACCTGTGCGACTGTTTTTGGGACCGAGTTTTTGCTTAATCGTGTCGCGCTTCATGTAGTAAGCACGGGGTAACAAGATCCGATTAATACCTCACAACCAGCAGATTTGGATGAAGGTTTTTCACGCTCTATGGTCCAATTCCAGACACTTATGGATTGAAACAGAATATAGAAGGGACTGGCCTGTCAGGAAAGTTGATAATAGTTGGGTGGGATAAATATTTTATCTTACACTTACAATTACAGGTGTTTTATAGCTCAAAAAAACTAGAAAAACAGATTGTGGGGGTTGTCTCTCCACAGATCTGACTTGTAACTTGGTCTGAGTTGGTCTCCATGAAGATAAAAAGGTGTAATACTTAGTGTCATAGTACTCGAGGCCAGTCTTGGTTCACTTTCTTCGCAGTTTTCTGTAAAGTGCCAGAATTTAAGAGATTCTCAAACTGTGGGTGAGGGTAAAAAAAAAAAAAAGGACACAGATAGTTTTAAGTACAGTATAGTTCATTTGGTTTATTTTAAATAAGTAAATTAGCATTTTTTTTTTTTTATAACAATTGAGATAGATTTATATAAACATTGATATATATGTTCCAGAAATAACTGTAAAATACAAATAAATGTTGAAAATTACAAAGATGGTCTTGATTTGGTCTCGATGGGCCATGGTTTTTGCCTGATTCATCAACCGGTTTCGCTTCGTGGAAACCGTCTGACCTCGCAGCATTAGGATTCATTTGTTTGACAGTAGGCGGGTACTTTTTTGATTTAACCAGTCGCTGCTATTTGGTCGTGACGAATGTAATGCACCAAATCCTGTAGGGAGAACATTCTCTATGTTCCAGCTTTAAATCCTCGATCTCGGGAATCATTGCCAACACAGAATGTCTGTCTTCGTCTACATCCGTCTTGACCGCTTTGTTTACTGTTGTGCTGTACCACAAAAGGGACCCAGACAGGCGCTTGAGTTTGACGTCATGGCTTCTAAGCTCTTCACTCATTGGCCGGTTCACAGTCTATAACTTCCGGGGTTCTTACAAACCGTCTAGTGTATTCTGATTCCTGATTTAGTCGCTGGAGAGAAATGAAATCGAGTGGAGGCACTAGGCGACACCAGCCTGGCTACCATGGTCTTGTCTTGATCTCGACCTTTAAAAGTCTCGATCTTGTCTCGGTCTCGACCCACAGAGGTCTTGGTCTTGTCCTTGTCTTTGGACCCTGTGGTCTCGGACGGGTCTTGGTCTCGATTAGTGTGGTTTTGACTACAACACTAGTAACACTACAATGTGAAACTTTCCAGACAAAGCAACAACATCTCTACGGTGAAAAGATTTTGATGCCCCCTCCACCAGAAAACTTACACAATGCGCCTTTGAAACTGCAAGAGCGCAGACTTACATAACAAAGAGGCACATGCTGTTCTCATTTCAAAAACAAAAAAAACTAGAAAATGCAGTTTACCATTATAATACACAATTCGGTACATACTTCACTGTTATAATCCATTAGAATCCCCGTCAGATTGAACATACAGCATGCAGCTTTAATTAGGCCGGTATCTCCAGTACAGTGAGTTAGCCGCTGGTGGATCCTCGCACAATGCAAAGTGCTGACGCTGCAACTCATAGGCCCATCTTATCCACTGTGCCCTCAATCTCTCCTGATCAAGAGTGTGTGTGTGAAACCTGCAAACTTGTGCACTTTCTCCAAAGCCCACGGGCGAGAGGTGGAGCCCAGGACGGACCACGAAACTGCACAGAACACGGATCCTGTGAAGGGCAAAAATACAGCCATTAAAGGAGGCTGTACACGATTTTTCCTGCATGTACCTGAGCAAATGTTCTCCTGCGCCGGAACAGATGTGTCGTATAAGCAGCTCTTGAGGTCAAAATAAGTCCACTGTGTACGGTCTGCATGTAATTGTACAGCGTTTTATTGTCCGGGTCAAAATATGATTTGGTCTGGGAAAATTTTAAAAAGCTCTTATAAACTCAAAGGATGCATGAGCTGAGTGAGGAATAACTTTGGACCACTGCAAAATGTTTCAAATGAACAAATTCTTTTTAAGACAATAAAATCAGGTATGTGAACCAGGTAGGAGGATTTTTGTAAAGATAAAAAAGGCATTCCTCAAGTTTTTTTTTTTTTTTTTTTTTAGCAAATTGGTAAATTCTTAGTGAGTGATCATGGACATTGTGGACAGTTACTCTTTCAATGAGTGGTAAATGGATTACAGTTACTTTGTTGAAATAAATGGCGGTATTTTCCTGTTTTCACATTTTGGACTTTTTTTTTTTTTTTTTTTTCTGTAATTCCACTCATTGCCAGAAACTAAACCAGATCTAAACTAGATCTAAACCAGGTCTAAACTAGATCTAAACCAGGTCTAAACTAAAAAACCAGGTCTAAACCAGGATCTAAACCAGGTCTAAACCAGGACTAAACCAGCTCTAAACCAGGACTATAACCAGGTCTCAACTAGATCTAAACTAGATCTAAACCAGGTCTAAACCAGGTCTAAACCAGGACTAAAACACATGGGACTAATCCATGCTGCGTGCCTCCTCTTCTTCTATCAATTTTTTAATACGGTTCAGTAAAGTCTGGGCTTTTCATTTTCTTTTAGCAGATAAAACATCTTATGTTAAGATTTCCTAGTCTTTGCTTCTCTACAGCAAATCAAGTAATCCAAAGTATTCAGATTACGATACTCACCTAAAGCAATTTAATGGATTCCGTTACAAACTACATTCTGGGGTATGTAATCTGTAATCTGTAGGAGAATACATTTTAAAAGTAACCTTCCCAACACTGCCTATTGCTGTGTTCAGACTGCAGCCTGAAGTGAAGTTTACAGATTTTTTGTAAACCTGTATTTGATCTTTTAATGACAGTCTGAACGACACAGATCTGATTTTTTCAAATGTGACCCAGGACACTTGGATATGTGCTCCTAAAACCGACGTCAGGCTCCAAGTCTAGTCAATGGATGGAATACGAGGTTGGGGAGTTCATTAATATTTGGGGGGATCATTGTATTCAGGCCAAATTGGAGGGGTCTTGGAGGGAATCGGGGGGTTTTTGAAATGATTGCCGAAGAAATGTCCGAGCGCAGCTACAGACAGTCCTGACTAAAATGTCAAGGGAAAAATAAAGAGCCTGTGAACCAAATACAAGGAGGTTAAAGACTTAAACAAATGAAGCGGCCGTGGACGTGTCACCTGTCCATTTTACCAAGAACTGGACTGTATTTTGGGAAACAAGTCCAGCGTTTAGATGACTTCCGTAAACACTGAGCTCTGTATGACGTCGTCGTGTCCTCCAATGCTCATGCAGGACACTTTTGGGGTGTTTAAAGTTCGCACAGGAGATCACATACAAGTCGCATTTAATTGGAAATGTGAACGACCTCACAAAAAAAATCGGATTTCACAAAAAAATCCAAATTGAGCATTAAGCCCTGCAATCTCAACATCGCCTAAGCTCCACAGCCCTATGCTCCCTCAGCCTTATGTTCCCTCATTTCAATTTTTTCAGCATTGATTTGTGTCCATTTCTGTCTGTGGCACCAAAATCAAGTTTATTTCAAGTAAAAGAAGTTATATTTTTTTGTTTTAAATAGTGGCTGTGGTTGGATGGAGGTTTTCTACGCTCTGTTGTCCAATTCCAGACACTTGGATTGAAACAGAATGCAGAAGGGACTGGCCGATCAGGCAAATCGATAATAGTTGGTGGGGATTTTTGAAGCTATGGCGTTCTGCATACAGGAGAATAAAAGCTCTGGATTATAAGGCGCACTATCATTGAATGGTCTATTTTTGAACGTTTAAGGCGCATTAAACGAAACACAACAGTTAGATAAGTCAGTCAAACTTTATTTCGGTTTTCGTATGTTTTCATTCATGTGCAAACAGATATAGATATGTCATTCAAACAACACATGTACACACACTTTGTTCATTTTTATGCAGATAAAACATAACTAATAAAATTAACCAATAAAAACTAATCACTCAAGAAACAGGAATAACATCATACAATATAATAATAATAATAATAGAATGATAAAAAATACACTACTACTAATATTAATAACAAATAAATAAATACAATAACATAATAATTAAATTAATAATAATAATAATAATAATAATAATAATAATAATAATAATAATAATAATAAAAAGGGGGTGGGTAGGTGGTTGGTTTAGACTGCTTTAAAAAAGTCAATAAATGGCTGCCACTTTCTAAAAAATGTCTTTATGTTACCTTTCTTGGAATGCCTAATCTTCTCTACTTTCAAAAACGACATAACTTCATTAATCCATTGAGTGCTGGATGGGGCTTTTGTAGATTTCCAGTGCAAGAGGAGATGGCGTCTTGCCACAAGAGAAGTAAACGTCAAAATCTGCAGCTGTAAAGGTGAACAGCGAGAGAAGTCTTCTGGAAGACCAAAGATAGTTACATACAAAGAAACATTCATTGTTTTTGACAACACCTTGGGCAACATATCAAAGTAAACCTGCCAAAAGGTCGTCAGGGCTTGGCAAAGAAAAAACATGCGTGAGATTACAAGGTGATCCCCCACACCTGTCACAAACATCCACCACAGAGGGACAGATCTGCGCTAGTCTTGTTTTTGAGTAATGACATCTAAAAGAACTTTAAACTGTATCAAAGTCAAACTTGCACAAATGGTACTCTTATGAATAAACTGTAATGTGGAGTTCCACCAGTGTCCATCAAAAACTAGTCCCAGCTCACGCTCCCAGTCTTCTACTCAAACTTTATTTAATGTGTTCACAATAACTCTCAACTTTGTTCAATTGTAACGCATAAAATAAATACTGTCTTAGTCTATTCACAATAAGTCATAATTGTTCAAACAGTTGGGACGATTACGGCGTCCAGCACACCCGCATCCCTCTCGTCATGATCCGAGTCTGTGGTTACTGTTACCTGGCAGTTCAGTTCAGTGATGATTCTGGTCTTGGTGAAAGCTCGGACCACAGTTGATACTGATCCTTAACCCGGTCATCCACGATCCATCGTGGCGTAAGTCGCTCGGCGCTGTCTCCCTGTCTTGGTGAATGCGTGTTCTCCTTCTCTCATCCACTGCTCCCACACTGCTCGCACTTTCACTTTATAATAGGCGAGTTTCATTGTTGACAAAAGCGCACGTTGCATGCTGGGAATTATTTTGGTGGGCGGCAATAAACACTAATTCAACATGATGGACAGAGCGAGAAAGCACGTAAAGGGTATTGATCCTGGTTATTTATCCACTCTAACGGCAGAGGACCCAAGACCATTTGACCAGAAATTGGTCATAAGCATCGACGGAGCCAAATCACCCTTTTCAACCCCGACATAAAGGTGGACCAAACTAAATTTCTGGTCAGAATCTCCAACTACCTGGACAAATATTCACTTTGGCGATATCCACAATGACTTGGTGGAAACTCCTGGGCCATTCACAGCAGAAAAGATGAAAACCTCCAAGAGTCTCGATGTGTTGTTGAACTTGTTGGAGTCCACGGTTTGTTAGGATCTTCTACGTTTGCTCTGCGAATGTTTGAAAACCATTTAATTCACCGTTAGTGGTTCTTTTCACTCAGAATACGAAAAAGACATTTTCCTTCTTCCGTGCTTCTATTTGTGCATCCGATAATGCAGCAGGAATTTACCATTATCGGGGAGAAATACGCAAGGTTATACACTGTGTTTGACCGCTACCGTGTTTCTTGCCTCCGACCAAAATATTTCCCAGCATGCAACGCGGGCTTTTAATAACAATGACATCAGCTGAAACTCGCCTATAGCCTTGAGTTTAAAGTCGGCGTTGTAAACGTGTCTCTTGACAGGTGACAGTTTGATATTAAAAGGAATCAGAGTATGTATTACTCCGCGATGCTGCAAGTGGTGCGGCTTTGTAGTTTACTAAAGTCATACTAAGACACCCCAATAAATTCATATAAGGCGCTCTGGATTATAAGGCACGCAGTCGTTTTGTGATGAAATTAAAGGCTTTTAAGTGTGCCCTATAGTGCAAAAAATACAGTACTCAAACTGTTACTACAACTGTTACTAGAAGTAGACTACTGCTGTGAGTTGAGTGCTCTACTTCCCAATCCTTAAACTTCATCAAACACTGCCCTAGCTCTTCCTCTTGTTTAGCGCAGCAAGACAAAATGGCTTCCCTCCAGTCAGCCTTGTACCCAGCGACCTCCTTCGTCCTTGAGAAGTCTTTGGTCGCTGTAGCGTGGTCAGGAACACCGCGCAAGCTTTCCGAAGTACATGGAGTTTCCAGGCCGGACTTGGGGTCGGGTCCGGCTCCCAGCTCAATCTCCGCGGCTATTTTTAACCCCGCGACTGACGGCTGGAGTGGCACTGATGGCGGGGCACCTGGCTCAGAGGAGAGAGGGAAAACTCCAGAGTCATACATCAATGTGTCAGCCGGGCGGGACTGTCCGGAGGGGGGAGGGGCCAGGAGGAGCAGGGGCACGCGGAGGTCAGGTCAGGACTCTAGAGAATCGTCGAAGAATCACGCACAGGGAGTAAGAGTTGGGTTACACCAGGAGAAAGTACATGTTTGGGTGAAGTGTGGTGCAGATGGGTGGTGAGTTATTAGAGCATGAAATACATTTAGACACTTTTTCTTTCTTTTTGTAAAGGTGCATTGTGTAACTTTTCTGGTGGAGGCTCCATCAAAACAGTCATTGCTTTGTCTAGACAGTTTCACAGTATGGCTTTTTTCTATCTTTATGAAGATAAAACCAGACCAGTTACAGGTCAGTTCTGTGGAGAAGCGACCCCGCTCACAGTCTGAATGCCTGTTTTTCTAGGTGTTTTTGAGCTGTAATTGAATAAATGTGAGGTAGAGCTGTTTAATGTCACACTGTGGAACAATTTCAGGCAGAGAAATGACATCTCCATAGAAACAAGCAGGTGATAGATCCTGAACCAAAAAGTTACATAATGCACCTTTAAGCCTCACAGTGTCATTTTTAGCCAAAAAACTGAAAATGATTAAAATACTACTACTACTAATAATAATAATAATAATTCTGTTCAGTCCATCAAATAATTTAGACTTTGTGTACATGTAGGATTAAAATAAATAAATAAATAAATAAATACAAATCCATTGCTTGCAAAAAATAAATAAAAATAAAAAATCAATGGATCTGGGTCTATTCATAAGTAAGTTTTCTGACCACCACCATCACTCATGCACAACACTTTCAGACTAGGCAATGTGGGTGAAGTGTCTTGCCTAAGAACACAACAACAGTTTTTATGTCTGGCGCCCCCTGTGGCACCTGTTTTACCCAGCGGTCTCCCATCCAAGTACTAACCAGGTCCGGTTTTGCTGAGTTTCTGAGATCTGACGGGCCACAGTAAGCAATTTAGACAATGCTGGGAGTAACGCGTTATAAAAGTAACAAATTACTGTAATGCGTTGCTTTTTGCTGTAACGCAGTAATGTGGCATTACAGGGGGAAAAAAGTAATATTTTACTCGGTACAAATGTCAGTAACGCGCGTCACAATGTTTTTTTTTGCCTGGATTGAAGTGGTGGGTTTTTTGTTTTTCTTCATACAAATTCGCCAAAATTACCAAGCAGCATTATTATCAGCAGCAGTGAAACGCCGAAGACGTGCCTGAGTAGACCGTCAGGTAACCGCGGGCGAAAGGACCGGCACAGAACTCTGCGCTCCACGGTGCTAAACGCAGCAGACACCCTGTCTGCAACGCGCTTCCAAGTTCTAGTCCAAGATTAGTCCTGGTTTAGACCTGGTTCAGTCCTGGTTCAGTTTTGGTTTCGTCCTGGTTCAGTCCATATAAGTTCAGCATATTCACAGTTATTTTGGTGAGAGTAACTTAAAAGTACTGCAATAGTCGTGTAATGTTTTACATTTTAAATACAGTAATATTGTAACGTAACAAATCACTTTGAAATGACAGTAACAAGTCATAAATAAATAATGCATTATAGTTTTTAAGTAACTTGCCCTGCAGTGAATTTAGACTCCAAAACTCAATTCCGATACTAAGAAATAGACTCAATACTCAATACCAATACCATGATGATAATAATACAAAAAAAACAAACACTCTTTGTTTAAACAGTGGAATGTGATTTTCAACTTTAAATCGTAGTACTTTCTTTTCTATTCCCATGTGGTCTTATATATGTGGAATCCCTCAGTGGTCCAGGTAGGTTCCATAGTGGTCCATGGGCGAATACTAGTCTGCAGTTGTATTGAAACTGTTTTATATTTTGTTTATCCAGCTTGCTAGAGGGTAGTCGCAATTGTGGTTATTGTTAGATTTACCCAGGAGGTGGCCAGAAGTAAACAACTTGCTTGCAGAATGTCCATTTTGAGTGGCATTATGAGTGAGCTTTTATGTATAATATGAACACTGGCAACTGTATTTGTGGTAATTTATGCACGTTTATGACATTTTACGCTAATTTGAGATGTTCTAGAAGTGTTAATGGAGCCAATTTGAGTTGTGTTACTGCTCAGCTTGCATTAAAGCAGTTCAATTTTAAGTGATTATAACAGTTCAGATCATTACATTTAAGATTTTTGCAGAAACATTCACACTCTTTTACCCCAATTTGGCTTTTTTTAGGTTTAAAATTTTACTTCCTCTAATGTACACAGAACTCATTATCTGACGAATATAAGAAAACACTTTTATTTTGTTGACATCATGGTTAAAATATCAGAAAAAAAAAAGTCTGTTTCTTGTGTGTAAATTGTGAAATGACTTTTGGATAGATTTCTGTCATTTTCAACAATTTTTTCAACTTTTCTTTCTAAATTCCATCTTGATTGGTGCAAAACTATCATTTATATTTACAAAAGTTATAATTCCACCAAATTAAGTCAAAATTCAAAGCGAGAATCGTAAAAATCTGTCAATTGTGTACATAGTGTAACTTTAAAGGTTAATGTTTATTTGACTGATTACCAAATGATTCTGTATTTTATATCGTTGCAGTTTCACACTTTTTTTTTTTTTTGCATTAAATCCTGGCCAAATCCAACACCTGCCTGTCCCTTGGATTAAATGATGCAAGAGAGAGTAGCCGGCTGTGAATCGCAATTAGGACACGGGGTCACGTCGGGCGTGTCAGTACACTGCTCTTATACTTACTGTCCAGTGAGGTTCATTTGGTCTTCGATAATTTATGTTATTAGGTTCGTTTTTCCGACCAAGAGTTTGTTTTCATACCTGACTGAGCTCTACTGAGTAACCTGAGTAAATCAGCAATATCATATGACCACGCTGATGAAGACCATGAGTGAGCACTTGAAACTGTCAGGTATGAAAACAAACTCTGGGTCTGAACAACAAACCTAATAACATAAATTAGTGAAGACCAAATGAACCTCACTGGACTGTACAGTATAAGAGCAGTGTACTGACACGCCCGACGTGACCCTGTGTCCTAATTGTGATTCCCAGCCGGCTACTCTCTCTCTTGCATCATTTAATCCACGGGACAGGCAGGTGTTGGATTTGACCAGGATTTAATGCAAAAAAAAAAAAAAAAAGTGTGAAACTGCAATTATATAAAATACAGAAGCAATAACCTAATAGCAGCTAAAGAGCATTCTTAAGCTATTCAGGAAAGGTTCATTCAGGTTCCCATGGTCATGGAAATCCTGGAAAAGTCATGGAAATTGAAAATGTAATTTTTCCATGCCTGGAAAAGTCATGGAATTTTGTAAATTCAGTGTAAGTTTTATACATTAGCTATAAGTTAGAAACACGTTCAGTAAGTTCTGTGGTCGTCAAATACGTCTGCATATGTCAATATGTTTTGTCTGCCTCCAATTTACTCCAGCCTTGCTATTGGTTAATGTGTTCTCCTTGAAGGCCACACCCAGGCTTTGTTTTTAATTAAGCCCTGATGAAGACCAGTTAAGGTCGAAACATGTTGGCTTTGGCCATTCAACTAAAGGCCTTTTAATTATATTTTTTCTCGTGCGATGTGTTAACTTTTTCTACTGTTTTGGAGTTGCCTGGAATCTGTTGTGTCTAGAGTTTTGATCCTTTTTTCCAAGAGCACCTCTATTTGCTCCTACTGATTGGAACACCTGCAGCAAACAGCCACATTTTTGTTCTTTCTGCATGTCAATATGCGTTGGAGAGTTCGATATAAGTTCGATATAAGTTACACACAGGTTTAAAGCACGTTACTCATAAGTTATGGGTACACTAGACCTTATCTCAACGTACAAAGTAGGAAAAAACTCCAAGTCACTCAAAATGTACAAAATAATTAAAAGCCTTTAATACCACATGGCACATAAAGTTATAATCACGCCAACGTGATTTTTGTACTTTTTGAGCGCCTCAGTTTTTTCCTCCTTTGTATTTGAGACTGGTCCCTACACTGAAGAGCACCAAAAGGACAATTCTGCACATTTTTGTAAATCCAAGTAGCTCTCCTGCATCCCAACTATCTCAACATATTTGGACTTAAGAGTAACTTATAATTAACGTGTGTGAACATGTGTCAATGATCACATAATTTATCTACAACTTATGGCCCACGTGTGCAGGACGTATAAACATACGCTGACTTACGTCCAGAAATTTTCAGCATGCTCAAAATTTTTCGATGACCTTGACGTATGTCACCGTATGCCCGCGTGCTTCAGCGTGCTCATAACTTATACAATATAACTATAACTATAACTTATCTGACGTACACCAGCGTATTTGCCAAATTTTTCATATGTTGTCATACGCTGGCTAAATCAGCCCCATTAATGGAAAGAAAATAGTTAATGGGTTAGTACTCGCAAAAAAAACTGCTTTAGACAAAAATGCATTGAAAGTATTTTATAACAAAGATGTAATTAAGCACTTATTATGCATTTTACTATTAACTAGCTATTAATATGTGTTTCCTAATCTAAAGTGTTATCAGTGTTTCTTCATCACAAACCTGCAGTTGTGTTTTGTTTCATGCACATGTTTCATGCACACACGCAAACACTCCATATTTAAGCTAAGTTAATCTCTCAAACTAAAAACACTCTGTTCCACCTTATGATGTCATGTGGTAATACAGGAAGTGCTCCACAGTGTTTTTAAACTCCACACACCTTCACGAGAATCATTTGGAGAATTTCAGCCCTGAAATTTCCAATCTTTACTAAACAAAAAGTAACTGTTAACTAACTGAAAACTACTGCTACATGACATCACAAGGTAGAACAGAGCGTTTTGAGAAGACATTTTGACAGAGTAAACCATAAAGGATAAACTTAAACACAACTTCAGGTCTGTTTTTGAGGAGGTAACAACATTATGCCATGGCCTAAAGCTCACAAGAGTCAATATTGCGTAAAACAGGACCTTTTAATGATATATAGACCTCAGAAACCACTATTCCTTCTCCACATGTCCTAACTTTCTTACTGTATTGCATCATATTCCTCTGACACATCAGCCTTGTTATCCGACACGAGCCAGGTCTGGATGTCAAGAAACTACCACCATAACCCAACGACACCAAAGTGCATTTCTCTCCCGCCTCGCCACCTGAACATGTCCACCGCCAACTTTCCGACGCCAGGCCGGATAACCCGTGACATCTCGTATTTACCCACTTTTTCTTGCCTTTTTCTATTGAAGCTCGGAGAGAGGTTAGAGAGACCTGTCAGGAGACCACCTCGACGGCTTCCAGGGGCATCAGCTGTTTGCGGAGATGATCCCGAGCTGGAAGAGAGAGTGTAAGGTTGAGAGGAGGGAAGTGTCCTAATTGGGTCACAGGTGGAGAGACACTTTCGGACGGGGACAAATGTCGAGGTGGACAGGGTGAGACGGAGCAGACGGTTGGGCAGAAGGTGGCTTGTTATGTGTTAAGTGCGTCGATGGAGTAGTGCTTGGGTGGTTGGGTCATGACAGAGTGTGTGGGGGAAAAAGAGGGTGAGGAATACAGTGGTGTTTTGAAGTTTGTTTTATAGATTCTATTCATGTTTAAACATTTCTGACATTGATTCTACTGAAGTGCGGTTATTTTTCAGTTTTGTGAGAAAAAAATGTCGTAAGTACTACAACAAATGTTACTATTTGAGACTATTTGCCGAACTATTTGAGAAGGACTGGTTTAGACAGTTTCAAAAAAGTCTATAAATGGTTGCCACTTTCTCAAAAATGCGTTTATGTTACCTTTCTTGGAGTACTTAATCTTCTCTACTTTCAAAAAGATAGAGATGGGATGTAACGATATCCAAGTCTCACGATACGATATTTTCATGATATACATCTAATGGTACGATCTTTATTACGATATCGTGGGAAAGCTCACGATATGGCAGTGAGGCTCACGATTAGAGATGTGACGATATCCAAATCTCTCGGTACAATGTTTTCACGATATTCATCTCACGGTACGATATTTACGTGATATTTTGTGGAGTGAACAAAACTGTTAATACGCTACTTTTTCCTCTTACAATGCCTTGACAAGACTTAATCCAAAAAAAAACTAAGACTTAAAAGTGCTTCTAGTAGTCTGCACTGAAATGGTATTGTATGTGATACTGTTGGTCAGGGAGGGTTAAATTACACTTTTTTTGTGGTTAAATGGGGATTCCATTCATGTCCATGGAGAATTTGGGAAAAGTTTTGCATCTTAAATATGACATAAAGTCGGTTCATTTGTGTAAAATATTCAGTTATCGTGTGCACCAAAAAGTCAACAACTGCAGTGATTCTCTGGAAGGCTTTAAACGGCTTTATCGTCCTTTTTGAACTTATTTGCTGTAAAGATCTAGCCAGGCTCGTCCCACCTAGTGCCTCCGCTCAATTTCATTTCTCTCCAGTGAATAGGTCAGGAATCAAAATACACTAGACGGTTCACAAAAAACCCAGAAGTGCAAGTTCAAGCACCAGCCAATCAGCAAAGAGCGATATATTCAGTTTTGTCAACGATTCCCGAGATCGAGGATTTAAAACTGGAATAAAGAGAATGTTTGGTGAATTTTATCAAGGGGAAAGACGTTATTGTCCTTCTTCCTACGGGATTTGGGGAAAGCTTAATATACCAGTTAACCCCGTTAGCGCTGCATTACATATGTCATGACCAAAATCAAAAGTAGACATAGACAGACCTCCACCCCGCAAGAGCGCTGGAGGTTGTGTGGAGAAATGGACGCTGATCACACACATGTGTTTTGGAGTTGCCTGAAAATGAGGGTATATTGGGAACAATTGAACACAACTTTAACTTTAAACTTAAAGGGTACAAATACAATGAGCAATGGGGAAAATGGAATGTATTGCATCAATGACACCAGAAAAACAACATAGTGCACACAAATGTCAATACCAAATACATGTTTAAATAAGAACCTGTAACTCCAGACTAGTTGTTACAATGTTCTTGATTTTATATTGTTTTTGTATGTTTTGAAATGTTACTTAAAACCAATAAAAACATAGTTATAAAAAAATAAATAAAAAAAAGTACCCACCTACTGTAGAGCGAACAAATTCTAATGGTCAGACGGTTTTCATGAAGTGAAACTGGCTGATGAATGAGGCTAGCTCCTTGATGCATGGGCCTAAAAATAATTTTCTCTTCCACAATACTTCCTAAATCTGGGCGAGTCCTTTTGGACCAATCAGAGCGAGAGCTGCTAGAGCGGCTCAGAACGGTGACGTCTTACAAAGATCACTTTTAGGAGCTTTAGCGGTGCATTACATACAGTGTTGGGGAGTAACAGATTACATGTACCGGAGTTACATAATCAGAGTACAAATTATGAGTCACTGTATTCAGTTACAGTTACTGTTTCAATGAGTGGTAATTGGATTACAGTTACTTTGTTGAAATAAATTGATTACATGGCGTGATTTTCCTGTTTTCACTTTTTTTTTTTTTTCTTTAATTCCACTCCCAGAAACTAAACCAGGTCTAAACTAGATCTAAACCAGATCTAAACCAGGTCTAAACCAGGACTAAAACCAGGTCTAAACTAGATCTAAACCAGATTCTCAAACCAGGTTCTAAACCCAGGTCTAAACCAGGACTAAAACAGGTGTCTCCTCCTCCTCTATCAATAATATTTTTAATACGGTTAAGTAAAGTCTGGGCTTTTCATTGTCAGACAAAACATTTTATGTTACGATATCCTCATCTTTGTTCATCTACAGCAAATCAAGTAATCCAAAGTATTCAGATTACATTACTCACTTTAAGTAATTTAATGGATTAAGTTACAAACTACATTGTGGGGTATGTAATCTGTAATCTGTAGGGGAATACATTTTAAAAGTAACCTTCCCAACACTGATTACATACTTCACAACCAAATAGCAGCGATTGGTTTAATGACAAAAAGCACCCGCCTACTGTAGAGCGAACAATTCCAACACTGCAAGGTCAGACGTTTCTACGAAGTGAAACGAAGTGACACTATTAAAGATCGTCAGTCCCATACGAAACAATACAATCTGAAAAATTCTAACGGCGTCCACAACAGCTTCTGGAATAATATCGTGTGTGCATATCGCTTTAACTAACGAGTCTTCCTTTCTTTTCTTTTCTCTCTCTTTCATGTCACGCTGTCTGCTGGCCTCCATTTTGAATCTTCATTAAAGGTGAGTAACTATTGCACTTTGACACCTGTGACACGCGCAGCAAAACATTTCACGCTGACTGACACTGACATGCACCGTGTTTGGCTTGGGTTTCAAGGTGGATTTTTGAGCGCTTGTCTTATCTTGCTATGGTGACGGACTCGCTTGCTGCGTAATGAGAAACGTGGATGGATAATTTATACTCCAATGGCAAAATGTAGACAGAAGAGCCTTTATTGTACTGCAGATCTAGCACGTACTTCTACACAAACACTACACTCAAAAGTCTGGACTCACCCTCTCATTCTGTGTTTTTTTTTTACTTTAGATGAAGCAGGTGTCTTAGTGTACGTTTGTGTCTCATCCCCCTGATCCTGTTTTCTCCTGTTCTGTCAAAATGGGGCTGCCCCGTCGAAATGAGCTCCCAGCAGCTGTAATCAGCAGTTACATCTATCGATTCACGCTGCTCCGTCAAAATGAGCCCCAGTTTTACAACAAATTTCTTTGGATTAGAGACGCGGGTTTGATTCTGTTTGCACACGGTGATCAAACCTTATACCTTAGTTATGTCAAATTTCAACTCATTTAAATGAATCTGCATAGGTAGTTCATTTGGACAGTCGTTTTCTGCTCAAACAGGGCTCCGACTAAAGGGTAAAGCACATATAGACAGGCCAGTTTAGCCATCAAATAATGCTCCCACTGTAGAATCGCCGTTATTTACTCATGTATATGAATTTGGGCAGAGGTAGTTCATTTCGACAGGCCTACAGTTGCAAGAAAAAAGTATGTGAACTCTTTGGGATTACTTGGATTTCTGCATAAATTGGGCATAAAATGTGCCCTGATCTTCATCTAAGTCACAACAATAGACAAACACATTCTGCTTTAACTAATACTGCACAATTTTTTTTCCAGTTTCAGCTCTTTTCAGTAGAAGTCGTTAGCCAAGGGTTCACATATTTTTCATTTGACAGTTTTTCCATGTAATCAATGAAAAAGTGAAAACATAAATATTGTGCAGTATTAGTTAAATCAGAATGTATTTGTCTATTGTTGTGACTTAGATGAAGATCAGGATACATTTTAGACCCAATTTATGCAGAAATCCAAGTAATCCCAAAAAGGTTCACATAATTTTTTTTCTTGCAACTTCAGATCTTCTTCAAATAAGGCTCCCGTAAGAGAAAGAAATCACTGGAAACACTGAAAATTTTAAATGAAATAACCAGATAAATAAATGAAATAACAACCAGGGTTAATACGTAAGGTGCACTGGATGGATGATAAGGTGCACGGTCGATTTTTGAGAAAATTAAAGGATTTTAAATGCGCCTTATAGTTCAAAAATCACGGTAATATCATATCATAGACTACAGCGTGAATTACCTTTTATAACAGCACCTTTTTGAACAAAGTTACAGTGTTTTCTACTCATGGAAACAAAATAAACTACAATGTAATGACAATGATAACAATAAAATCAAATCTTAAATCCAAACTGTTCAATCATCTAACCTAGGTATTCTGACACAAATCCAACACACACATGTCGATGCTTAACTGGTCAAAACAGAAAATAAAACCAATACACTTTTAAAATGTGACTTGTTGCTCCACTTCTGCCTCGGGAGCTCAAATCGACTCGTTCAGTCTTTTTCCGTGCCCCTAAGTTTTTGTTTTTAACTCCTCTACTAATAATTCAAATCAGTCCAGTGACTTTTTAGTGTCTATGGCCGTCTTGATTTTCCTTTCAGGCGTCCTGTTTTCATCTCAGATTTCATAGTTTCATGTTTATTTGAGCCTTTGTTCTGTTTACTCGAGCACTCATCTGTACGGCCACTGAAATGCGGAGATTAAATGAAATGATCAACCAACGGATTGGAACCTAGATTTTACGCTGTGGCTGCATGCGTGACGTCACCAGACGTTTACTACTTTCTACATTTGATATACCTTATTTTTTACACTATAGGGCGCTCTAGTTTATAAGGCGCACTGTCATTGAATGGTCTATTTTTGAACCTTTTTCACAAATAAACCGCGCCGGACTTTAAAGGAAACACAACAGATGGATGGGTGAGTGGTTTTGTTTGTTTGGTGCGTTCACGGTGACTCTGGGCTTTGTTCAGTTGTGGCGTGTAGGGAGGGTGCTGTCTGGGACCAACGGATTGTCGGCGTGTTCGCAGTGACTCAGTTGTTCAGTTGTGTCTAGAAGTGGCACATTGGACTCGCTTTTTGGGTTCCATTCCTGGTCTGTGTGGAGTGATGAGTGTGGCTCTGGGTGTTTTTCACTGTGCGGTCGCTGTCTGCTCCGTGTGTGTTTGTGTGTTCTGCGGGTGGTGCGGCTTAGTAGTTTATTGAAGTCGTACTGGGACACCTGGGAGGATTCGTGTATAGGGCGCTCTGGATTGTGGGGCCTGCGGTCGTTTTTCTGATCTGGTTGGAAGCTTAAGAGTGCGCCCTATAGTGTGGAAAATATGGTACATACTGAAGACATCAAATACATGAAGTAAAACATATGGGATTATATAGCAAAGGGAAAAAAAAAGTTAAATAAAGTTACTACATCTCTTTTAAAAAAAAATAAAATTATTACATTCACCTTGCTTCATATGTTTGATTATTCTGTGTATCTAAAATATAGAAGTAAAAAAAAACTTGAATGAGAGGATGTGTGTCCAAACTTTTGGTAGTTAATGTTTAAATGGCACTCATACTCATTTTTGTGGCTACTTTGAGGATCTGACTCTAATATATATCCAAAAATAATTAGTAGAGTTATTTAACATTTTATTTTATTACACAACTCACTTCATATACTTGTGTTCGGTATGAATATAAAATGTAGAAAGCAGTAAACATTTAGAAAAAGCATTAAATTGTGGAGCCAGTTTAATTCTTGTAATTTAATTTGTGTTATATTATGTGACTTCTACTTTCAGCTTTTAGTGTTGCAAAGGTCAATTCTTATATAATACCCTCTTCATTCTTCTTGCTTAAGTGAGTTGGTGCACTTGTCAAAACAAAGGCTTCAAAGGGAGAGCTTGATCTATAGCCCGGAGAAGGTAATTTAATTTTGTTGTCTTTTCGTTTACTACAAAAAACAACCATAAATCAGAATATTAAAGATTGGGTATTTTACTTCTGTGGTGTTATAACTGCTAACACAACATACCGTATTTTTCGGACTAGAAGGTGCACTTAAAATCTTAAATTTTCTCAAAAATCGACAGTGCGCCTTATAATCCCGTGCACCTTATTTATTAACTTATTTAAAACATGCTACAGGTCTCCATAAACAGTTGATAGTCAAGGTCAGTTAAATACAATCAATTCAGTCACTGTGTCCTTAGGCAAGACACTTCGCCCAATTTGCCTAGTATGAAAGTGGTGTGTGCGTGAGTGATGGTGGTGGTCAGAGGGACCGATGGCGCCGAGTGGCATGGCAGCCGCGCGTCTGTCAGTGTGCCCCATGGCAGCTGTGGCTACAATAGTAGCTTACCATCACCAGAGTATAGAGTGAATGAATAATGCTGAATGAAAAATGCTGAATAAAGTGTAAAGCGTCTTTGGGGACAGAAATGTCTGTGAAAGCGCTATATAAATAAAGACTTACTTACTTACTTACTTACTTACTTGATAGATTGTCCGAGCATGGAGTAAAATCCAATTTACGGTTTAAAGTCCAACAGAAGCTGAACCGCATCAGGGAACAAGGAGCGAGCAGTTTTTTCGGTGCTTATAGTTTATGCAAATGAGCCATGGGTTTTAAGTTTTGTTTGTGTAAAATGTAAACAAGTGTGCGCAAAACTGCATTAAACACATTATTACTCAATGTATATTTGAGTCATCCTCGTGGGAAATAAAAAACAAACTTAAATGATCCACACACATTAACATTCATAATCCACATTCACCAAGACAGAGCAGCAACGCCGGGCGAATTATGCCACGATCTGCCAATGGATCGTGGACGCCTGGGCTAAGGGATCAGTCTCAAGTGTCGTCTGTTTGTTTCGCTTAATGCTCCTTATAATCCGGTGCACCTTATGTATGAAAATAGGCAAGGCAAGGCAAGTTTATTTGTATAGCACAATTCATACACAAAGTAATTCAAAGTGCTTTACAGAATAAGAGAAACATTAAAATCACAATAAAAACAAATCAAAACATAAATAGTCATCTTAAAATTAAAGATTAATGTAAAAAAAAAAAAAAATAGAGACATTAACTACATAAATTGGAGAGAAGAGTATGCACAGCTAAACAGAATAATTTTGAGCCTGGATTTAAACAGAGACAAAGAAGAGTCTGTCTCACATGTTCAGGAAGACTCTTCCAGTTTTTAGCTGCATGAACCTGAAACTCTGATTCCCTGTGTTTTGTCCTGACTCTGGGCATCAGCAGGAGGTCAGTCCATGAGCTCCTCAGAGTGCGAGATGGTTCATATGACACTAACATGTCACAGATGGATAAAAAAGGTTTCAGAAGAAGCGCTTCCTGGACCTCCAGAGGATAATACACAGCAACTCCAACTCAGTGATGCTCTTTGGGAAGGGAAGTCAGTACAAAGATGTATTAGTTTACGGCATGCGTTTCAGCCTATGGCCATAGTCTGAAACACATCAGTGGTACCTTTGGTCACAGCCATGGAGAGACTTGTACAAGCAGAGCCACTTTAAAGTCTCTGAGCCACAGGGGGCAGTGCAGAGACCTGAGCACAGGACTTATGTGCTCGTACTTCCTAGTTCGAGTCAGGACCCGAGCTGCAGCGTTCTGGATGTTCTGCAGCGTCTCACAGCTCGTTTGGAGAGACCAGTGAGCAGAACATTACAGTATCTAACCTACTGGAGACAAACGCATGGATAAATCTCTCCAAGTCTTTAGACAGTAAACCTTTGATTTTTGTGATGTTTTTTTAGATGGTAAAAGGCTGCAGATGTTATTGATTTGATGTGGCTGTTAAAGTTCAAGTCTGAGTCCATTATTACCCCTAGATACACCTAAAATAGATGAGAGAATTCAACATTATTGATATTGCGCCTTATAATCCAGTGCGCTTATAGTCCGAAAAATACTGTATTTAGATCACTATGGCCACGTTTATATGATGTTTTTTTTTTGTTTTTTTTTTTATTTTGAATTAATAGTTGTGAATTAAAATATTCTTCTTGGAGTTTACATGGAAATAATAATTCCGAATTGAGGTTTACATTGAAAACACATTAAATCGCCTTTGTTTAATTCCGCTCAATATCTGGGGGTGAGGAAGGGTTCTGATTGGACAGAGACACAAACATATTTAAATCTATCTGAAGAAAACTCACACTTCAGCTGTTACCGACTTTTCTGCCATCTCGGTTTGTCGTTACACCACGGACACAAACATGATCCAAACTTTTTCCGTAGTCATTCCAATGATAGTTAAGCAGCAGCTCGAGAATTCTGTATGACATGATGAGTTTCAATGTTTATTTTTTTTCTGTAAAACTATATTAGAGTGAGAAAATTAAGAGAGGTTACTACTATAATACTTTAATTCACTCAGAAATATCAACCTTTTCGACCACTAAACCAAATTACAGGTCAGATCTGCATGTTTTTTTTCTTTCTGTTTCTTATTCTTCTTATTATCAAAACTACTCAAAAGTCATTTCATCTATGTCTTATCACTTTTTTTTTTTTTTTCGTTTTGTTTACCGTGCATTGTAAACCGGGACTAGAACACTCCATTACTGTCCCTCCCCGTGTATTCCCTTCAGCGCCATGCTAAGGTCACATTATCTACTCACCTTCTAGTTCACCTGTGATGCTTCGTCCAGTAAAGCTTTATCAGGTCTCCCCCAGGGGCTTGTTTTGTCCCCTCTGTTGTTCTTAGCCATGATGTATTGGCCTAATAATGCAGCTAGCTAACTTAAAACGCACTTTATATATTGCGCGCCGTTGGTTTAGCCCCAGGTGGTTGTGCTTTAGAGCGGTGAGTGCATTACTTATTATGGAAAGAGTCGACAGCCTGTACCAAGGGGGTTGCTGGTTTACGCTAGCGGACAACATTTTTCAGTATTAAAAGTATTTGCCATTGTTTGACGTGGGCATATTGGATTCAGATCTAGAAAAAACAATGCGGAGTGTATCCCCAGGTGAGACGCTTAAGTAGGCAGTTTTACGGGTTTTCTCCAGCGGTAATGTGTGTGTGTGTGTGTGTGTTTGTGATTGTGTGTGTGTATGTGTGTGTGTGAGGGATGAGGGGGTAGAGAGGGTAGTGATTGAAGATCAAATTGGAGACCATTTGGAATTATTTTGAGAGGAAAATGGCTGCTGTGACGTGTGTGATGGTGCTTGATGCTTGATGCTGGTTGGTGTGGTTGATGTGGTTGATGTGGTTGGTGTAGATGATGTGGTTGACTTTCTGACCACAACACCAGACTGACCTCTTTAAGATGACATCATAGCATTATACAGACCAATCATATTTTATACTCATCAGGGCAAAGTTCAGGGAAAAGAACAAGATCAAACTGTACTTGATGAGCATTCTTGAAACATGCTTGGATGAAAAAAGTATTTGATGAGGGCAGTAGTACAAAATACTAGTTACAATGTAAGGGATTACTGTAATCAGATTACCTTTTAGTAACGTATTAACAGAACAGAGAACAGAAACAAGATAAACAGGAGCACACGGGAGGTCACCTTCTGTCAAAAACACAGATCAGCTGTGAAGCAAAACAACACAAATATTTGTTTTATGGAGGAATGTGTTTGTGAAGAATGCACGTTTTTTTTTTTTTTTTTTTTTTTTTAAATAAGTTAGTTCCTAAGCTGGTTTTCTTTTTTTTTCAAAGTAATTTATTGTAATAAGTAGGGGTGTAATGTAATTAATATTCACGAGGGAACTTGTCTGTGATTGGGGTGTCAAGTGTTTCCTGCAGCGCTTTATAGTTAGGGTGGCCGCCTTCACAACAATTGACTTCCGCCATGACTACGTCCCTCCAGACCATGTGAATCCTCAAAACTATGGTCGTCACACCACAGTCCTCACTCTCGCCCCCATACCTGCGACCTCTGACCCTAGTGTTGTGTATTTACACAACCACTGGGACACTGTAACTGCAGCAGATCTGCACTTACTGCAGACAATGTGGTTATTCTGGCCAAAGTTGTATTTATTTATTTTTTTCCTGGCCAAAAATATGAAGATGGAGTAATAGTTCATGCTGGAACTGTTAGTGCTGCACTTTACTTTTTGAAAAAAAAATTGTTTACTGTTTACAAGGAATTTATTTATTTTTTTAATAATCTTGCATTCATTTGTTACTTATTTGAGAATATTTAATTTAATTTATTCGTATTCCCAAGCTGCACTTTGCATTTATTTTGATTTTCCCGTTTGTATAATGTTAAAAGTGAATGGTTGGTTTAATAAATACACAAACAACAAGCAAATGGTTTTGCATTTTGTTCTCGTAATGTACCGAAAATGAACCAAACTGTGACCTCAAATCAAATAATGAATCCGATGACTTTTGAAATAAAGTGAGCAGAGTTTGACAGACCTGAGTATAATGTGTGCACACAGTAGCGCTCTATAGGCTTTCACTGCAGCAGGACCTTGGCTCATAGACACTGTGTGATGAATGCCTCAACACATCTGCAGCCATTATTTTAGAGCACTCCCACAGAATCAATAGTGTTTTCTGAGAGCCGCCCGGGGCAATGATATCCATGCATGCTTTATTTACCTCTTTATGCGCCGCCATCTTGGGCACCGTGCGGCATTGACTAATGAATGAACCGCTGTGCCTAACACCGGATCCTTCTAACCCCCAAACTGCCCCACTCGCATTCTCCTCCTCACCTCGGCCTCATCAATAATAGGTGAGGGGCGAGCTCCGGAGCGGGGGGAGAAGGAGCATCCCGTGGCCCGGCCGAGGGTACGTGGAGGGGGCGAGGGCGGAGGCGGAGACTGGGTAGTGGGTTGGGTCTGTTTTTTTTCTAATGAGATGGAGAGATTTGGGCTAAAGGAGCAGTCCCGGTTTGTGGAGTTTAGGGTCAGGAGTCCACCGGGAAGAAGAATGTTCACTGCAGTAGGACAGCAGTGTCTGGAGGGCATACTGTTGTTGTGTCCTGAGGCAAGACGCTTCACCCACCCAATCTGGAAAAAGCGCTATATACATATAAAAAAAACAACACACAAAATATTCTTCCGTTTAAACGCTCAAAACTGTTCATTTAGTGTGTATTTTCATCCTGTCATAGGCAACATTTTTAGAGCTTTTTCCCAGTCAACAGCGTTTTATTTTAAATTGTCCATCGCTATGGCAACCGTCCTAATTGCTTATCATTCTGAAGCGGTGGATATCAGTGCTGTGATGATTTTTTTTTTTTTTGTGTTTTTTTTTTTTTTTTTTTTTTTGCCTCTCTCCTCCTCCTACTCTTTCATATTCGCTCTCCCTCTCTTTCTTCTCCTTACCTCTCTTCTTCTCTCTCCTCCCTCTTTTCATACTCTGTCTCTCGCTCCCTCCTCTTCCTCTATTTCATATTCTCTCTACCTCTCTCTCCGCTCTCTCTTTTATATTCTGTCTACCTCTATCTCTTCTCACTCTCTCTCCTCTCTCTTTTTTTGTATTTTCTCTACCTCTCTGTTGTCTCCCTCTTTTCATATTCTGTTTCTCTCTCCTCCTCCCTTCTCTTTCATATTCTCTCTCCTTCTCTTTACTCCTCCCTCTCTTCTCCCTCTTTTCATATTCTGTCTTTCTCCTTCTCTCTCCTCATCCTTTTCTTTCATATTCTGTCTCCTTCTCTCTCTTCTCCCTCTCCCCCGTCTCCCTCTTTCATATTCTCTCTCCCTCTCTATCCTCCCTCTCTTTCATAATCTCTCTCACGCTCTCTCCTCCTTCTTTTCATATTCTGTTTCTCTCTCCTCCTTCTCTTTCATATTCAGTCTCCATCATTCTGCCTCCTCCCTCTTTCATATTATGTCTCTCTCCTCCTCCCTCTTCTCCCTCTCTTTCATATTCTCTCTCCTTCTCTCTGCCCCCTCTTTTCATATTGTCTCCCTTTCTATTCTCCCTCTTCCATATTCTCTTTGCCTCTCTCCTCCTTATCTTTCATATTCTGTCTCTCTCCTTCTCTCTCTTCTCCCTCTTTCATATTCTCTCTACCTCTCTCGCTCTCCTCCCTATTTTCATATTCTGTCTCCCTCCTTCTCTCTCCTCCTCCCTTTCTTTAATATTCTCTCTACCTCTCTCTCCTTCTCCCTTTCTTCCATATTCTGTCTACCTTCTTCTCTCTTTGTTCTCTCTTTTTCATATTCTGTTTACCTCTCTCTTCTTCCTCTTTTCATATTCTTTCTCTCTCCTCCGTCTTTTCATATTCTCTCTCTTTCTCTTTCCTCCTCCCTTCTTTTTCATATTCTCTCTTCCTCTTTCCTCCCTCTTTCATATTCTGTCTCCTTCTCTCTCTCTCTTCTCCCTCTTTTCATATTTTGTCTCTCTCCCTCTCTCTCTTCCATATTCTCATTCCTTCTCTCTCCTCCCTCTTTCATATACTGTCTCCCTCTCTTTCATATTCTCTCTACCTCTCTTGTCCCTCTCTCTATCTCTCTCTTTCATATTCTCTCTCTCCTCGTTCTCTCCCTCTCTCGTCTCCCTCTCTCCTCTCTCCCTTTTACAGTCTCTCTCTCCTCTCCTTGGTCTCCCCTGCTCTTTCTCACTCTTTCTTTCTGCTCTTCTCTCTCTCCGTCTCTCCGGCCGTTCTGCCCATCACAGCTCACAGCAGAGTCGAGTCGAGTCGAGTCGTGCCAGGGCCACAGACGCCGCTCCTGTCCGCTCCAATCAGGCCTCCTGTTACCGCACGGGCTCTGCGTGGGGAGCCGGTGAGGAGAGAGAGGAGGGCGAGGAGGGCGAGGCGGGGGGTTAAGAGTGGCAGCAGAGGGAGGTAGAGATGGAGAGAAGAAGAGAGGCAAAAGAAAGGGCAGAGTATGAGAGAGAGAGTGGGTAGAAGGAGAAAGAGAGGGGGAATAGAAGAGAAAAAGGGATGGAGAAAGAGAGGAAGAATAGAAGAAAGATGGAGGTAAGGATACAGTTTTAGTAGTTTGGATTGAAGTCTGTGCTAATCCAAGACATAAGGACACACAACCTTTGTAACCTTTTGTTTATAATTTATTTTAAGATTGTGTTTTTGTATGCAGAGCTAAAATTTAATAAATAAAATTTTAAGCTAAAAATATGAAGTATGAAAGAAACAAACAACAACAAAACTACTGAACAGTTATGAGATGTTTTGAAACAACATTTTCAAAATTAGCATGAATATTATGAATCTAGTTTGAGTCAAATAGTTCAAAGAACAATTTTAAAGCAAAAGCAAGCAAAAAAGTATTAAATAAATAAATAAAATGTTTTAAAATATGTGTGTAATTGTGTAAAAAAAAATAAAAATAAAAAAAATAAAAAATGTTTGCCTCTTTTGAAACACTTGTGTGCGTGTGTTTGTTTTGTTTGTTGCCATTTCCTTTGGTTCTGGTTCCAATCTTCTCGTTCTTGCTCTCTGATGTTTTAGTTGCAGTTTTGGCACAACCATGACAGGTGGGCGGGGTTTTCATGGGTGCATTCCCATTGGCTAATTTTATGTTTGACGGACAGCTGAGGTTGGAGCTCCTGAAGCTGTTGAGGAGCTGTTGTGTCCTGTTAAGTTTTGACGACTGCAACACAGACCAGTTTGTCCAGGACTTCCACGGTAGAATCACGTTTTTCCAGAAGAACCGTCCGCCACAGAACGATGAATATTACAAAAGCTCTGAGCAGGAAACGTCCACAACAGCTTCAGGAGCTCCAATCTCAGCTGTCCATCAAACATCAATTAGCCAATGAGAATGCACACATGAAAACCCCGCCCACCTGTCATGTTTGTGCCAAAACTGCAACTAAAAAGTCAGAGGGCACAAACGAGAAGACTGAAATCATAATGAAAAGATAAAAAAAAAATAAAAATCAGCATCAAGAAAACTGAGAAAAATGCAAAACAATCTTTACCAATGGATATTTTACACAACTACACAAATAATCTGATTGCAATATTATTTATTATTTATATTTTTGTCAGATTTTTTATTTTTTTTTTTTGGTATTTTTGATTAATAATTTTTGGCTTGATGTTTTAAAAGCATTCTGATACCAGTGTCTTTTTTGGCATAGGAAGATCTATAAACATGTAGAGGGAGGGGAGAGAGAGGAGCGCAAGAGAGTGGAAGAGAAAAAAAAAAAAAAGAGGAGAGAAGGAGAGCTGAAGGAGAGAAGGAGCGAAAGAGACAGAAAAATGGAAAGAGGGAGGAGAGAACGAGCAAATGGAGAGATGGGAAATGCATAACTGAAAGAGAAAAGAGAGAGAGAGTGAGAGGAGCAGTTTGTGGCTGTATCTTTCTCTGCGTTCCTCCGATTGTGCCCCTCCACACTTTTCCGGGACAGGACACAGCGATGGCCTGTCACCATTTTGTCCTCATAAGATTTAATGGACAGAACAGACAGCAGACTGCACAAGATGTCTGCTGCAAATGGGACTAATTGGGAGCTGGGAGAGGGCAAATGGAGGTTCACTATTGTCATTTTAAAGGACGCATATTACGCAAAATTGACTTGACTTTTTTACTTTTTTTTTTTTAGCTTTTATTACTTTTTATTCCCACATTAAAAAGTAAAAAAAAAAGAAAAAAAGCTTCAATCATGCCAGTTTCAGTAATCTCACGTCAAAGCCCTTTGCCTCTGAACCACAGTAAACATGCGGTTTGAAATTTCCCAGGATTGTTGCATCATAGGTAGAGACTCTGTGCAGGTGCAGGTCCGTAAACCGTTGCTGGACGTAAACGTGGAATAGATGAGGTCCTATGTCAGATTCCAGTGTATTGTTATAACTGTTGTAAAACCAAAAGTAAAGATTCTCAAGACCAAGTAAGGAATAGTCGGCTTTAATTTGCAGCCGCTGACCCAACTTTCCAGTCTTGTACTGAGAGCATGTTTTAATTCGAAAAAAACAAGCCATTTGTTTATTAAGATCTATTTTACCCAAATACTGAAGAAAAAGATGTAAATATATAATGTAAATCTTGTATGTGCTGCCGTTTACCATGGTTGGTATCTTTTATTTCCTTACCATTTTGTGTTATTGCAATATGATGATAGTCCAGGTTATATACCATAAGGCCTATTCATACTTCAGAAGAACATGACTTTTTTCTTGTTCTTCAGGTGATAAGAACAAGAAAAAAGTTCTTTTTTTATTTGACTAAACCAAAACTGAAGCAAGACTAAACCAGAACTAAACCAGGACTAAGCCAGAATTAAACCAGAACTGAACCAGGACTAACCAGAATTAAACCAGAACTGAACCAGGACTGAACCAAGGACTAAACCAGGTCTAAACCAGGTCTAAACCAGGTCTAAACAAGGACTAAACTGGGCGGCAGTAGCTCAGTTGGTCGAGCATTCGCCCACTGATCTAAAGGTTGGCGGTTCGAATCCAGCTCCCACAGATGAATGCTGTTGTTGTGTCCTTGGGCAAGACACTTAACCCACCTTGCCCACAGTGTCTGTGTACACTGGTGTATGAATGGGTGAGTGGTTCCTTATTGTAAAGCGCTTTTGAGTGCCTTGAAGGTGGAAAAGCGCTATAGAAAAATGTGACCATAAACCAGGTAAACAAGGACCAAACCAGGACTAATCTTGGACTAGAACATGGAACACTAGGACAACCTCTGAGAGAACCCTGAGTTCGTGGTACAGGAAGTCTGCAAGGCGCGATCGGGCGTCACTCTCGGTTACGTGACGCTCTACTCTGGCACGTCTCTGCCGTTTCACCGCTGCTGATATCACAGTGATTTTAGCAAATTTGTATGAAGAAAAACCCACCACTTCAATCCAGGTAAAAAAAAGCATTGTAATTTGTGTTACTGTACCGAGTAAAATATTACTATTTTTTTCCGTGTTAATGCCGAACATTACTTCGTTACAGCAAAAAGCAATGCATTACAGCAATTTGTTACTTTTTATAACACGTTACTCCCAACACTGACCTTAAATGATGTAAATGAGTACAAATAAAAGTACAGATTAACCACAGAAACAAACTAGCGCTACATGAATAATTCGGAGGCTGTTCTTTTGCTCATGTCTGTTGCAGCTGGTGTGTTTAAAATCAGTATTCGACTTGTGCAGATGGTCAAACATAGACAGTCTCCTCTGTGTCCGTTATGAGTGTCAGCTGCCGTCAAAGAGCTGTTCACGTTCATTCACACGTTTGTTTACTCACTGTATGGAGCGAGACATGGTCAGAGACACGCAATGAACAGACCTCTACAATTTTGGGTGAAGAATTATGATTCAGTTCTCAGTGCCCATTTGGAGACGTCCCCTTACGCAAAATTGACTCTAAAACAGCGTTCAGACCGTCAAGGTTTACATGTAAAGTCTACATGGACATGAGTCTAGGGGCGTCCTGTGTTTTCGCGGAGCGTCTTCAGGCGTCAGCACGGCGCAAATCTGGCGTCAACCGATCAGGGACGAGTATCTAGTGACGCAGCGACGTTATTATCAGAAAGAAGAAGAAAGAATATTAAGAGTGTAAGTATTTACACGCTACAGCTGCAGAGACGATCATCAAGACTAAACCAGGACTGAACCAGAACTGAACCAGGACTGAACCAGGACTGGACCAGGCCCAAACCAGAACTGGACCAGGACTGGACCAGGTCTGGACCAGAACTGAACCAGGACTAAACCAGGTCTAAACCAGATCTAAACCAGGACTGGACCAGGTCTGGATGAGAACTAGACCAGGCCTAAACCAGGACTGAATCAGGATTGAACCAGAATTAAACCAGATCTAAACTACATCTAAACCAGGTTTAAACCAGGACTGGACCAGGACTGGACCAGGACTGGACCAGAACTGGACCAGGACTGGACCAGAACTGAACCTGGTTCAGGATTGAACCTGGACTAAACCAGGTCTAAACCAGATCTAAACTAGATCTCAAGCAGAACTGGACCAGGACTGGTCGAGAACTAGATGAGGCCTAAACCAAGTCTGAATCAGGACTGAACCAGGATTGAACCAGGACTAAACCAGGTCTAAACCAGGACTGGACCGGGTCTAAACCAGGACTAAACCAGAGTTATTAGAGGAGTATAAATATATACACGCTGCAGCTGTCGAGCTGAGCTCCTCTGCTGATGGATTTATGAAATAAAAACACCAAAGCCACTCTCTAAACCTGGTCTGCCATCGTTCCAGGAAAAGACCGGGAAA